>NC_056732.1:1447359045-1447649045 GCF_019279795.1 Protopterus annectens
CTCCTGCTTACTTTTAATCAGTTATTAACACACAAAACACTCTATAACCCCCTCCATTTCTCCAGCCACTTCTTCCGTACTGCAACATTATATTTCACTTCGTGACTTGTGTTCTTCTGGCAAGCAGCTCCCATCTATTTATAAACCTCAAAGATCAGGTGGTCTTAGCCTTTATTCTCACTGCGTTGCCAAGATCTGGAATAGTATTCCAGCATTAGTCAGATTGATACTTCACTATTATACCTTCAGGTCTCTCCAAAAAGAGCATTTCTCAAAATCCTTGATCTGCTCATGCTCTATACCATCTTAGAATTCATCTCCATCATGTCTGTCTTCCAGTATTTACTCTTAACCCAGTTCTGTCCAGCCTCCTCCTTCCTACAGACCTAGTCATTATTGTGGTAATACTTCAGCTATGCAACCTGCTTTAACTATGTCCTTTTTCCTTTGTAATTCCTATTCTTATCAGTTATATCTAAGAGAATCATTTAGCTATCTTTTTCAAATCTCAGCCTAAATTTTCTCCCCTAATATTATATGGTAAAACTGCATTGCAAAACTATATTAATATTAATGTTAATTTTATTACTAATGTTTATATGATATAACTACATTTTTTTGTGGAGTTTTTCCATTGAAAATGTATACATTTTTACCTAGACAGACTTTCTGGTTACCAAATATCAAATAAAAATAAATAAATAAATAAAAATAAAAATAAAAAATAAATAGAAGATACCATATGAAACAAGCCCACCTTTACTTTACTTTATATATGTATTTATTTAATTTTATAACCAGGTGAATGAGTCAGTCAGAAAAAAAAACATTTCAGTCATGACATGGAACAAAGGCAGTGGCAGTTGGAAACAATGTCATATTTACATTGATGAAATTAAGTACAGTACAGTTTCAACAAGTCAAGCGGAAGTTGCAAAATAAACAATAAAACAGACATAAAATTCAATGTAAAATGAGTAATTATTGCAAACATAATGTTTTACATAGTGTAGTATAGTGTTCATAGGTTCATAGGTTCATAGGTTCATACTAGGCTATCTGCCCTAGGGCATTTATAAGCCTAGCCAGAATGTGTTTGGCTTTCGCCACCCATTTTAAATTAATTTTGCTATGCCCTTTTTTGAGGTTAGTATACTGTGCTTCTGTCTAACAGTGACACAGAAGTGATACCCGGGCTAAACCTACAATCTCCCATCCACTCATCAAGATTCCTCTTGAAGAGAGTCAATGAGGGACTCTGCCTAACATGGACTGGGATTTTATTCCAGAGTGAAGGGAGCCTCTGGGTTATGAATCTGTCCCTCCAGCATGTCCTATTTCATAGCACAGATGTAAAACTTTGAGAACAAGAAGGCAGTCAAGAAGGAAAGCAATGAAAATGCATCTCTGATCCTGGGTTTTTATCTCTGATGACATATTGGCAATTGTGGGAGAGTATTAATATTTTTCATGGATATTATCTTCTCTCAATAGGTTCTTCAGCACAACAAAACAGAACTTCTAGATGTCCAAATCACATTGAATAAGATGAATTATCAATTAACAGCTAGCTATAAAGGACCATCTGTGCCCCCCTCCTAAGCATGATAGCTATCTTAACACTTACCTGAAATCCCCATTAACCCACTACCTTTCTACAAAACTTCAACTGTCCAACAATAAACTGACTGACCTACATTTTCAGTGGTTGGCATACCAAGCACTTTCTTGACATTAGCCATCCTACAAGTGATCCAAGTACCCTTGATATTATTTTCACAAATATGGCCACATCTTACCATCTCAATATGTGCCATTTTCCCTTGTTAAATCAGACAATAAATCAGTCACCTTTTCCTTTAAAACTGGTGGCACTTTGCCACAAATACCTCTGTCTTCAGGAAGTTCTCAAAAGAAATCCCAGAAATCCACAGTAGCCCTCCTCTGATGGATCTCATTGGTAAAGGTGCTGCCTATGCCTCTGACATCTACTCCCACTTAAATAGTTCAATTGAAAAATCAGTCCCTACCAACACTAAATATGAGAAATTTAAAAACTAACCCCTATAATCAAATACCCTTACCCATAAATTGCATAACAAGAGAGAGAAATTATTCAGAGATTCAAAGATGTTTCATTCTACCTCCATTCTATGTGTAGAATTCAGTGTTTACTATTTTATCTATAGAATTATATATGTTTTAAGTTTTTGTCTATATATTCTGCTTTGTGTATTTTCTGATTAGAATTCTGTCTGTTGAATTCTGTGCTCAGACTTCTATGTTTTTAATGTTATTTAATTTTCAGTTCTGTGTTTATATTAATGTTTGAAGCTTTATGTGTTGAATTCTATGTGTAGCATGATCAGTGGAATTCAATGTTTAGACTGTAAATCTATATATATAGATTCCTATCTGTACTGGTCAATGTCTAGAATTCTGTCTGCCAAACTGTGTAATTAGAATTCTGTGTTTAGAAATCCATCCAACAAATCAATTTTGTAACATTCTGTTTATAATTCTCTCTGTGCAATTTAGTGTTTAAATTCTATTAATAGATTTATGTCTATATAATTATGTGTTAATAATTATGTCTGTGATTTGTTGAGAATTCTTTATACATGGAATTATGTTTGTGAATTCTGTGTTTGGAATTCTATATGTAGAAAACCACCATCCACATTCTGTGTTCCAAATTTTGTGTTTAAAATTATGTCAGTGAAATTTTATTTATATCATTCCATGTAGAATTCTATCTGCAGATGCATGAGTGACAAAATTCTGTTTGTAGAATTCTACCTGAAAAATTAATTCTGTTAATTTCTATATTTAGATTTCTACTTGTGGAATTCAAGTCTATAATTTAATCTGTAGAATTTTGTGTTTAAAATTCAGTGCTATTTCCATCTGTAGAATTCTGTATTTTCAATTATTTCAATAGAATGTGGTATTTAGATGTGCATCTGTGTAACTGTGCTCCTGAAATTCTTTCCACATAATCAGTTTGCAGCTCTATCTGTAGAATTTTTCTTTGAAATGTATTTAGTAGAATTCTATGCTTAGAATTCTTTTGCTACAGTTCTGTATGTAAAATTTTGTTTTTAGAATTCTCTCTGAAGAATTTTAAGCTTATAGTTAGTGTTAGTTGTAGAAATATATCTTTAGAAATATGTGTTTGGTTATATTCTTTGAAATCTGTTTAACAATTATATCTGTGGAATTGTTTGGAATTCTACATACAGAATTGTATTTGTAATATTCTTTATAAAAATTCTATCAGTAGAAATCTTTATCTGGAATTTTATATGTAGAAGCTTTATCTATAATTCTGTTTGTACAATTTTGTATTTAGAATTCTATTTGCAGATTCTGGATTAAGAATTCTATCTGCAGAATTATGTGGCTATGTTTGCATTTCTGGAGTTCTACCTATAGAATATGTGCAGAATTCAGTTTTAAGGACTGAGCTGCACTATGTATTTAAAATTCTACCTAGAGTGTCATAAGTAGAATTCTTCTGCATAATTCTGTATGTAAATATCTACCCATAGAATTCTACATGTACAATTCAATATGAGGAAGTTTGTTTTTAAAAGTATATCTGTAGAATGTGTGCATTCAGATGTAACTTATAATTATTTATCTATCATTCTAGCTGTAGAATACAATTCAGATAATTCTATTCTTAGAATTCTATCATTATGATTATGTGTTTATAGTCTAGGCTTAATATTCTATTCACATAATGCTGTATTTTGAATTCTGGTGAATTCTGGATGCAGAATTATACCTTTAGAATGATGTATTTTAAAATATATCTGTAGAATTGTGTGTTAAGAATTTTATAGGTAGAACTTTGTTTTCAAATATCATTCCATACATTTTTCTATCTAGAATTCTCTGATCAGTTTTTCTTTGCAAAATTCGATCTGAATGAGCCTTTTTTTATTCTGTTTTTCGAAACCTATTTGTAGAATTCTGTCTTTGGGATTGTATCTGTAAATGTGCATGTTTGAATTCTATCTGCTCAGGTCTGCATTTAGAATTCTATCTGAAAAATCCTGTTTAGAAACCTCTGCAGAGTTTTATATGGAGAATTATGTACATTTTGTTCTTTATTTAAAGTGTTACTATTCAGTTCTATGTCTATATAGGTATGTGTTAAATGGTTTACTATCAAAAATACGAAAATCACTTATGCGAACGGTGATTTTCACTACAAATAACATTGACTCATACATATTAATTAGGTTGTATGGTCGATGCAACAAGGTTGACAATTTCTGTCAATCATACTTTCTAAATCCCCCATTTACATCCATGCTCTGAGTCCCTGCTCTGTGTACATCCTTCTAAATGGACGTACACATGAACATCGACATTCCAACTGTTGCTCCTACCATGTTCGAAGAGGAGGTTGTCATGCATGTCAATGTCAACCTTTTGACTGTAAACCATGTTAAATTATGTGTCTAGAAGTTTACCTGTGGAATCCTATCTGAGAAAAATCTTTATTTTAAATTTTAAATGTAGAATTTTGTATTTGAAGTCTATCTGTACTTGTCTGTCTTTAGAATTTCATCAGAAAAATGTTCTGTTTAGAATTCAGTATTTTAGAATTTTCTATTTTCACATTCTGTCTATAGAATTCTGTGTTTATAAGTTTATATGTTGTATTATCTGTTTAGAATTCATTTCATAGAATTCACTGTTTAGAATTACATCTGTAGAATTTTTTTGAATTTTATCTGTGAACTCTGTGCTTGATATTCTATTTGCAGAAGTGTGTGTCTTGAATTGGGCCTGTAACACTCAATGTATAAATCTCTCTGTGCAATTCTTTGCTGTTGAATTTGATATGTAGAATTCTATCTGTAAATGTTTGTGTTCAGAATTATTTCTCAAAAATCCCTTTAGAATTCTTTCTGTGTAATACTGTGCATAGATTTCTGTCTACAAAATTACTTCTATAGAATCCAATGTTTAAAAATGAAACTGAAAAAAGTATGTGTTTCAATGTTTCAAATTCGACCCTGTATGATACTATCTATAGAAGTCTATGTTTACAATTCAATGTTTTGAAACATTTCTGAAGAATTCTATTAGAATAAGTCTATCTGTGGAACTCTGTATTGAGATTTCTATATTTTGAACTTTGTATTAATGTTAATATTTTATGTGTAGAATTTTGAAGAATTACATATTTAGAATTTGGCCATTATAATTCTATTTTTAAGAATTCTATCTTGAAAATTCTCAGTTTAGAATTCCATCTGTGTGGTTCTGTCTCAAGAATTCTGTGTGTATAAAAAGTGAAAAAAAAAGAGTTTTGTGTGTAGAACTCTGTGTTTAGAATTATTTACGTGTAATGATGGGGCATATTCAAGAAACTTTGGCAAACAACCACACACAAATTTGTCTGCAAGCTCTATGTTGTGGCCAAGTCAAGCAGTACATTTGGGCACAGTATATGCTAATGGCCAGTTCCAGGTTATAAACTCAAAATCTCAAAAGCACAAAACTTACAACATCAAGCCCATATGCTATAAATTTTTAACCTTGAACCTGTAAAAGGTAAGGGAGTACAGGGGAATTGAACTCTGGTAAAAGCAGGTGTACTGTGTGTGTATTTTGAGGTCACAAGATTTGACCATGTGGACTTGATCTTGTACATTTCAACCATTTGGGATTTTGTGTTTGTAATCTAGAAGCACTAATGACCATGTAATGACATAGTAATGAATGATATCATTAAAATGAGCATCTCCATGCATGTTAATAAGACAAAACAGGATGACAGTATAATTCATAAATGTATAAATGGTGTGCAATGAAGCTGCACCTGCAACATAATTGAACTTGGCAGAATGCTCATGTTCATATTACAAATGTCTGAGCAGCCCCAAATGCAGTCTTTCAAAACAACACCTATATCAACACATACAGCCACATGTCATGGAGCCTCTATGTCTAAGCCCATAATGCAAGCCACCACACAATCCAAAATTCTGGTCATTGGAGACTCCATTGTGAGACACACTGATATCCCTCTCAGCAGGTTGAGTAAGGTGTAAGTTACCGTCATTTGCTTATCAAGGGCAAGGATCCAACACATTATGATGCACTCAGGTCATTGGACCACAAGTACTAGTATGACTCAGTCAAAGTCCATGTGGGTGTAAATGAGCTGAGACATACCTCCCTAGACTATATGAAGACAGACATCATGGAGTTCTTGGAATATTTGTCCCAGACTTATATGAGCCTAGCAGTGAGCAGCATTTTACCTTCATCAGAGATTATGCTACAATATGAACAGAATATGACTGACTTTTAAAACTGGCTTAGTTTCTGGTGTCATTCTAAGTGGGTATAATATTTGTCAGCGTGGATGGAGATGGCCAACAGACCACACTGCTTTGTTGGGCATGGTCTACACCCCTCCCCTCTAGGCTTTAAAATATTAGTTAAAATATCGTTTTCCCCATAGTGCCTTTTTTGAGGCAGTGCTAAACTGAAAGTATTTCTGACACAGCAAATCAAAACCAAGAAAATCTGTAACTGTTACTCATATTCTAGCAGTCTAAATACAAAACTCTACTACCTATAAGCTCTCCACACCTTAGAAAATGCTGATGTCTATGGAGTCACTGAGACATGGTCTAAAGCCACAGACAGCACACTGTCAGTGCAAGGCTATGATACTTTCCACACATTTAGACCAGCTATTACACAAACTAGGTCTAAAGGCGGTGGTGTCTTGATTTACATAGAAAATAAATATACCTCAAGGTTTGTCAAACAGGACAACACCATGTTCAAATCACAACAGACAAAATCTCATACCTCTTCCTTGCAAGCTATAGGTCCCACAGTATGACACAGGTAACCCATAACATGTATTTAAGCTTACTGGAAACACTCACCATCCAACCCAATACCATATTCATGGGTTACTTTTATTACCACACTGTTAATTGGGAATAATATCTAACACCAAATGTACAGGCACAGAGATTCTGGGATTTTGTAAACACAAACTCCTTGGACCAAATCTTCAATACACCAACCAGGGATGCAGACATACTGGATGCGGTCAATGTCATGGGGGGTGAGAGGGGAGGCACTTAAACTGTTTTTAAGGGCATCCTTAAACTGTTTTTAGGGGTGTTCTTCTTTAAGAAAGGCCCCATAGCAACATGTCCTGTTTTCCAGTCACACACACAATTTTAAATAGAGTACAAATTGTTTGCTTTGATCATCAATGTTTAACCTGTTCCAGGAGTTTTGCTACTCAATGTTACTGGTATCCTTGCTCAGTCAAGTGTGTGTGTGTGTGTGTGTGTGTGTGTGTGTGTGTGTGTGTGTGTGTGTGTGTGTGTGTGTGTGTGTGTGAAATGCCCAAGTTAGGTATACCTGCTGGTTAGTGTTACACAGGCTCAAAGCCTATACCTTGGGTACAAGAAACAAGAGTCTGAATTCTCTATCTGTACCACAACTTGAAGGAATTGAGTCCATAGCTCTCAACCATCCAGATTTTCACAGAATGTTTGGCTCATACTTTTGGTCTGTTCTTCTTAAAATTTGTGATTTTCTGGCAAATCAGTGAGAACTGACTTCACTAAATAATGACAGGCATTTAAGTTTCAGTCTTTCTATCTTTCAGGAAATGCACAGTAACACAAAACATTTTATTCTAGCAACTTTCTAAGATTATACAAGCAATGTTTAAAATGTGTCCCTGGTTTTAGGCCTTTGTCCCCCAATAAATTTTGGCTTTTTCCAGATTTATTGTGCTACAAAGTTGAAAGATATAGTTGAGTGTTAAGTGGATTGTACAAGGAGCTGAGAGATTCATGGAAAGAGAAGTGTAGTGCTGCTTATGCGAAGTCCGTTTGCATTGTTAGTAGTACAACAGGTAGTGTACTTGCTTCAGTTGCAGAAGGTTGTGAGTTCTATTCTGACAGTATCTAGAGGGATTGCTGATACTGTAATGTGTTATACTTTAAAGGGGATAGAGGCTGCAGTTCTGAGAATGTCCTCCTTTGGAGGAGATACCTAGTAAATATGAACCTGTTTGCCATCCATTCCCTATTGTAATATTACTAGCTTATCATTTTTTTTAATGTAACATAGGCAGTTTATTTTAGTTCAACAGCAACAGGCACTTTATTTGTAGATGAACTTGTGCAGTTGCAGTTGATAAAGTTAGAACTTGACTGATTGAAGACTGCTGGAACAGGGCTCAGTTTTGAGCTTTTTTTCTGGTTAATTGGGTAACTTGTTTAAATCAGTTTGTTCGTTTTCTATTGTTTTATATATATATATATATATATATATATATATATATATATATAAAAGAAATTACACTTTATTCATCTGCTTTTACTGTATTTGTGTTTCTTCTTACTTTATTACTGGGGGCATTGACTACAACTCTGATCTGCGATATATAACAATAAGTATCATTTTCTGTGCTTTTAAACTGTTATTTTGAGTGTATCTGCTTTATTTTCTGGGGGGGGGGAAATATATATATATATATATATATATATATATATATATATATGGTTTACTATTGAAATGTCGAACGACACTACATCGACTGTTCTATAGTCGAACACAGAAGTTTGAAAATAGTAATGTCAACGACAAAAAAACAATCTAGGACTGTGTTTTAACATGGGTCGAGGTAGGGGAGATGTTTGTAGTTCTGAATAATACTGAACACCTACCTCGACCCATGTTAAAACCATTCCTACATTGTTTTTTTGACGTCGACATTACTATTTTCGAACTTCCGTGTTCGACTATAGTACAGTCGACGTAGTGCGGTTCGACATTTTAATAGTAAACCTATATATATATATATATATATATATATATATATATATGTAGTCCAGTTTTCAAGTTAGTGCTGAATTCAAGGCTGTGTTACAAAGCTCTGTGTTTGCCCATACCTTACTTGGATAGACAGAAGTTTCTCTGTTCACCTGTGAGAGAAGGGAGCTTTGAGCAGCCAATCTGTCCCTGGAGGAGTGGTTTCAGCCCAGAAATTAGTAGTTTATTGGCCATTTTGGGCTAATTTCTATCTCTTTCATTTCCCTGCTATAAATACCTCCCAACCCCAAATACCATATTTGCTCGGTTTTGCGTGCTGGGCAGTGCCTGTTAGCTAGGGTACAGCTATTCTTGGCTCCACAAAGTCTCCTCTTCAATTTATCCCTTGGAACTAGACAAACTTTCAACTTAAGCACTCAAGCCATCCATGTTTCAGCCTGGCACTTGCTCACAACTTATAGCAAGCACTTATAAACCCTAGCACTAGACCCTCCTGTACTGTACAGTAGGACAAGGCTCTCTATTCGACCTTACCAGCCATCCAGTAAAACAGTTCACTATACCTATCCAGGCATGTCCAAAGGAGAGTTTCAAGTGTACTCTCCAGTCCAACTGGTGAATCTGGGCATTTTGAGGCAATGTTACAACTGCCTTATGTACACAGGCAACCCTCCTCCTACCACCAAACACTAATACATGCGGGAGATGCAGTTATACAGCCAAACTAGAGGCTAAGCTCTCTCAACACAAGACTGGATCAGACAGTCAAGTGGAGAAGGGAAATACTTGCATCATACCACCAGTCTTACATAGACCCATTAAACCAGCATCGGCAAAAACACACATAAATACATGGGAACATACTCAGAGTCTTTAAATAAAAATCTGCAAATCCAACAGAGACCTCCAAAGCAAACATCCAAGCAATCTCCACCCCCCCCAACACAAACCATGAAACACATACTTCACAAAACCAGTATGCCATGCAATCACAGCCCTTAAGACAAAATAACATACCCAACATACTAGTAATAGGTGACTCTATAGTCAGGCACACTGATGTTTCACTCACTAGGCTGAATAAGGAGAAGGTTACTGTTAGCTGCCTGTCGGGTGCCGGGATCCTCCACATAACACGAGTACTCAGGTCTCTCCAGAACAAGTACAAATATGACTCTGTCATTGTCCATGTTGGTGTGAATGACCTGAGCCATACATCCCTGAACTACATGAAAAGATACATGGAAGAGCTCTCTGATCATGTAGCCAGTATGACCCTGACCCTGAGTAGCATCCTGCCCTCACCAAGAATGATACCATGGTATAAAGAAAAAATTCTCAATTTCAACAATTGGCTAAGTTTCTGGTGTCATTCAAAGGGGATCCAGTGTCTGTCTGCCTGGGATGACATGCTCGACAAGCCACGCTGCTTCGCTAAAGACAGTTTGCACCTGTCACCCTTAGGCTTTTAAATACTTGCCAAGGCTCTTGCCACCCCCATAGTGCCTTTTTTAGGCAAGGCTCAAACCACCGTAAATAGCAGAAGTAACAAAAAACTGAGAGTAATGCTATTCAATGCCAGAAGTCTAAACCTCAAAATGCATGCACTCGAGGCACTCCTCAGTATGGAGAAAATCGATATATGTGCAGTAATAGAAACCTGGTTTAAGGCTCCAGAGAGCACCCCAGCACTACCAGGCTACAACTCATACCATACATTTCGGCCACAGAACCCAAACCGAAATACAAAAGGCGGGGGTGTATCCATATTCATCAGGGATACCCACATCTCCAGGTTAGTGGCACAGCACGATGCTTCAGAGATCATCCACGTGCAACTAGCAATGGGCAAAACTGCAATTCAAATTGTAGCTTGCTACAGATCACCCACCATGTCCCAGGACCCCCATTCCATGTTTCTGGAAACACTGAGAAACATAAAGGTCCTACCAAACACCCTAATATTGGGTGATTTCAATCACCCAAACATTAACTGGGAGAACTACTCAAGTACTAACTCCCTTGCTCAACTTTTCCTAGAAATTATAAATTCAAATGCCCTGGTTCAACTGGTCAACACTCCCAACAGAGGTGACAACATATTGGACTTGGTCATCACCAACATGGGCAACCGGTGTTCCACACCAGAGATCAACCCCTCACTGGTTAGATCTGACCATAAACAAATCACTTTGGATATCCATATTCTGCCCCCACCCCCAGACAAGAAAGCTACCATGAAAAACTTTTCAAAAGCAAACTTCACATTACTTAAGACCGAGGTGGAAAGTTTCAAAGCCCCCATGCTGAAGGGTAACACTGTCCAAGCTGCAAAATCCTTTACTAATGCATTCTATGGGCAGCTACAAGAATGCATGGATCGTGCCATCCCAAGCAAAACCAAGACTCACTCCTCCAAGAAAAGGAAACCAGTCTGGTGGACTCCTGCCATAAACAAGCTATACAATAGAAGGAGGAAACTAGTACAGAAAAGAGTAAAATCCCAAGAAGGGAAGACATCCCTGATCAATATCAGCAAGAAACTATGATCCCTCATAAAATCATCCAAGGCGAGCTATGAAAGAAAAATTGCCAAGGACTCCAAAGATAACCACAAGGCATTCTTTAGCTATGTCAAAAATTTAAGTGGCAATGCTCAGATCTGCTCAGAGTTAGTGCAGAATGGCAGAAAATACACTGAACTGACCGATATCGCCAACAGGTTCAGTGCAAACTTCACCCCCTTCTCACCCCTAAAGGGGCCCAAAAACCATACCAGAAGAATATAGAGTCCCTGAAATCACAGACACTCAGGTTAAAACAGCCCTCTCCAAAGCCAAAAACACAGCATCAATGGGACTGGACGGTGTCCCAGGCTGCGTTCTACATGAGCTCAAAGATGAACTAACCCCCTCACCTAAACACACTGCTCAAACTCAGCTGCTCCACAGGCTACATACCCAGAGAGTGGTGCACAGCAATGGTTATTCCGCTCCACAAAGGTGGAGCCACAACAGACCCCGGGAACTATCACCCTATAAGCCTGACTAGCTTGGTCTGCAAGGTTATGGAGCGCATCATCATGGAACTAATTAACAGAGACATTGGGAACCTCCAAACACTGGACCCTACCCAGTTTGGCTTTGTTAAGGGCAGATCATGCCTCCTAAACCTGGTGGACTTCTTTACCAAGACAGTTACCAAGGCTATAGATGAGGGAAAGGTGATACACACAGCCTACCTAGACCTTGCTAAGGCCTTCAACACCATTCCCCATTCTGGTATTATAGACAAGCTCACCAGCCTGAACATAAACCCCTACATCACAAAATGGGTTGCCAGCTGGCTCACAGACAGAACCCACGTATTGAGAGTTGCAGGAGCTAGGTCCGACTCTAAACCGGTTACAAGTGGCATTCCACAGGGCTCAGTCCTAGGACCCCTCCTGTTTGGCATATACTTCTCAGAGGTACAGGCAAGCACAGAAGGGCTATGGCTGACCAAGTTTGCAGATGACTACAAACTAGGGGCTATAATTGACTCTCCAGCTGACACAGACATCCTCCAAAATGGTCTCACTGAGATGGATACCTGGTGTCAAAATCATGGCCACAAGCTAAATGCCAAAAAGTGCATAGTCATCCCCTTTGGAAAAAACAAAGTACCCACAAACTACCACATGGGTGGTAGTCCCCTAAATACGGAAGACGTAATAAGGGATCTGGGGACCCAAGTAGATAGTAATCTCACCTTTGATAATCACATTGCCAAAGTGGTTAGAAAATCCTTCTACGTGGCCCACCTAATCACAAAAGGGTTTGCATCCAGATCAAAAGAGGTCATTGTGCCCCTCTACTCATCACTCATCAGAACCATCTTAGAGTACAACACCCCATTTGGGATGTACCTTACAAGACACCTACAACAGCTGGAAACACCACAGAAGTACCTCACTAAGAGGATCAATGGTCTCAAACAGATGCCCTATGCAGCTCAACTGAAGAAACTCCAGTTGTACTTGGTTGCATACTGCCTACTCAGAGGTGATCTCTGCCTGACATACAAGGTCATCTCCAACCCAGAATTGCTGGACATGCTCCACTTAAAGAAAACCTTATCTCCTCGAGCCACACGCTCTAGGGATCTAAACCTCACCACAACAATAAATAGGACGTGCTGGAGGGATAACTTCCTGACACAGAGACTTCCCATGCTTTTGAACAAGATCCCAATCTACATTAGGCAGAGCTCCTCGCTAACACTCTTCAAAAGAAACCTTGATGAGTGGATGGGAAACAGAAAGTTTACCTCGGGGATTACTTCAGTGGTTCTGCTGGACAGAGGCACAGGGAAGTAAGCTATGGGGGCAGCGAAAGCCAACACATTCTGGCTAGGCTTATAAATGCCTTTGAGCAGACAGCCTAGTACCCACCTATGAACCTATGAAGCAATGAAATATAAAGTTGTTTGCTAGCAGCAACCTTGTTATTAGTTATATCTTTCTTTAATGTGGAATTATTTAGATGACTTACATCTGCAGAGATTGTGCATATTTACTGATATTGATGGATTATAATGTCAGAAGTCTGAGTAGACTTTTATGATGAAAATGATCTGAATTGGGGGCAGTTTTGTCATTACTGGTTCATACATTTTGTTTCATCGCTTACTGGAAATGCTCAAAACAATAAATTTAAAACACACTCTAGCAAGTGTGCTGTATTATACAAGGAATATAATTTAATACAACCAGAAAGGTGAATCAAAGAACACATGTATGTTTGCATGTTCCAAAATATGTGTGCAAGGGGCCTATGACTTGAAAACAGCCCCTAGGTAAACTTTATCCACCACTGGCTAGATGCACTTTCCTTGAATGTGACTTTCAAGGGCAGAGAAGTTTTAATGCTAAGTCTGTTTTCATTGTGAGACTGTATTACTTTGTTTAGCAGATATCTATTAGTGTTTGTACTATAAATTTTAAAATAAAAGTTTTAAATGAAATCCAAATAATCATTGTAGAAGTAAAGCATAAACAGTATGCACATTACAGTGTTTATGGTAAAGAGGGAGAAATCGCCAAGTAATGGGTAACTGGAATGGCTGCAGTGGGGGGGGGGGGCTGTGTATGGGGTGGCCTCATTTGACCATGATTTTGTGAGGGGGGGCAGCAAACTTAAAGACAGCCCCGGGTGGCACAAACTCTATCTACACCACTGGATGCGGTGCTCACTAATATGGGATTACATTGCACACCCCTAGTGTAATGGCCTCTCTGGTAAGGTCAGACCACAAAATGGTCTCCTTTGAAGTAAAAATAAAACCTGGAGCCTCAGATAACCCTGGAATATTCAGGAACTGCTCTAAGCCTAACTTCCTACTATTAAGTGATTATCTGACAAAATTTCAAGCCCCCATAAACCCTGAGAATACCATTAAATATAACTCCTATTTAACTGTAGCCTCCAGACTTTGCCTCACGAATGGAGAGCAGCAACAATCATCCCTCTTCACAAAGGAGCGCCATCTATAGACTCTGTTAACTATTGACCCACAAGTCTCACTAGTCTCATAATCAAAGCTATGGAAAGAATTGTCATGGAAATAATCAATAATGACATTGGAAGCCTCCAGACTCTGGACCCAACCTAATTTGCTTTTGTAAAGGGCAGGTTATGCCTACTCAACCTGTTGGACCTCTTTGAGAAGTTCACCATAGCAATGGATGAGGGAAAAATGGTTCACACTGCCTACTTTCACCTGACCAAACCATTTGACACAGTAGGACACTCGAGCATTGTTGATAAACTCAGGAGGTTAGCTGTAAACCCTTATGTTGCCGAATGGATAGCCAGCTGGCTCACAGGTAGAACCCAGGAAATTAGAATTAGCGAGTCTATCTCTACAAAGATTCCAGTCACAGGTCAAGTCACTTAGGAATCTCTCCTAGGACTGATCCTTTTTGTCATTTATTTCTTTGAAGTCAAGGCCAATGTCAGGGGCCTCTTGCTGACCAAATTTGCAAATGATTGTAAATTAGGAGTTGTCACTGAATCCCATACTAACACAAATGTTCTCCAGGAAGGACAGACACAGACAAATAACTGGTGCCAGAGCCATGGACTAAAACTAAATGGCAATAAATGCATAATAGTATTCTTCAGGAAGTCATCCACCCCTGGTAACTATCATATTGACAACACACCCCTAAGAGTCGACTCAGTAGTCAGCAACTTGGAGACACACACAGACAGTAATCGAACTTTTGACCAACATGTATCTACAGTAGTGAGGAAACAATTCTATGTTGTGCAATAACTAAACAATGGTATAATATCTAAGTCCAAAGCTGGTCATTATTCCACTGTATTTAGCATTCATCAGACCTATCATTGAGTACAAGGTCCCCCTTGGTATGTACCTCACCAGGCACATCCAACAGTTTGAACGTCCACAGAGGTTCCTCACTAAAGGAATATAGGGCGCGAGTAACATGTCCTATGCAGACCACCTCAAAGCCCTATCCTTGTATTTGGCTGCCGAAGGGAGATATATGCCTGCCACACAAGACATTGTTGGATCCCACCCTGATGAACCTCTTGCATATCCGCAAAATAAACAGCACCAGAATTGCCCATTCTAAAGACTTAAACCTTGCCTGTCATAAAAGCAGAGCCTGCAGAAGAGACAGGTATGCCCAGAGACAACCCCTGCTCCGTAACAGGCTCCTGATCTATGAGAAGTGGAGTTCCTCCCTTACCCCATTCAAATGTAACTTGGATAATTGGATGGGAAACAGGAAATTATTCCCTAGTTTGGCACCTATGTCTCTTATGGACAAAAGTAGTGTGTAAATTGTTCATCTTCTAGGCCCCTGCTTATAAATGTTTCATCTTCCAAGCACCTGCTTACACTTGTCAAGGGTACGGGAACTTGTCAGAGATTTGGGATGCATGGCTATGCTTAAAAAGGCCCTATTGATCATTAGCCTAGTACATACCTATGAAGCTCTGAGGGAATTGCTAAATAATGTTAGGGATTGTCTTACCCTTGCAGTATACCATTCAGTGCACCTTTTAAAACATGTAAAAATATTGTCCAACTTAGTTTATCTTAAGGTGATCAAGTGTAATAGTATTTACAAGTGGACATACTTGGCAGGTTCACCTGTGGTGGGTTCTAAACTTGCTGCTGTTTGAGGTGTCACAATCCTGCCCTCCCACACCAATAGGAGGATACAGTTAAAACAGCAATTACCACCTCTGATCTGTAAATATAACTTATCATACACGCACATATAACATGCCATTGTGTGCCATCCACAAATACTATACAGTGGTCTTTTTATTTGTATAGCTGCTTAAGTAACTGAACTGAATAGGGAGCTGCAAAAGAGGGGACTGGAATACCTAAGAGAGTGCCAGTGTGAGTATGCTTACTTCAGACTGTATAAATTTTAACATTCACAGTAGTGACATATATATACATATATATATATATATATATATATATATATATATATATATATATATATATATATATATATAGATGCCTGAGTATCATGGTTGACATTACTACTGAATTTCAGACTAAACTCCCTAGATTGCTTTGTCCAAGTAGTTTATCACATTAATCTGCTGTATGTGAGAATACAGTTGATGATGGCTGTTGGTTCATGTACCACACTGACTTGTGTATGCTGACAACCTTGTTTAACTGAGAAGTGTTTTAGTCCTTCAAGTATATTATATTAATGTATTTCATAGTCAAAAAAAAAAAAAAAATATATATATATATATATATATATATATATATATATATATATATATATATATATATCAGCTTCAGTTTGTCATTATTCATAGGCTCATAGGTTCATAGGTTGGCACAAGGCTATCAGCCCTAGGGCCTATACAAGACTAGCCATAACAATTCCCTGGCTACTGCATCCCAGAATATTTACTTCCCTGGTCCCCTGTCTAGCAGGTTGACTGATGTGATACCGGGGTGAATTTCCTATCTTCCATCCAATCGTCAAGGTTCCTTTTGAAGAGGGCCAAGGAGATGCTCTGCTTGACATGTATGGGCAGTCTATTCCATAGTATGGGGAGTCTCTGGGTCAGGAACCTATCCCTCCAGCATGTTTTGTTCATTGTGATGACCAGGTTTAGATCCCTGGAGAATGTGTCTCTGAGGGATTTGGATTTCTTTAAATGTAGCATGTCCAACAGCTTTGGGTTTCACATGGCTTTGTATATTAAGCAGAGATCACCTCTGAGTAGACAATATGCGGCAGAGTATAGCTGGAATTTTTTTAGACGGTCAGCACAGGGCATCTACTTTAGGCCTGTGACTCTTTTAGTGAGGTATTTCTGCGGCCTTTCCAGCTGTTGCAGATGTCTTGTGAGGTACATACCAAATGGGGTGTTGTACTCTATAATGGGTCTAATGAGGGATGAGTACAGTGGGACAATGACTTCCTTTTTTCTGGATGAAAAGCCTTTAGTGATGAGGTGTGCCACATAGAAGGATTTTCTGACTGTTTTGGCAATGTGGTTATTGAAGGTGAGACCACTGCCTACCTGTGTCCCTATGTCCCTTATCACACTTTTGGTGTTTAGTGTACTGCCACTTATGTGGTAATTCATGGGTACATGTTTTTTCCCAAAGGGATAACTATACATTTCTTGGCATTGAACTTGAGCCCATGGCTCTGGCACCAAGCATCTGCTTCTGTTAGGCCCTTTTGTAGAATATCCACATCATTTGGGGATTCAATAATGGCTCCCAGTTTGTAGTCATCTGCAAACTTTGTTCACCAGAGTCCCTTAGTTTTGGCTTGTACTTCAGAGAAGTAGATGCCAAACAAGAGTGGCCCCAGGACTGAACCCTGAGGTACTCCACTTGTCACTTGTCTGGAGCTAGACTTGGAGTCTATTACTTTTACAGTGTGAGTTCTGTCAGTAAGCCAGTTGGCAACCCATCGAGTGACATAGGGAACAATGCCCAGCTTAGTAAGTTTATCTATGATTCCAGAGTGGGGGATGGTGTTGAAGGCCTTGGCAAGGTCCAGATAGGCTGTGTGGACCGCCTTACTCTCATCCACAGCTCTAAAGACTGATTCAAAGAAGTCAATCAGGTTGAGGAAACATGATTGGCCCTTCGCAAAATCAAACTGGGTGGGGTACAGTGTTTGAAGGTTGCCATCATCTTTGTTTATAAGTTCCATGATAATACATTCCATGACTTTGCAGATCAGGCTCATCAGACTGATGGGACGATAGTTCCCAGGAACCACGGTGGATCCCTCCTTGTGGAGTGGGATAACTCATTGGGCACAAAGCCTGAGGTGAGACTATGAGTAAACATGACACTTAGGTGAAGTGCCAGTTCATTTTGTAGTTCATGTAGTACACAGCCCAGGATGTCGTCTGGTCCCATGGATCCTGTATTTTTAGCTTTGGAGAGTGCATTTTTTACCTGTGTGGCTGTGATTACCAGAATTTGGCAATCTTTTGGTATTGAGATTGGCCCTTTAGAGGGTGAGGGGGGGTGAAGTTGGCACTGAATCGATCTGCCAAGATATTGGCAATATCCTTGGGATCAGTATATTTAATGGCATTCTGTTGTAGCTCAGAGCAGATCTGAGCATTGCCATTTAAATTCTTGACATATCTATAGAATGCCTTGTGGCATTGTACTTCTATGTCTCTCTCCCTCTCCCCCAAGAATCTTTGTCACTATCGTTTCTGTTACATATGCATACTTTATTGCTCTCCATTTATTTTACCATTATATGCATCATCACCACAATGACCTGTACATAACCATCTGGGGAGGCCTGTCAACCCTCTCCCCCACAGGTGGCAGCTGCAGCAGTGCTACCACCTTGCACTGGGTCCCTAACTGTCACAGTCACCTCCACACCTCCTGTCCTATAGGCACCGCCCATTTCAGGTAGCTATACTCATCGGTAGCACTGCCAGTGGAGGTGACATAAACAGGTTTGATACCTTAAATGGCCAGATGGGGAACCTCCACCAGCATCTTATCAGTGATTGCCCACCATGCCAAAACTGGGAACCAGTGCTATCATGGCAAAGACTGCAAATATCAAGTATACAGCTCCTTCTGATCACAGAACTCGTTACATAAATACATAAGTAATTAAATAAATACATAAAACATGCATTGCTTCAGCAGTGTGTGTAGAAAAATTGAACAAAGTAAAGAAATAACATAAGCAAATGACTCTAACAATGACATGACAGGAAAACAGAAATAATGTCATGGATATAGTAATCATGTTTGTGAAGGCTGCCAGCCCAGATAGCTAGAATTCTGTAAATAACTCTATGTCATTTGTGAATAGTAGTACGATGTGTATGCTTGTCCTACAAATGTAAGAAAACTCTATGCTATTTGCTGAGCTTCAAGAATGTAACCACAGTGTACCCCACTGGAAAAGAACATAGTTAACTTGCAAACTCTAGGAAAAGTAAAGAGTTTTACAATTGTCTTTACCACAGCTAGAAGACAGAATTTCTGTAGCTAGAAATTCTTTTGTCTGGAAACAGAAATAATTACGGGTTTCAAAGGTAAAAGTGTGTAACTGTTTTACAACTTCCCGTTCCAGGCAACCTTCTAAGAGATAAGTGTCAGCTTCTAAGATATTAGTATTCTTGACACTGAGGTGCTATCTTTTAGGTTTCTGTTGCCCTGGAAACTAAAGGCAGAGGTGACAAGAATGATATAATCTGAGATAACCCAGCAGAAATGTTTGTTAGTAATTTCAGAACTATCTCAGAAGATGAGTGTGTGCATGTTGCATCTTGTCTTGGATCTAGAAATATCCTCTCACCAGCACTTTTGTCTCACTAATAGTAAGTATTAGATTACAGTGATTTCTCTTAGAGATGGGAATATAGCAAGATTAGTTTAGATGTTTTCTGTATTTATGTGAGACTATCCTGCAATGTTGTTTTGAATTTATTATTAAGTATATTTAAACCTTTTAATTGTGGCTGGTTTGTTTAGAGATATTTAAGCTCTTAGGGTACTTGCATGTGTATTTGGTGACACTGTACAGGCCACTCTGATAGCCTTAAAAGTTTGGCCACACCATTTGGATAATAGTAACATTACACAGTAGAATTGGTCACCCTTTGGGAAGGGCCTTATAGTAGCTGATAAAGAGCTGGTTGGCTGGTTAGTTGCAGTGATACTACCTTATAGTCTGGGCAGAAGGGGGCATAGCTTGTAAACCTGTGCCAGCCTTCCCTAGGAGTGTCTGTGTATTTGTATATAAATCAAATCTCAAAATGTGTATGTGGCAGCTACTTGGGCAGGGACACGAAACACTGGTTGGACAGAAAGTGTGCTGGAGGTTTTGACTTGACCACTTGGCTGAGATCTTAACCATATAGCTGTGTTAGTGGGGAGTCTTACTTGGGATCTGGAGAGAGAGGGAGAAACCAGCCCCAGACTGACTGTGATCTATGTGTGCTCTTTAGGGAAAGTGTACTTTTCTGTGTGTGTACTTGTCATCCTCCCAATGTGCATGTCCCTCACTGGTGTTAGCCTGTGAGGATTGAGGCTCCTTGATTACTGGGCCAGTGCAAGGGTGTGACATATTAATTACAAATCATATTACTATTCACAAATGACAGAATTATTTACAAAATTCTAGCTAGCAGGGCTGAGAGCTTTCACAGTGTTATTGATGAATGTAGAAGTAAAATAAAACAATAATATATGAATAACATATACAAAACAAAAGGCAATATATCAGCTCAAATCCTTTTCTTCCCACTGCACCACCAAACTGTTGAAAGGAAAGTATTGAAACAGCATTTGACTAATTATTGCAGTTAGAGCAACTGTGTTGTCTCACAGCTACTACACAGCTGTGAGAATCATTTTGCACTTGATTTTCTGGACAGTTGAATAAATGCATGATCACTGACTGAAGAAGTTAACTGTTAGTGCTTGTTAAGGTGTTGGATGAATATGCTTCAGTCATTCATTGAAAAAACAAATTCTTTGTTAAGAATTCTAATTTGGATTCTGTACTTGAAATTAATTATTTATTTATTTACTATTTGGTAAGCAGGTAGGTAGCTTGGCCAAAGATCCTTTTCTGTCAGAACCAAAAGCACAGAAAGAAAAACAAACACCATGAATATTGAAGAAGCATGCGATAAGAAAGAACAAAAAGAAAATAATATGCTTTTTAAAGGGTCTTGGAGCAAACATGTTTTTTGCAGACCTTTATGCTTGTTACAGAGATAGAGTTAACAGTAAAACCAAAGTTGTTTACAATATGTACAATATATACATAGACTTTACTTCGAATTTCAACATTTCAGGAAACAAACAGGACAGAATTTAGGATAACAAGCAGGAAAGACTTTCATGCTGGAGGTTGCATGCTTCTAGAATTCAACATTTCGTGGTGACAGTCTTGCTTGGAGGTATTTACACTTAATGTCCTTGCACAAATGTTCAGAGAAGGCCTTTTTGAACTCAGTGACAGAGTCTGAGCCCCTTAATTCAGATCAAAGACTACTCCATAATGTTAAACATAGATAGAAGATGTCAAGTTCTCCTGTAGTTTTTTTATGTATTAGGTATTTTGCTTGGGTACTTCTTAGGGAGTAATCATGGTTTAGGATGGGTAGTTACTATTTCAAACATATGCAATAGCCACTGTTTATTATTTCTCAAATAAGAGTATCTAGGAGATAACTTAACCTTTTTATGACTGGAAGACATTTTAGATGTTGTAGGAGGTTACAGTGGTTGGCAAGAAGGGCAAATCTGCATATTTTATTTTCTGTGATCTGAAATCTCTGGGAATTTTGTGCTGTTGAAAGGTAATCAGTTGAAGACACTATTCCAATTTAAGGAGGAAAAAAATTAGGAAAGGGAAAAGTGGACTGAAGGAGAGAGTAAATGGGAGATTTTATAGCAGATTTTAAAATGAGATAATATTGTGTTAGTTATTTTGTCTAATCTGATTTGATAAAGTTAGAGAAAGATTAAGGTAAAGACTAGGCATTTGTATTCAGAAAAAAGGGGAATGATGTTGTTGATGTTAATAAGAGGATGATGATGGAGTTTTTAGGGGTTATTAATAGAATAAGGTTAGTTATTTGTGGTTAATTAGAAGATTATTACAGTCAGTCCTGTTGCATAATTTTAGAGAAACACTGTTGTAGATTTGTTTTGGAGATCAGAGGGGCATTTACTGACTTTTAATAGAAAGATGTCACCTGCATACAGTATGATAACAAGGGAGGGAAAGTCACCTGTAAGCTAATTAATAAACAATGAAACAGAATGGGACCTGGAATTGAACCTTGTGGTACTCCAGTGTTTAGGGTGCACAGGGATGATAAGAGGTTATTATTATGGACTTGGAATGTTCTATTCTCTAAGTAGCTTTGGAATCACTTGATAGTGTTGCTGACAAAATTAAGTTTGTTCAGGTTCATAGGAAGAATATTGTGGTTAACAGCTACAAATGCCCTGATCATATGTACAAATATCCTAACAGTGACCAGGCCATCATTAATGTTATAAAATTAAGTCATTTGCAGTGAGTAAGGCAGTGCGGTAATAAAGACATTTTTAATAATACCATGTTGCTTGACTGATAGCAAATCATAGCTATTAATATGTTTCATTATTTGCCTGGCAGAATTTTTTTCATATATATTTGCAAACTGGCAGAGAGTCGAGATAGGCCAAAATGTCCTCGGGGCAAGGTATTTTTCAAGAGTGTGTTGATTTATTTTACTGTGATTTCTTTAAAATGGAATATTGCTGCTTATAGGTCCATAGGTTCATAAGTATATACTAGGCTAACAACCACAAGGGCATTTTTAAGCATATTCATGTATCATCAATGTAGCTGACAAGTTTTGGTACCCTATGTTTATTTTAACGGGTATATGTAGGCTAGGACTTGTGTGTTAATGCATTTACAAGGTGCCTTTCTGCATTAGGTACATAGAAATCATACTAGGGGTACATTTCTGATTCCCCATCCACTGGTCAAAGTTACGCTTGACTTGGGTTAGGGAAGAACTCTGATTCACATGGATGAGAAGCTTTTTAGTGAGAAGGGATAATCTCTGAGACACACATATGTCCTTCCAACATATCTCATTTATGTCACAGGCAAGGTCTGTGCCTGTAAATTGTGTAATTCTGGTGCTGTTTTTTTTTTTTTTTTTTTTTTTGTGGATATGCAGAAGGCTCATCTTGTAAGCCAGGTATAGATCGTCCCTCAACAGTCTGTATGAGACAGAATACAAGGATTGGCATTTTAGGCGATCTGCACAGGGCACATTGTTTACACCCCATATTCTTTTTGCAAAGAACCTCTCTGGACATTCCAATTCTTTCATGTGTCTTGTCAGGTACATACCAAATGTGGCATTGTATTCAATGATTATTCTGATGAGGGCTGAATACAGTGGAACTGTGACTTCCTTGGACCTAGATGCCATAACCCTACTTATATGTTGCTCAACACAGAATGATTTCCTCTCTACTGTAGACACATGATGGTCAAAGGCCAGATTACTTCTTACATGTATTCCCAAATCCCTGACTACTGGGCCTATATTTAGGGGGTGAGTTGTCAATATGGTAGTTTCAAAGAGTAGCATATTCAGCTAATGGGAAAAGTAATCTTCGAGATAAGTTTGGATGGTTGTGTTGAGATCTGGTTGAGGGCTGAAAAGAATCAGTGATTCCTTGTAGACTGTCAGTGATTAATTCTTTCTTCTCCTCTGGTAGGATAGCCTTATTATATTTTAAAGATGTGGGAGAGTATTCAGGTTTTGTGATTTATCCTGTTAATTCCTCTATTTCTCTCCAAAATTGTTTTGGATTACTGGTAGCAACAGTGTGCTTATTTCTTAAATATGTGAAGCTGGTCACATTAGTTGCTATTCTAGTTTGCTTTCTTACTGTTTGATAGGTATGGTGGAGGTTAGAATTAGTTGGGGTATAAAATTCTGACAGCAGTATTCTGCATTTAGAATTCTGGCTGTAGAATTCTTGGTATAATTCTGAGTCTAGAATGCTGTTTGTAGAATTATGCCTGCAGAATTTTTTTAGAATTCTAAATGCAGAATTCTGTGTTTAGAAGCTGGTGTTTAGAATTCAATAACACGTTATCTCTAGGATATTGTGTTTTGGATTCTGACTAGAAATCTGTGGTTAGAATTCTGTCTGTGGAATTTTGTGTTTAGAATTCTGTCTAGAATTCTAACTGTAGAAGTTTGTGTTTGGAATGAATTCTAGCTGTAGAATAGTGTGCTTAGAATGCTATATGTAGGACTGTGCGTTTATTATTGTATCTGTATAATTTGTTATATAGAAGCTTATTTTTAAACTTCTGATTAGGATTTTAGCTCTAGAATTTTATGTTTATAAGTCTATCTTAAAATTCAATTTAGAATTTTTTCTAGAATATTGTGTTTAGAATTCTACCCACAAAGTTCTCTGCAAAATTCTGCCTAGAATTTTGACTGTATAAAGCTGTTTAGAATTCCTTCTGTATAATTATGTGCTAAGAATTCTAACCATAGACTTATGTCTGTTGAAGTATGTGTTTAAAATTCCATGTTTAGAAATCATCAGTAAAACTGTAGCTATAGATTTTGGATTTACCTATATGTGTTAATGATAATATCTTTAGATTTCTTTGGAATTCTATATTTAGTATTCATAGATTATTACTAGACCTGCAGTCCAGGAGGTCATTGAGGAGCCTACCCCAATTTCCAAGTTGGCCCTGAGCAATGTGCATGGTCAAGGTCACAAAACAGGCAAATGAGGACTGATGTAATGAAACACTGTACTCCAGGATCTACATCTCGCTGCCTTAACCTTCTGCATGAACTGTCAGACTTTCAATATGTAGAAACTTTGTTTGAATCTATTTGTTGAAGTCTTGACTGTGATTCAGAGACATGGAGTGTGGCCATATAAACTGCCAACTGCAGGTAGGGTGCGTAAATCATACCTCTCAACTGTCCAGATTTTTGCCTCATAGTTGACCTGTTTTTCATAAAGTTATGGCTTTCTGGCAAATTATTGGCAAGTCATTAAAGATTGACGACACAAGATAATGGCAGAGATTTGAGTTTCAGACTTCATACCCTTCAGAAATTTCATGCTAAAGCAAAATCTGTCATTCTATCAACTTTCGAAGTTTGTAAGAGCAGTATTTTAAAATTGTCCCTATTTTCGGGCCTTTGTCCCCCCATTATTTATGACTGTCTGGATTTCTTGCTCTAAGAGGTTAAGAGGTATGGTGTGAATGTGAAAACAAATGGAAAAAACAGAAAAAGGAATTCAGAGATTGCTTTTATCACAACAAGGAAGACCTCATTAGCAAAAAATTTACATGCCTCTGAATTGTTCTTGATTACCACCACTTTTTGATGGTAATTTCCATTTGAGGCTCATGGATTCACTTTTATGCATACACATAAACATTCTTGTACACACACACACACACACACACACACACACACACACACACACACACACACACACACACACACACACAAAGAATCATCCATCTCCATTCATATCACTGTAGATTCACAAACACATTGTCACACACATATACATGCACTCACAACTCACCACCATTAGAGCAACACTGAACTTTGTTCCACTTACCTGCAACATGGTCTCATAACCACCATCTTTTGGCTGTGTTAAATTATGCATACAAGCAATTTTCTGAATGACTCAGTGGTGTAAACAGGTAGCCACAGGCATGTCCAGGTGACAGCTCATGATTCATCAGCATTAGTACTTCCCACAGATTACCTCATTATCCTACAGCAGGTTGTTGGGACCATCCTTTATAGTGTTTTTTTCCATTCACAGAAAATCAATGTGGTAATGCTGTCTTTAAAACTAGAAAGGATTACCACAGGCTAACTATTTCTGTATCCAAGGGTGTGTTAAGGAATTATTTCTCTAGAAGTCTATTTAGAAATTTGTCTGTAGAATTCTGCGCTTGGAATTCTACATGCAGATTTCTATTTTTACAACTCTAATTATGGACCTCTGTGAGTTCTGTGGTTTGAATTTTATCTGTAGAATATTGTGTCTAGAACTCTTTCTGTAGAACCACATCTGAACAATTCTGCTTAAACTTCCATCTGTAGAGTTTTGTGCTTAAATTCAATCTGTAGCATTCTGTCTATGAAATTCTAACTGTAGAATTCTGTTTATAGAATTATGCGCAGAGTCCTGTACTTAATATTCAGTCTATAAAATTTTATCATCCCTCTCAAGTGTACCCCATTATGAGGAACATTTCTCATCTGGGGTCTTAAAAAGTTCATGTTCCTTAAATTTCCACATTGAAAGGGTCTGTCATACACTCCATGTTAGCAATTTTTAATTGATATCCATGGTATATGGAACTGAATCATATCATTTCATTAAAATAATTATTTTATAATTAAAAAATATCACATTTTTACCATCCTATGAGCTTCCTAGTTGAATTTGTTAGTAAGCTGTTAGTCAGTGTTCTACATTTTGTCCACATGTTCCACATTATGAGAGGTAGTGTCCCTTATTTTAGAGACTGAAGGTTGTGAGCCATGAACTGTATGTTTTGAACTTTGTCTTTAAAATTCTGTGCTTAGAATACTACCTGTAGAATGCAGTGCTTAGAATTCTATCTTTAGAATTTTATTATTAGAATTCTTTGCCCATCTGTCTGTAGAAGATGTGGATTAAAGCTCTAGCTGTAGAACTGAATGATGGAAATTGTGTAGAATTTTAATGTCTAGAATTTTATCTGTAGAATTCTGTGTTTAGCATTCTGTCTGTAGATTCCATATGAATAATTCTGTGTAAGAATTTTGTTTTTATAATTCTCTCTCCAAACCTCTGTGGTTATAATTGTATCTCAGGAATCCTGTGTCAAGCATTCTATCTGTAAAATTCTGCAAAGTGAATTCAGTTATATTTCTTCATTTTCAACTATGTATTAATATGGTTATTTGTAGAATAATTTGAGATCCAGTATTTAGAATGAACCTTCAGCAATCTATGTTTACTGCAAATATTCTTGCTAGTGACTTGACATATTTCTGAAATAGAATGGTTATTTATTAGCTTAAAGGTTACACTACTAAGATGGTGGCAATTTATTTTATTTTACATTTGTTAACCGGGAAATTCCGACTGGACCAGGTCCATTTTCAGCAGAGGCCTGGGGAGAAAAGCTCTGGCATCAAGTTATACAAATACAGTACATCCAGCATAATACACAAAACAGGTTACATCATGTATGCTGACCATACTAATATAGCAATAAATTAATAAAACACTCCAGGTAAAAGAAGATATAGAACATAGGTAAAAGACAATGTCAGTTACAGTACATCCAGCATGCTATACAAAACAGGTTTCATCATGTATGCTGAGCATAGTAATATAACAAGAAATTAATAAAACACTCCAGGTAAAAGAAGATATAGAACACAGGTAAAAAGACAATGTCAGTTATACATTGGTAAGAGAAGAAAATATATCAAGTAAGATTCTAAAGTTAAAAATATATCAAGTAAGATTCTACAGTTAAAAGTACCCTTTCAGATGACCAAGCCTACAGGGGTTCAGAGATCCAGCATGTGATCAGAGAGGAGTTTGGGGAGTTAATAGTAGTATGGGTAGGGTTATGTAATACAAGGGCATAACCAGGAACTAAGAAGATGTGATTTGAGGGATTTTTTGAATATGGATGTGAAGGGGGCAGTGGACACGGATAGGGGAAGAGAGTTCCAATTTCTAGCAACGGTGTGGGAGTAGAGCGCTTTCCCTGCATTATTGTTAGCCTTGGTGATGGAGTGGAGAGATTTTTCACTGGACCTTAGGTACCGGTTTGGAGTATAGACAGTAAGTAGGTTGGATAATAAGGGTTTTTTTTTCAGAATATTTGAGAATATTATAGGCTGTGCCCAGCTGGTGATAGTTAAGTAGCTGTGGTAGCTCAAGCCATTTTAGTTCTTTTAGTGCAGTACAGTGATGGGTTCTATAGGTTGACTTAGTAGCAAACTTGGCTATTTTATTGTAGCATGATCCTAGTTTGTCTAGGTCACACTTTCTAATTTGGGTAAAGATTGGTGCTGCATATAATAGAGTTGAGAGGAGGTGGCTTTGTGCAAGAGTGGCTCTTGCTTTTTGTGTGAGAAAGGACTTATACCTATATAGGGAGCCTAGCTTTTTGTGTACTAGTTTTATGGTATATGAGATGTGAACATCAAAGTAGAGATTATTTTCTATTTCAATGTCCAGACGTTTGGTTAAAAGGGGAGATGGTGGTGCCGTCCTTAGATGTTATGGTAAAGGAGAGGGGGAGGGCTGATCTATTAGGGGTACATAATAGCAGTTTTGTCTTTTTGGGATTTAGAATTAGTTGGATACCTGATATCAGTTTTTATACTGAGTTAAAGGTATCTTGAGTGAGTGTATGTAGGGTGGTGGGAGATGAGGCAGAGCAGATCAGGGTTGAATCATCCGCATATTGTATGAGTGTGGCATGTTGTGTAGAGCTATTGAGATTATTTGTGAAAATAGAGAACAATAGTGGGCCCAGTATAGAGCCCTGTGGGACTCCTATGGTGGTTGGAAGTTGTGTAGACAGAGTTCCTTTCCACTGGACTGATTGTTGCCTGTCAGACAAGTAGCTTCTGAACCAGGCTATAGTAGAGGAGGTGAAGGATAATGATGTTAGCGAGTCTAGAGTCTAGCCTCCCAAACATCTCAGATGCCCAGGTGAGAGCTACTCTCTCTAAAGCAAAAAACACAGCATCAATGGGACTGGACGGTGTCCCCGGCTGTGTGCTACACTAACTCAATGAGGAACTAAACCCACACATAAGGCTGCTGTTTAATCTTAGCCTTACTACAGGATACGTACCCAAAGAATGGCGTACGGCAACTGTGGTCCCACTCCACAAAGGCGGTGCTTCGACCCTCCTTGTCTGCAAAGCTATGGAGAGGATCATAATGGAACTCATAAATAAAGACATTGGGGACCTACAGACACTGGATCCTACCCAATTTGGCTTTGTCAAGGGCAGATCCTGCCTCTTGAACTTTTTGAAACAGTCACTAAGGCCATTGATGAGGGTAAGGCAGTTCACACAGCCTACCTTGACCTACACAATACCCCACTCGGGCATCATAGAAAAGCTCACCAGCTTAGATGTAAACCCATATGTCACAAGATGGGTTGCAAACTGGCTAAAGGACAGAACACACAGGGTTAGAGTTGCTGGTGCCATGTCAGACTCTAAGCCGGTCATGAGCGGTGTCCCACAGGGCTCAGTCCTGGGCCCCCTCTTGTTCGGCATTTATTTTTCTGAAGTGCAGGCAAACATAGAGGGATTGTGGCTGACAAAATTTGCAGATGACTGCAAAGTGGGCACCATAATTGACACTCCATCAGACAGAGACATCCTCCAGAGAGGTCTCATAGAAATGGATAACTGGTGCCAGAGCCATGGCCTTAAGCTAAATGCCAAAAAATGTATAGTCATACCCTTTGGGAAAAACAAGGTAACCCCTAATTACCACATAGGTGGTAATCCATTGGACCCAAGTTGACAGTAACCTCTTTTGACACTCACATTGCCAAAGTGGTTAGGAAGCCTTCTACATTGCCCACCTGATCATCCAGATCAGGAGAGGTCCCTGTACTCTTCACTTATCAGACCAATGATTGAGTACAAACACCTGCAGCAGTTGGAAAGACCCCAAAAGTTCCTCACCGGCTCAAACATATGTCATATGCCCGACTGAAGAAACTCCAGCTCTATTCAGTCGCAAACCGTCTGCTCAGAGGGTGATCTGTGCCTTGACATACAAGGCCATGTCCAACCTGTTATTAATGGACATGCTCCACCTCAAAATCCAAATCCACCAGAGCCACGGATATAAATAGGACATGCTGGAGGGACAGATTCATCACCCAGAGACTCCCTACACTATGGAACAGAATCCCAGTCCATGTGAGGCAGAGCCCCTCACTGACTCTGTTCAAGAGAAATCTTGAATCATCTCTGTATCACTGCTGGACAGAGGCACAGCAAACTAATGGGTATAGTATTCTCATCCTAAGGGGTGGTGAAAGCCACACACACTCTGGCTAGGCTTATAAATGCCCTAGGGCAGATAGCCTAGTATGAACCTATGAACCTATAATAGAATGGAGTGGGAGACCATATCAAATGCTTTTGAGAGGTCTAAGAAAATGACTGATACATATTTGTATCATTCCTGTGAAGGTTTATATGATTAGTGAAGGATAGAAGGGCTGTGGTAGTGCTGTGATGTGGATGGAAACTGTGCTGTGTGGTAGATAGTAGATTGTGTGTGTTAAGAAATATCATCACTTGCAAGTGGATGCATTTCTGAAGAATTCTGGATAGGGGGCAAAGGATGGCAATAGGTTGGTAGTTGGAGAATTCATAGGAGTTACCTCCTTTATGGAGAGGAATGATGTGAGATACATTCCAGAGTTTGGGTATGTAGGATTCTAGTATGGAGCGGTTGATTAGGATGGAGACAGGATATGATAGGGAGTCACTAGCCATTTTTAGGTATGCAGCAGGTGTGTTATCAGCTGCCAGTGTGGTTGGCTTTAGTTTTAGGAGGAGTATTTTGATAGTTGAGGTGGGCACTGGTGATAGGCTGAAAGAGGGGGTGATGTGGGATAGATGGGTCTATATTATAACATTGAAGTCTTAAAACTTTGAATGTTATAATATCGAACCATTTTGATCGAAAGACCATAACATCAAACACTCAGAATAACAATTTTTTTCCCAGGGAAAAAATTCTGTGTTCCGACAAACATACACACAACACAAGCACACCAAAATAAATAATCCACACACATACACTTCACAAAACCCTACATTAAACCATATATACACTACTAGCTATCCACTTACCTTAACCCAACCCTAACCCTAAGGTCCGTAACTACCGCACGCTCACCTTAGCCACTCCCTAACCCTAAGGTCCCTAACTATCGCACACTCACCTTACCCGCTCCCTAACCCTAGGGTCCCTAACAATCGCACATTCACCTTACCCGCTCTGTAACCCTAAAGTCTCTATCGCACACTCACCTTACCCACTCCCTAACCCTAAGGTCCCTATCACACACTCACCTTCATTTGCACACTTAACTTATCTCAGTCCGTAACCATCGCTCCACAGTCGAGGAAATAGCGAATCTGCAGAAACGGCCCACCGAATACTTTCCCTAGGAAAGTATTTGATATTCTGCAGCTTCGCTATTTTCAGCATTCAGTACATAGGGTTTGATATTATAACATTCGAAGTTTTAAGACTTCGATGTTATAATATAGACCCGGGATAGATTGGGCTGTGATTGAGGTAGACTGTTTTTGGTTATTTGACTGGACAGGGCTAAGATGGATTTAGTAAAATGGTTATTAAATTGAGAAGCTATGTCTAGGGTATTGTTAGTAGAGCTGGGTGCTGGAGTAGTGGTTTTGCCTGGCTTTAGTAGGGAATTAATGGCATGCTAGACTTTTTGTGGATTATTTGAATATTTCCTTTGGGCGCTAAGAAAATAGTTTTGTTTGTTTATTTTGGATTCAGCCTTGGCCTTGTTTCTAAGCTGTTGATAGTATTGCCTGGAGCTAGGGAATTTGTCAAATTTCCAGATTTTCCATGCTTTATCTCTGGCGTTTAGTAAGGCTCTGGTGTCCCTACTTAGCCAGGGTGTGTAGTTGACTTTAACTCTAATCTTTCTGCAGGGAGCTAGACTGTTAAGGATGTAAGAGAAGGTAATATTGAAGTAGTCTACTGCCTGGTCTAACCCAAGTGTCCATAGTGGTTCCCAGTTGGAGTGGCTTAGGACAGTATTTAGGTATTGTGGGGTAAGGTTACGGTCATCTTGTATGAGTTTGTAGACTACTGGTTTGGGGTGATTGGAGTGTTTGTGGAGTAGGAAGGTGGGGAGATGATCACTTAGGTCATCTGGGAGACAGCCTACTATATAGTTTTGTTTGGGATAGTTGGTTAGTGTCCAGTCCAGTATGGATTCTATCTTTGTTTTCTTATCTATTCTAGTTGGTTCTTCAATTAGTTGAGAGAACCCATATAGATTGATATGTGTAGAGGGGCTGCTGGAGTTACAGGCTGCCCAGTCGGTGTTAAGGTCTCCTAGTAGGATTGTTTCCTGAGGTAGATTGCCCTATGTCCAGTGTAGGATGTCTTCTATTATGAGTGAGTTGTTGCCTGGAGGTATGTAGCAGCATATTATATTGATCTTCTTGGTGTTTCTTATGGATAGGACAGAAAATAGGACTTCAGCATTTTGAAATGTGGGTGGTGTGGTGTGCAGAAGCTGGGGGTTAAGGGTGTTTTTAAATAGAATGGCTACTCCTCCTCCTTTCTGTTTGTTCTATCAGATCTAAGTGTATTATACACTGGGGGAGAAAGTCTTCATCTTGGATACGGGGTTTAAGCCAGGTCTCTGTAATGGTAAGTACATCAGGGTTGTAGTGGGCTATGAATGCATGTAGGTCTGTTAGCTTGTTGGTAATACTTATGTTGAAATTTAGGATCAGCAGGTCAGATGTTTGTCTGGCTGAGAGGGAACCTGGATTTGGGTGAATGTTACCAGAGGTTAGCAGTGTTTGTAAGAGTGTCAGTAGGTGCTTTTTAATATTAATTGTTTGTGAGCTTGGTCTATGTGTGTTTTTCTTAGTGTGGTGAGATGGTGTCATTTTTGTTAGTGAGTAATATGTAGTTGTAAGATTTATGATTGTGGGGCAGATGTAGAAGTGTGAGTGGGTTTGAGAGGGTGGGCTAGTGTGGGTAGTGTGATAGGAGTAGTTGTGCAGTGGTAGGTCTGTTTGTAAGGAAGTTAGGAAGGTTAGCGATAGTAGAGCTAGTGTTAGGGATGTGAGTGTGGGTAACATGATACTACTTTGAGTGAGTAGTACAACTAGGATACCTGGTTGGTTATGTGTGAGGGTGAGGTGTGTTGTCTGGGAATGTGTTGGGAGTGGGATCAGTGTGGGATGTAATTGGATTGGAGGGTGAGGAGTGGTAGGATGAGTGGGTTGGGCTAGTTGTTAGGGAATTAGGGGTTGGACTACTGGTCAGGTGATTAGGGATTAGAACAAAGGTAGAAGTAGTGGCGGTGGGTGGAAATTGGGGGAAGGGAGGGAAGTGGAGCAAGCAATGGATGTTCATGCTTAAGGACTCTACTCTGACACTCTTATCTCCTGTAGTGGGGAGACAAGCTGGGCATTATGTCCAGCATCCATAATCTAGGCGTCATCTTTGATGACAGACTGACACTGATGGACCAGATTTCAGTCATCATAAAATATTTATGTTTCCATACTATAAATATTGTCCATTCATATATCTTATTCCAGCCTGTGACCTCTCTGTAATGGTGCATGACTTGTTTCCTCCTGGCTGGACTGTTATAATGCCCTATACCTGAGACTTCCACACACAGAATGCGTTTTCTTTCAATTAGTCTAGATCTCCACAGACCGGTTATTTATCAGGGTATATATGAACCAACACACCCTACTGGTAGCGTGGAGCTTGCACTATCTCCAGGTTATATTAATATTCCTGCTCTAGTATATTTAGCTTTGTATTGCTTGGGGGCCCCATAGCTGTAGGAGCTTTTGGCTTGGTACAGGCTACAATGACCCCTGAGTATAGCCTCTTTGGGCTGCTAGTAGGTACTGTCATTTTCCTTGAGGCACTGGAGTTTGGGCCTTTATAAAAGTTCTTATATGCAGAACTTGTTGTCTGGCTGGTTCAGAAAATCTTGAACATTTGCAGGATTGCAGAATTACAGGCCTAAAGCAGATGCCCTATGCTGACCATCTAAAAAAACTCCAGCTATACTCTGTCGCATATTGTCTACTCAGAGGCGATCTTTGCTTAACATACAAGGCCATGTCAAACCCAGAGCTGTTGGACATGCTACACTTAAAGAAATCCCAATACCTCAGAGCCACATGCTCCAGGGATCTAAACCTTGTCATCACAATGAACAAAACAGGCTGGAGGGATAGGTTCCTGACCCAAAGACTTCTCAGACTCTGGAATAGACTGCCCATACATGTCAAGCAGAGCGCCTCTTTGGGCCTCTTCAAAAGGAACCTTGATGATTAGATGGGATATAGGAAATTCACCCCGGGGATCATCTCAGTTTTCCTGCTAGACAGGGGTCCAGGGAAGTAAATATTATGGGAAGAAGTAGCCAGGGAATTGTTATGGCTAAGCTTGTATAGGCCCTAGGGCCGATAGCCTAGTACCAACCTATGATCCTATGAACCTATTGAAAATATTATCTAAAGTCTTAGCTTTCTGACCTGGTCTTTGGTTAATCTGCCCACATCTATAACTTGCCACTCACATATTCACCTGAGCAAACTTGTTTGTTACATACAAGTTATTGATCTTCCCTTTACCAGTGGAATTGCTTTGTTTTTATGTGTTTATTTAATTTGTACATTTTGTTAGTATTTCATTTGTATTCATGTTTTTCACTTATTTCATGGATGGTGGTTGGACACAGGCACATTAATAAAATGGAGGATGGCCTGACTCTGTAATAAAAATGAATAAAGCCCTAAAAGTGACCCAGATGGCCCAAGTCTGAGTACTGGGTGAACCAGATGACCCATGTCTGGGTAGTGACTCAGGTAGTGGGAGAGATGGGGGTACTGAGTGAGTAACTATTGTTGGCTTGCATATGTCTAGGCAGAAAGTAGTAATTTAGTTATGCTTTTATTGATTGAGTTAGTCTCACTAGGCCAGTGGCCTCTTTTCAGGCTAAACTTGAGGTGGTTTTCATACTGATTAGGCAAAATTTGGCCAGGGTACTGTAGAACTTCTCCTATTCTTTTTTTTTTTTTTGGATAAGTGCCATGGGATCTTTTTCATCCAACTCAGACAGATGGGATATAGGTTTAGCATCTCATCCAAAGGGCAGCACACTCAGGAATACAGCACCTCCCTTATGCTTCATGGTGGTGTCATTAATAGAAAATGTAGTCTAAGCATCTGGGATGGGAATTGAACCCATAGCATTCTGATCTTCCAGAACCAAAGGTGAGTGTACTAGCTGTTGAGCTACTGACACTACTAAGCCCCAGTTAGCTGGTATTCCAGGAAAAGCAGATGATTGTCATTAGTCAATGATAGGGGCAGTGTCAGCTTGGAATCTCAAGCCAGGCATTGTAGCTCTTGTGGCACATGTATGTGGGAGCATGCACATGTCAGAGACAGGCAATAGGATACCATGTGGTGATGCATTGTGATGTCTTGATCTTGTGGTGGGGTTAAGGATTAGAAGAATGTCCCCATAGATTGATATGAGCTGCTGATGGGGGTCTGTTAGTGGTGAGTGGTTCCTGCTCTGGGGATTTGCAAGTGCAATTAATGTAGTGCCCCTCCTTGGGAAGAGGCGATCCAGAATAGTCAAGGCTAGGTCATTGACTCTAATTGTAAAAGTGGATGCAGAGGTGGGGCCATAATCGACCATGATGGCTGCCTGAATGGCGGCTTTTCTGGATAGATGTTTTTGTGCTTGGGATATCTAGCAAGGAGGAATGAATGAGTTTAAGTCCAACTGAGGGAGACATTATGGTCAACAGGCATTGAGGGAAGACCTAGAATAAAATAAAGTTGTCGCTGAGGTTATCTGTAGAGTTCTTAAACAGACAAAATGCAGCTCAAAACCTGACTGTAAACAGGATGAAAACATTGTTTACTTTTTTTTGCACTTTATATATACAGGCTTCTTTAGAACATTTTATTATACTCATCTCAAAACAAGAAAATCCCATGCTCAGTTATAACCAATCAAAGGCATTTATAATGTTAACTGATGCTGAATATTCTTTAAAGAGGCACACATCAAAACAGTGAAAGGCATATAGTAAGTGTAATTTTCAAAGCTTTCCATTTTAATGTGCTTCTATAAAATAAGGTGCTCATTTAAACCAAATCAACCACTTGCACTGAGTTTTTGGTTGCCATCCTTACCTTTTTTAAGTAAAATGTCGAAGACAATTACTGCCTGACCCAAAATGTATTTGTCCATGACAAAAAAAAAAGAAAAAGCCCAGGAACGTAAGATATAAAGCCATCATGCTTCACAATACAGGTGATGTTAATGCTTGTTGAGGCAGGGAGTCCTCTTGAGTTTAAGTTATTAGGGGTATTCTAAGTTTAGTGCTTTGAATTTTAGGAATAGGACTGCTTAACATGGTAAGAATATAGAGAGAACAGAGTGTTGTTATAGTCTTTGGCTGTAAGATAACCCTTGGATCCATTTGATGCTCTTTGTGAGGAATCTCCGCACTTTCTCCAGTTACACCATATGGCATGTGAGTGTGGTACAGAGCAGGCTACAGTGTTATATAGCTGGTCTGCTAAGACTTGCACTATATGGTGTGTGAGTGTGGTACAGAGCAGGGTCCAGTGTTGCATAGTTGGTCTGCTAAGACTTGCATCATATGGCATGTGAGTGCGGGACATAACAGGGTGCAGTGTTATATAGCTGGTCTGCTAAGATTTGCACCATATGGCATGTGAGTATGGTATAGAGCAGGGTACAGTGTTATATAGCTGGTCTGCTAAGACTTGCACCATATTGCGTGTGAGTGCGGTACAGAGCGGGGTCCAGTGTTGCACAGTCAGTCTGCTAAGACTTGCATCATATGGCATGTGAGTGCGGGACAGAGCAGGGTGCAGTGTTATATAGCTGGTCTGCTAAGACTAGCACCATATGGCATTTGTGTGTGGTACAGAGCAGGATACAGTGTTATATAGCTGGTCTGCTAAGATTTGCACCATATGGCATGTGAGTATGGTACAGAGCAGTTTACAGTGTTATATAGCTGGTCTGCTAAGACTTGCACCACATGGCATTTGAGTGTGATACAGAGCAGGTTACAATGTTGTATAGTTGGTCTGTTAAGACTTGCACCATACACCAGTGCAGAACAGAGCAGAGTACAGTGTTACATAGCTGGTCTGCTAAGACTTGCACCACATGGCATGTGAGTGTGGTACAGAGCAGGGTACAGTGTTGTATAGTTGGTCTGCTAAAATGTTCAGTTAGTTCTCTGGCATGACTGTCAGTTCCATGGAGGATCAGATATGCAGCTCAGTGTGCTTTGCAGACAGAAGCAATTAAACAGACATCATGTGAAAGGTTATCATCTACAAGAACTCCATCAATTTTTACCTTTTTGTAGACTTATAACTATTGCCTATCAATAATGAATAAACCTGGTATTTTTGTTTTGTTTTGCCAAAAGCAGAAGGCTGCATTTTTGATACTGAAAGCAACATCTTTTCTAGTGCACCACTATTGTGTTCTTTAAATGTTGGTTTAATGCTTTGAAGTTAAAGATAGTGCTCTGAAGTTTGCAGTCATCTGCGTATTTTGTGAATCAGATACTGGTTTCATTGATGACATCTGAGGAAAGAGATGCCTGTAAGAAGTAGCCCTAGAGCACAGCCTTGAAGGATGATGAGATAGCAGCACTCCAATTTCTACCTTTTGTGTAGCCTCATGTAGCCAATTATGGATCCAGGTTGTTATATATTATTTACCTTTAGATTTCATAGGTTCATAGATTAGGTTCATAGATTAATACTAGGCTAACTGCCCTTGCAAGCCATTTTAAGCCTAGCCATTTATCCCTTGTGAGACTCAAACCATGCACCTTCTGTTTATAAGACAAACACCTTAAACATTAGGCCACCCTTGTGAGTTTATGTATGATTCTGTAACTGAATATACTTTTGAATGATTTAGCTATATCTAGGTAAACTGCATGTGTGGATAAACCTTTTATCCAGGGTTATGTTCATAAACTAAAAATAAGGTAAAGCATATGAGATCTACATCTGACAAACTTTATGTTGCTGGGTCATAGAAGAAGAGATTTGTCATGTCTATCTTAAAAAGTATCATAAAGGTTTTCTCCATCACCTTTCACATTATGCGTTATGCTTGAATGGGCCATAATTACTATGGTTTGGTGAAGAGCATCCCTTATGAATGTGGACAACAATAATCTGCATCTATATATCAAGGGCATTTTTTTAATGCTCCATTAATGATATTTGCCAGGTGGTATACTGGGCTATATAGGAACGTGCAGAATAGGTTTCCATGCATCTCATCTGGTATATACAGAACTGGTGTTTATGGCCTTAGAAGAGGGAAAGGTGACCATTTTGGGTATAATTTCAAATGGGTTCATGCTACATGGAGGAAGAATGAATTCATTGTTGCATGCCGGTGTGTTATCTATGTCTGTTGTCTAAGTTTTTGTGAAACTAACCATTCTGGTACTCAGCAGTCTAATTTCTTCCCCTTCATTTTTTAAATTTGGTTGTAGAAAACATACTGTTTCTGTTGTTCTTTTTCGGCAAGTTTCATGCCAAATATATATTTTCTTCTTTTGATTGTTTTTAATGATTTCTTTTGGGATGGAGATGTTTTTAACTTTGGATTAGGTTAAGTAAAGTTTGATGTATGAGCTCTTCTTTTGATTTAATAATTTGCTGATTTTATAACTCCATCGTTTACGTTTATTGCAGAAATTTCCACCATATTATGCCTGACATGAATAACTTTATTAGTGCAGTTAGTCAAAGTTTTGAAGAGGATCACAAATGCTTCACTGAGAGGTTGTGGGAGGAGCCTAATATATAATCCCAGCTGAATGTGTAAAGTGATTTTTTTAGAGTACCATAGCTGCTGCTTTAAAAACTCTTAATTATGGTATAATTTTTATTAGGTTTGAATTAATCTATATGTGGAATTCCATGGCATACTGGACATAGTAAAAAGGGGTTTGGCAACATCTAGCTTTGCATAGCTTTGATGGATGTGTGTGTAATATCAAATGTGTTTTCTCCATTACAGTTTTATAATTTATTCAAGATTGCTGAAGCTTATGATGTCTAACAGCTTTCTACTTGAGTATTGGTTGTGGGTTTACTTTCACAGTCAATGGAGAGATAATTCAGTTGTCCAAGTAAATAATATTTTCCATTATGGGTAGATTCAGCTATGAGTTTTTCTAATCATATCAACCAATTGGCTAATGATAGTTATAGAACTATAGGTTGCATAAAAAGATTTATAAAGTCTAGGAAATCAAACATAATGAAGTCATTGTTTGTTAGTTACATTAGACCCAAACTTGAGTATGGAATAACAATATGGAAACCCTATAAGAAAACAAGCATGAATAAACTGGAAAGAGTACAGTGGAAATATACTAAGGGCATCCATGGATGTGAAAATCTAAGTTATTATGAAAGACTAAAATATCTGAACTTGTACAGTGTCTCTTACAGATATTAAGGAGGAGGTCTTATTCAGGTATACAGGGCATTTAGGGACAACTACCTCTGGGAATGTTTGGGGTTATCAAAAAGTACTAGAAAATCATCGGATAACCTATGTAGAAGATTCTATAGGCATGAGAAGTGTACTAATTGGTTCTCTGACAGAGTAGCTGATGCTTGGAACAGACTACCAAATTATATTAAAGCAAGTACTAGTTTAGATATTTTTAAGAACAGCCTGGACATTTATTATGGGAACAAGTGTTTTGGCATATTGGCAAGTTAGAAGGGCTTTAATGCCCATGCTTGAACCATTTGTATGTATGTATTTATGTATTATAGGAAGAGTTAGTAATTTTCAAGAAAGTTGTTATGTTATTTAGGTGACATGAAAGACAGTTGTGGCTCCAGGATCCTTTTTATGCTGGAGCACAAAAGGGGCACAGTAGATAGCTGATGGGGCACATAAGACATGTGGGAATATACCAAAACACTATACCAATAAAGTATAGAATACATGATACATGGCGACAGCTCACCTATAATCCATCGTTAAAAATGAAAGACCATTTCCATACAAAATAACAGCGAATCCCATAATATTACCAATAATAGCAATGTTCACAACACAGAAAAAGCTACTAATTTTTTTGCTCAAGAATTATCATTTGGATGAAGTGTTGGTGTACTGCAGAGTAACAAGTCAAAGGTGAAGCTACCAATACAACATATGCAGAAAATGTCAAGCACGTATTTGCCTCAGTAGAAAGAAAAAAAAATATCATTAACACAAATCCAAGAACTTAAAGTAAGACTTATTTTGTTTTGTACTGCATTGTAAGGAAACTATTTTAAACAAATATAGTACATTTTGTCAACATTCAATATAAAGCACACATCCTCCCATTGCATACTAGTGAATAGTAACTTAGTTTAAATGTCTGTTAAAAGACCTTTGAAGTAAAAGCAAGAGTGCTCAGTTAACACCTCTAGGATTACAATAATAGTTTTGACACCTCAAGAAGAATGTGGGAGAGGTCTGTCAGCACTTGGGCTAAAAACTGAAAGTATCAAAACAAGCACCTACTATTAAAGCGGTAAGATTTGCTCTGAGAACACAAATTAGCATAACTGAAGCAAAAAAGTGAAAATGAAAATAGGTTAAAGAAGTTGTGCAAGATGCCTGTGACTCACACTACTGCCATTTTGTTTATTTGGAAGTTAAAAAAGTGATTTCCTTACATTTAGCAAGGGGGTTTAAAGTGGATTATAGGAAAAACATCTATAAGAGATCACTTTACAGCAGTAGGCCCTTTAAGATTAATATTACTACTTAATCATTATGATGCATTAAAACAGAGTACAAAGTTATAATGAAATAATAGTGGTAAGTGTAATTTATGTATTTATACTTTTTGTTGATCAGGATAGTCCCACTATGCCAGTGGCCTCTCTTTGGGGGAAACCGAGGTGGTATTTATACTGACTAGTGGAAATTTGGGCAGGATACCTGGGAACTTCCCTTATGCTTTTGGATAAGTGTTCTGTGATCTTTTACAACCACCTGAGCTACCACTAACTCGGGCAGATAGGACCTCAGTTTAACATCTCACCCAAAAGATGGTACACCTAAGAATGAAGTACAGCCCCCCCCCCCATGCTGCACTGCAGTGTCAACACTGGAAAAGGAATTCAAATCCCTGCCTTGGGAACAGGTCCCACAGTCTTCAGCACCAAAGGCTAGTGTGCTACCTGTTGAGCTGCTGAGACTACAAATACATGTTGTTTTGCAGCCCCCTTTGAGGAAAACACCACTGATAACGACAAAAACGGTGATAAGCAAATGCAGCAACATGACCTTCCTAGTATTCTGTTTCTGTTTTGCTGAAATACCTCCACTAGAAATAATTTAGATCTGAATGCTTTGAGTAGCACCATAAGTCTCAACTTGCTTGATCAAGAATTCTGGTCAAAGCTAATAATTTGTTGGAGAGGGTGATAAAATCAGGAGCAATTTTAAAATATTACTCTAATTCCAATAAAAAGTTAATAGAATAATATATTTTGCATAAATATGCATTGTTTGAACAATAAGGAGTATAAAACTCCTAAGACTGCCATTACTGGCTAACAGTAATTATGTCTGATGTTTCAGAAAATCAAAAATATTATGAGGACAAACGTTTGAAGAAAAATCATGGACATTCTGCAAAAATGAGGACAGCTGAGAGGTATAATGTTGCCCTCAGAAGGGAATGCCTGGTCACAGCAAACCATTCTAGGATTTTTTTAAACACATTTATTAAATTATCACTTAAGACACAGGCAAACATATATTAACACAAAAGAAAACAAACCATTTCAGCATTTTCCCAATTTACATACAATATACATTGCATATATTTTGTTTGCTATCATCAGTTCAACAGTACAGGAAGTTGCTGATTTCCTGTTTTTTCCTTAAACCTCATTCCTTCTCCTCCTGAACATTATTATGCATATATAGTTCCCACAATTTTCACTTACTTCTATGTAATTTGCTCCTTCCCTTTTCCGAAAATCCCTCTTCCAGTTCTTTTATCTATTGTATAATATTCAATAACTCAGATACATAAATACAGTTGGTGTAGACTTTGATTTCCATTTCTAGTAATTGCTTTTTGGCAGCCAACCGAATTAAACTTAATAAGGCCTTACTGTGTCTAAACAATTCCGACACTGTATCCCAGCTCAAAAGAATTATTTCCTTACTTCAACCACTTGCTCACCAAATATTTCTGATAGAGTACTCTGTAGGGAATGTTTACAATCTGCCAGTTCATTACACTCCCAAAACATATGTTCTAAGTTCCCTCTTTCTTCTCCATCATGCCGCCAACATTTGATGTCAACCTGAGGAAACATTCTTTAAGTCTGCTTGGGGTATAAAAATACCTGTATAAACACTTCAAATTAAATATCCTAAACCTTAAGAACTTGGTTGCATACCTGGGAGCCATACATATGCCTTCTCATTGTTTTCTTGTAAATTACTTTTCCAGTCTCTCTTCCCAATCTTGTGTAACCTCCTCTGATTGATTGCTATAATTAATATGCAATATTTTAAATGCTCTATTAATTATTCCTTTTTAACAGCTGGTTCTGTTCTAGATTCAACTGAAAACTCTACCAGAGCAAGTCTTTCACTAAACCACCCTATCCCTTTCTCTTTGTCTGTACTCTGAGATCAAGCCATGGTAGGAAAGACAGTCTCAAGTCTGCAATCTTATTGTCATAATACTTTTTTTGGATTTTAAATAATGCCGGTATGACTTTCTGAGTGTTATTATAACTATCTATGAAAAAGTTTTATCAGCAGAAGAATTTAATAGCGCAGTGGTGCAGCTGTAGAGTTGTTACCTCACAGCAAGAGGTTCTTCAGTTCAATTCTCGGCTGGAGTCCCTTCTGTGCAGAGTCTGCATGTCCTCCCTGTGTTCATGTGGGTTTCCTCTGGGTGCTCTGGTTTCCTCCCACGTTCAAAGACATGCAACTAGAGCATTTCTCCCCGGGCCTCTGCTGAAAATTGGCTATGTTCCAAGTTGGACTTTCCTGGTTAGCAAATGTTAAATAAATAATGACTGAGATAATTAAACCTACATATATTTAAAGTCTTAAGCTGCAACGCCTTCATTTCAGACAGTATAGTGTGGCTTGACATTACAATAACATCCACAGGAAACCACAGCAGTAGTCGACTTTCCATCTTTAAAATATGGAACGCTATACTATTTCTCATAGGTTGGAACAAATGCAAAAAATGTGAAATGTTTGCTAACAACTAGAGAGAGCTCACACCATGGTTAAAAAATGTTTTTTTTAATACTTGTTTTGTCACATACCCAGTTCTTTGGTCATTTGAGACTCTCGGGAGAAAAAAACTCAAGTTGCAAAAGTCCAAGGCTCCAGATAGGCAAGCCAAGTAACCTTCCCCTCAGAAAAGCACAAACAGATGTAGTCAGCATCAAGCAATATAGCAGTATAGGTAAGAGCAGGCGTGCAGCATTATAAATACCATACCATACTATACCATACCATACCATACCATACCATACCATACCATACCATACCATACCATACCATACCATCCATAACACCAACAAGCAAAAGAAGTAAAGAAACTACAGGCATAGTCAACCTTCCATCTTCAAAATTCAGGGCACTAAATGATCTTGCACATTGCAGCATATTTACTAGCAGTTAAACTGTGGACTATATACTTATAAACAGTTCTTTGATACCGCTGTATCTTTTTGATTTTAAACTTGGTTACAACATAAGTTTCCTTTCACTCTGTTTATAAGACAAAAAAAGTTATACAGCAGGTATAATATAGTGTGTTTTACCAAATACTCATCTCTTCAAACATTAGAATGAGTTTAAGTTGAAAAAGTCCATGATCCCCCCCACTCACACAACAAAATAAGCAGATTATTGTCATATTTCCTCTTAGCATCTCTGCTTACAAATTTCCAGTGACAAACCACTTCCTTTATTCCCATCTCAGTTATTATTTCTTCATTGTACCCTCAGCATTGCTAATACTTTGATCTTTGACCCCCACACACATGCTCGCACACACCCACCCGCTTATATGACTATACACTGACGGGATTTGCTTGAGATGAAGGGAATAAATATGTATCTCTGCTCAGTGATGTCAGAATCATACAGTGTAATTCCTGTCTTCCCTTTCAACTTCTTCGCTCAAGAATCAGAAACAAGGAACAAAATCAGGAACAGCTTTTAAATATTTCCCCTTATATGCTTACAGCATTGAAAGAATAACATGTTCTATATTACCATGTAGTTTTGAAGGATACAAAATCTGAAACCCACAAGCCTGTCATTACTTAATCACCGCACTCTGAAACAATTTGCCAAAAGCCACACAAACAGACCAAAATGCCTTTCAGTTTTCTTTGCTAAAAAATTCTGGGCAAAGCCTAAAATAATGGGGGACAATAAAGCACAAATGTTAAATATTATTTGATGCATTTGTTAACCAGGTAAACCCAACGGACAAGTGTCCCTGGTAAGGGATGACCCAGGAACACTGTCTAGTTAGATGACTTGTTCAAAGTCTCAAAGTAGGTAAATGGAGGTGAAAGGATTCAAATCCCATTATCCTGTGACAAACAAGAAACAGTTTGTTAAAATAAGTGCCAGACAACTCCAAATCAAATAAAATGTTAATAGAGCAATAAGTGTTGCATGGAGGTGCATTCTCTGAACAACAACTATAAGACTGTAATGGCTAGCATTATTGACTGACTGTAATTTTCAGTGATTTATCAGAAAAAAGAAGTCAGCGAGGGACAAGGCATAAATATTAGGCAAAAATCAGTGATGTTTCACAAAAATGGAAACAGATAACTGGCAATCTGCTTTAAGTCACATAAAAGTTAACATGACAGTTTTTGCATCAACATGCATTTTTCAGAACACTTGAACCACAAAAACTATGGAACTCTAATAGCTGGCATTACTGACTAACTATCAACATTAGTGATTTTTAATCTTGGCTGATTTATCAGAAAATGAAAACACAAGTAAAGGTTTGGTAGTTAACACAGATGATTAAGGTTTTAAACTCTTAGTAAGCTGCTTTCTGTAGTCAGGGGTACAGAGTTTGATTCTTTCTACCTCCAATTACCTGCATGACTGAGTAAGCCACTTAACCAGGTAATGCTGTTGGATTGACCCTTTACCTGACTGAAAATACAGAAAAACAAAAAGACAGGACATACATCAGAGGGTAAATACTCATATGTGGTTTATGAACAATAAGAGCAGAACTGGATCATTGTCAAATGGGTCCCAGGGCAGAGTAATCGCCCACACCACCTCACCACAGCCATACTAGTATCCCATTAGTTGGCTGTCAGATACCATAAGACACTGCTGAAGTCCGTCAGTCTGTCAGTCTACACACTATTTTCCTCTTTACTTTTACAATGATCAGAGAGATTTGGATTTCATTTAAAACTTTTATTAAAAATTTTACAGCACAAACTCTATCAGCCATTTGATGAACAAAACAAAATACTCTCACATTGAAAGCAGACAGCATGAGCAACAGTACATGTGTTTTCCTTTTAAACTCACATTTATTGAGAATTCATCTAGCAATCCATTAAACTAGAACAGATGTGTAGGGATTCATAGTCACACACAGCATATAGTGAAGCAGTAATTAGGAACTATCTGAAAGATTCAGGAATTCAAAAGACAAATGCATAATAAATAACAGCTTGGGACATTCCACGGGATCCAAGTGTCTTCTTTCATGGGCAGCGCAGAAGCACTGTCTGGGAAAATGACTTGATCCGACTCACACTAGACAAATGCCAGCAGAAGTAATCAAAAGCTCCACATTACAGCTTATGGTTTAACACATCTGCACTAACAGGGCCGGCCTTAGCTGAAATGGCGCCCTAGACGAAGTAGTGCTCTAGCGCCCCTTAAGCTGCACCCACACCATACTTGTAAAACACCCCTATTTGCCCCACACCCACAGGAAGGATCCAGCTCTGTTAGAAATGCTACATCTAAAGAAATCCCAATTCCCTCCGCACCACATGCTCCAAAGACCTCAACCTCATTATTACAATCAACAGAACATGCTGGAGGGACAGGTGCATAACCCAGAGACTGCCCATTTTATGGTACAGATTTCCCATATATGTCAAACAGAGCACCTCACTGGTCTTCTTCAAGAGAAATCACCCCTGGGATCACTCCAGTGGCTCTTCTCGGCAGAGGCACTGGGAACTAAGGTCAGGTGGCATGATGCCAGGGTAATCCTCTGGGCTAGGCTTGTAAAGGCTCCAGGGCCATTAGCCTAGTACACACCTATGAACCTATAAACAACAGCAGGACCTCTAGAACCAGGGTCCCCCAACAATCACAGGGTTCGCTGGTGCTTAAAGCAGGCTATGATTCCACACCATTTTCACACAGATGTGAGAATGTCTTCTGATGACTGATGCTGGCTGATTGTTTGCATGGCAGTCAGCCTCTTAGTAATGAATAATGCAAATAAGGAACTTGGATATGTACTGTGACACCAGTATATCAGCAAAACCATAGATATTTTAAGGACTCCTCTAATCAATAACTGTATATACATGCCTTATCTGCTAACATTAGTTAAAAATAATGTATGCATCCAATAAGGGGCTGGCACCCCTCTCCAAATACCTCTCAACCTTTCAGCTTTAAAAATCATAGTATAAGGTCAGAAAGAAGACCAGAGTCTTACTTTGTACAATAGAACTTTATATGCTAGACCCTATATAGTTCCTGGAAAAGAGTTTCCATGGGTTGTATTTATTTGTTTGATAATGTACATACCTATAAACGGGTCTGTCATTATGAGGAACATCAGTAAACCAAGAAGGAGCAAGACTAAATCTATGAGGGCCAAAATGATAACGCACTGCCTAAATCATACCTTTAAGAAGTATGCCTGTAAGAACAAGTATTTTCACATATTTTCAGTCACCCATAGCACATCAGACTATTTAAAAAATCATACACAGTTAGTAATGAAAATAGTTTGATATTGGCTCCTGAGCAATAATGCTCACATCCAACAGGGAGACTGACACTCACCTCCCTGCCATATTACATATTTCAAATAAATATCTATCAGAAAATACAGAATCAAAGTTAAAAGCTATAGTGTATACATTATATATCTTCTCCACCTGCCCCACAGTACAAAACAAACTACCATTTGGTGGGTGGCAGCCCTCCTGAAGCATTTTTTGCACTTATTTCTATTGATATGCATTTTAGTAGTTTTATGAAATAAAACACAATGGTATCCCTACAGAAATCAATCAGCTGTCCCAGATCTAGCAAAATGTTCCTAATTTTTCCTCTTGAGACCCCTTCCTCTTTTTTTAGTTAATTATTGGGAATTATGCTCAGTTATAATACCTTCAGTTCTATTAACGTTTTAAGTGAATCTGAGTACTATTTAAAAAAAATATTCCTTATTTTGGTCTTCCTGCCCCCCCCCCCACAAACACATTTTGACTTTTTCCAGAATATTTGAGCAAATAAATTGAGAGGTAGGGTGTGCATCACTTAATTTATTGATATGCATAAAAATATGATCCTAAAGGCATACCACAAGAAAACAACCTGATGTCAAATGTTTGTGTGCCCAAGATACCTTGAAATATTCCATTATATAAGGCAACAGATACTTCATTTAATGACCCCTTTACTAAAACTCTTGTTTTAGATGCCACTTTTATGTTTAGAAATAAGGCAGCAGAGATGAGAATATTTCCATGTGATCATTTAAGGATCTTAGGGTATTGTATTTAGAATGAAAAACATGCTGGCACTGAGAAAATGTCATACGTTACCTACATATTCAAGAATCTATCTGAAAACAATTTTTTTTTCTAGAAACTTAAGAAACCGAATATTGTTGATTGGTCTGAAAAAATGCACTGCCAATCATTAGTGGACTGGAGTTCCGCTGTGGCGACCCCTAACCGGGAAAAGCCGAAAGAAGAAGGTCTGAAATATCCAGCTCACATCAGTTTGGGGAATTTAAGGAGATTTAAAATGAGTGTAAGTAAATCTGTAAGGTTATGTACTATTAAAAGAATTAGAATATATATGGTAAGGGCTTTTCTAAGACTGAACAACCACACTTAAGAAATTAAGAAAGCAATAAGGTGAAAAGAGTTATATAACCAAAGCCGCAGTCCGAACATTTTTTCAAACGAGGAACACTACAAACTGTGAGTCTTTGGAAAATATCGCAAAACACACACACACACACACACACACACACACACACACACACACACACACACACACACACACACACACACACATACATACCTACTCTCTCATGCAGCAACATACACACGTACCTTCTCTTTCATACAGCAACTAACAACTAGTCTAAATTCCACACACTCCTGCTCTCTCAAACAACACACAGACAAGTACTTTCTCATGCAGAAATAAACAAAATAACTATTTTAAATTATATACACGCACATCTACCTTCTCTCTGTTAGCAGCACACACATACACGCACGCACCTTCTATCACACAAACAGAACGGGTAATTGACATTCTATATACACATGTACAGACACACACACACTCTTTCTCTCACATACAGAAACAAACAGTTTGAATTACACACGCATACACTTACTTGCCTTCTTTCTAAATCAAACTGCCACATGGACTTAGCCCCCCTCTTCATGGAACTTCTAGCTTAAAATTTGCGCACAACTGCAAATTGGATTTACTTCCACACTGGCGTAAGCACGTATGATTCTCATTTAAGGAGAAGACGCTAATACCGCAATCAACCTGCTGCAGCTGTAAAAGTGGAAGGGTGCTCACTCCCTATGGTTCTGATGCCCTTGTATTTTTTTTTATTTTAATTAGTTTAGTTAGTGCATTCTTTCTTCCCAGCACCTGCTGCAGGCACTGGGAAGAAAGAATACACTAATTAAAATAAAAAAATAAATAAGTAAAAATTGCTCCCTTTACAATGTGCACTAAATACCAGCAAAGCATATTTCAAACTATTGTGCCTGCAAAAAACCCAAAAAAACAGTTAAATGAAATATGCACTCATAGTCTTCATGATGTGCAGTTGATTCTGGGATCCTGGATACACACAAATACAAGACACACACACATGCACACACACACACACACACACACACACACACACACACACACACACACACACACACACACACACACACACGTGGTTATCAATTGCAACCCCTTGTGTGACTGCAAAGATTCAGACATTTGCTCATGATGAAATGAATGAACAAATACATAAATAATGACCTGAAATGTATTCAGAGCACCACTTTGAGAACCACACAGTGCATCCCATTTCACACACATCATGCCAAGCCAACCTCTAAGCTCAAGTATCAAAGATAAAGAGACAACTAAGAACATGTTTTAAATCTTTCTCTTATATAGTTAAATGTTGCATTAGCAAGCATTTTCTGAAAGACACAAAGTCTGAAACTCACACGCCTAACATTATTTAATGATTGTAATCCACAATATTTTTTGGCAGAAAGGAACAGATCAAAATATTTCTCAAATTCTTTGCTCAAGAATTTTGGACAAAGCCAAAAATAATTGGGGGGGATCTTAAATCCACTGGAGAAAGTGTCCCTTTTCATTTTCACACACACTCACACACACACACACACACACACACACACACACACACACATACATATACATTTACATACAAAACTACATTTATTATCACTTTTATATCTTTACAAATGCCTATATATTAGTCTTTTATGATATAATCAATTAATTTTTTGACTGTTTTATATATATATATATATTAATAATATAATAACATAATATATATATATATTATGTTATATTATATATTACTATATTATCTTTTACACAGTGGTTATGTAGGCTACTTACCATTTAGCTTTACATTATATTAGATTGTTGTTATAGTGTTATTTAATTATTTACACATTGGATATAGTTTTAGGGTTCAACAACAGAGTATAGATTCAGTGATGTTTTTTCATTCTGTTGGTGCATTTACACACTAGACCAACAGTAAGTATTCATTCACTATACCAACAACATAACATTTTTATGTGTGTTTTTTTAGCTTTTGATGAGGCTTCAGTCTGCATTACATGTTATGTAGCTTGAACAACATACATATACATTTATATAGTATTTTCAATATTGTTTCAGTTTATATATATTTTACATTTATAGTTGATTTTTATTATATAGCTTTAAATGGTTAATTTTTTGAGTAACTAATGAATGTGATAGGATGATTGGTTAATTCTACATGAGGCGTGTACATTTTAAAGTATAAGTACTAAACATACGAATGTTATAACAGTTCATTCTTGTTTTTACTCTGAAGATGCCCTATATTGTAAAGGGAGAAAGCGCTTAGTACTGTTAACGTTGGTCTATCAGTTTCATTAAAGGGATTGTGATGGTCTACACTGGTTCAGTTTTTGTTATATGTTTCTATAATCTCACCTTTGAAAGACTGCCTTATGAAAATGGATTCACCATCTCCTTGTTTACTGGGTCAGACTGAGTAGAGAAAGTTATAAGCAGATATTTCTGGAATTCAGGACAAGTCTTTGAACAAATCTCTGATAAAATGCATACTAAGATTCTTCAAAAGACAGGATAGACTTCTAGGCAGCTTTATCTTTTGTTTCAGCAATGGGTGTTGATGAGGCTCACCTTCACTTTATTGTTACCTTTAGATTTTAGTTTGAAATGCTGATTAATTGATCTTGCCTAAAACAGCACTACAGGGGAAGAAAAGAGTTTATTCAGTTCCCTAATCCCTTTTTGAAGCCTTTCTTTCTTTCTTTCTTTCTTTCTTTCTTTCTTTCTTTCTTTCTTTCTTTCTTTCTTTCTTTCTTTCTTTCTTTCTTTCTTTCTTTCTTTCACACAGTTGAAAATCAGCTGACTCCTGTGCCTTTCCTCAATTAGTGGGTATACCCCTGCTCTCTCCCCCAGACTAGTTCTGATTAAGGGCTGTGATAGCAATGAGACTGAGGTATCCTGAGGCTAAAAATCGCTGGTCAGAAAAATACAAAACAAAACAAAAAAACACAAACAGAAAATAAACTGGGGGGGCTTTGCCACCCAGACCCCCCTACTTAAATATACCAACTCCGAGATCGCACCACAGTGGAGGGAACGGCAAAGTCCCAAAAACAGCCCAGTGATTTTTTCCCTGGGAAAAAAAATCACTGTTCTGTGTCTTCGCAATTTTGACATTTTGCCATTTAGCTGTTGATTAAACAGCATTCTCTATATTAAGCGTCCGCTTACTTAATAGGGAACCAGGTACTCTATTTGACATGGAGAGGAAGTCTATTCCACAGATGGGGGAGTTGTTGGGACACAAATCTATCCTGCCAACAAGTTCTATTAATGTTACACACCAGGTTGAGACCTTGCGTGAGGGTTGTGTGAATCGGGTTTGACTTACAGATATACAGCAACTCCATCAAGGCTGAGTCTGAGATGGCTTTGTATGCCAGACACAGGTCACTCTGAGCAGTCTGTATGAGACTGCATAGAGGGACAGGGCTTTTAGCTTATCTGTATAGGATAGGTGTTTGAGATCCTGGATTTTCCTGGTCAGAAACCTCTGTGGTCTTTCCAGCTGCTGCATGTGCTTGGCAAGGTACATGCCAAAGGGGGCATTGTACTTGATAATAGGCCTGATAAGGGAGGAGTACAGGGATGTTATGACCTCCTTGTTCCTGGATGAAATATCCTTACTTATGAGGTGGGCCATGTAGAAAGCCTTCTGTACAATGGAGGCAACATGGTGGTCAAAAGTCAGATTGCTATCAACCTGGGTGCCCAAGTCCCTCACAACTGAATGTGTGCTCAGTATGTTGCTATTAATGTGATAATTAGTGGGGACACCATTTTCCCCAAAGTGGATTATGATGCATTTATTTATATTCAGTTTGAGGCCATGCTTCTGGCACCAGTCATTAGTTTGGTTAAGGCCCTCTTGGAGGATGTTCACATCACTAGGGGAATTTATGACACTGCCCAGATTGCAATCATCTGCAAACTTGGTCAGCCACAGAGCACTGGTTTTGGCTTGTACCTCAGAAAAGTATATCCCAAAGAGTAGAGGCCCCAAGACCAATCCTTGGGGTACGCCGCTTGTTATGGTTCTAGTACTAGAGGTGGCTTCCCCTATTTTGACTGAGTGGGTTCTATCAGTGAGCCAGTTAGCTGCCCATCTGGTAACATATGAGTTGATGCCTAGCTGGGAGAGTTTATCTATTATGCCCGAGTGTGGAAGAGTATTGAAGGCTTAGGCTAAGTAATGGCAGGTGGTGTACACTGTCTTGCCCTCATCCATGGCTTTGGTGACTACTTCAAAGAAGGCAACCAAGTTTATTAGGCATGCTCTCCCTTTGACAAAACTAAACTGTATGGGATCAAGCATTTGGAGGTTGCCAGTGTTCTTGTTTATAAGGTCCATGATAATGCGTTCTATGGCCTTGCAGATCAGGCTTGTTAGGCTGATGGGCCTATAATTGCCTGAGTCGGTGGATGCTCCACCTTTTTGCAGAGGGATGACAGTGGCTGTCCTCCATTCTGCTGGGACAAAGCTGGTGCACAGGCTTTGGTTGAATAGGGTGCCTAGTGGTGCTAAGAGCTCTTGCATGAGTTCATGTAGGACACAGCCAGGGATGTTGTTGGGTCCCATGGAGACTGTATTTTTGCCTTTAAGAGAGCATTAATAACCTGCTCCCTGGTGATGTAGGGAGGGGGGCAGGTGCTGGGGATGTCCTGGTTTACTGAGGGGGGGACAGGGGGGTGAAGTTTTCACTGAACTTGTCTGCCAGCATGTTGGCTATATCTGTGGTGTTTGTGTATGTGGTATTCTTGACCACCAATTCAGAGCAGATTTGGGAGTTTCCTTTGAGATTGCAGATGTATGCAAAGAAGACCTTGTGATTGTCCTTAGTGTATGTGGCCAATTTGGACTGAAGTTAGCCTTAGAGGATTTCACCAGTGATCTTATTTGCTTGTTCAGACAAAGGAGAGATTGCTTCCAACTTGGCACCTGTTCCTTCTTGGTTCTGGACAGCAATTTTTTCCTTTTATTATAGAGTCTGTTTATTGCTGCTGTCCACCAGACATGTTTACTCTTCCTTGAAGAAGATGATTTGGTCTTGTCAGGTATTGCTGAGTCCATGCAGCTATATAGGTGCTCACATAGTTGTTTGGTGCAAGCTTGGACATTAGTGCTTGATTCAACTGAGGGGATGGTGGCTGTGAAGCTGCTTATACCTGCTCTCAGAACGTTGTAGTCAGCTTTGGAAAAGTTTTTGTTGTTCAACCCTAGCAAGGGGGGGGGGGGGTCAGGGGAGATGGTGACTTCGAAAGTGATTGCTTTATGGTTGGATCTTACCAAGGATGATGACACTGTAGGGGTACTACAGTGGTTACTCATGTTGGTTAGTACCAAGTCCAGGATATTTTCACCTCTTTTGGGGATGTCGGCCAGCTTATCCAATGCAGTGGCAGTGATGAATTCAAGGAATGTCTGGGTGTTCATGTTTGAGCTAGAATAGGTCTTCCACTCTATGGTTGGGTAGTTAAAGTTGCCCAGGATCAGGGTAGAGAGTTGAATCTTGATGGATTCAAGTAAGTCCAGCTAGGTGGAATGGGCCTCCTGAGTCATGGTTGGGGGTCTTTAGCTAGCTATGATTTGAATAGGTATTTTGCCAATAGTTAAGTGCACCTGGAGTGTCTGCTGTGCGTCATACTGTTTGACCAGCCTGGAGGTGTGTTTATCTTTGATAAATATTGAAACTCCACCTACCTCCTTTAGCTCTGTAGCCCTCTGTTTGGGGCAAACCCATTCTCCCCTGCCAGATCCTCTAATGCCTGAGCTGCTAATTGAACCTGTGTCTTCTGGTTCTTAGTCAGGGCTTTATCCCTGTACACTATGGCACTGGCAGCAACCTCAATCCCATTTGAGAAGACACACAACTCATTCATTTCACAGTAAGTTTGGTTCCAATACGCTTCCTTTGAAGCAGAGAGGCACTACATACCCCTCAGCTGACATCAAGATCTATGGCAATAGCAGAAGATGATGACCTTTAGATGTCAACCTTAATGAATGAAAGGTCTCATTAATTACATAGGATTTATTAGTGTTGGTAATAGCACCCAAAAGGTTAGCTGTACATCCCAGCATCACAGGGAATAAGAATATCCAATGTGATTGAATCTAGAAATCACAATTGCAAGTCAAAAAATAATTATGAGACCCTTGGATACAGTTAATGGTTTTAGTGACATCAGGGAGGCAAGACACTATGATTCTCCCCTTAACCAGTTCTGTGAAAGCACCAGAGAACTTTTAGATGAATAGGCTACTACCTTGGTGTAAGTTCTACTGGAGGTAGAAAGGTACTCACTGTCTAAAGTGTCGAGAGTTTCACCTAGAGTTTAAAAAAATATCTTCATCTTTTACTCTTTGATTGTATCCATTAAGCAGAAGTTTAAATAATACATTTTGAATCAGCATTCCATAGCTATTATATCTTTTTCAAACTTCCAGTTACAAGGAATGCATTTTTGGGCTTTCATTTCTGGACTGGACACAGCTAACTAGGCAGTGCTATCATACAGTTAATCAGACTGCTTACCTGGTTTCTTTACTCAGTATTTTTACCTGCCTTTCTGATGGTGTTTACCGTCACCTTTTAGAAGAGCTTGGGTCTGAATAATTGTAGATGGTTTTTATTTATTTATTCTTTCTAGTAATGTGCTTATCTAGTTGGCAGTAGCCGCGTGTAATAAAACTGTTAATTGCTAATGAGCTATACAAAACTCATTGTGGGAGCTCTGTAGACAGCTGTACTGTCACAAAAATACTATAGACACTGCCAGAAATCATGAAATTCTTATGGCTAATCTTCATTGCATAAAAAAGATGAGTGGGACACGATAAACCATACTGAATATAACACACTCTAAGGCTTATAAGAAAATAAACGTATTGTGCCTGTTAAAGATCTAACAGAACTACCGCACAAAAAGCTAACATAATAACAAATACTGAGTTGCTTATCACAACAAGTAAGTAATGAACATAGTAGAGTTTCCAGACTTAAAGGCAACAGACTTAATGAAAAGAGAAAAACAAATTTAGAAGTACCCAGAAAGCTATACAACACAGATAAGGGCATGGCAAACAATGCAAGTATTGATGACTCTAGATTACCGGTAACAAATGGTAGGGCATAAGTGAAGCCAGTAGTGCTAAAGGTGAATCAGGGAAGAAAGAAGTGGGTACAGTTTTAACTGACATGACAGGAAGAAGCACTAATAAAAATAGAGAGCACAGAATGAACAATCCAAGTGATGGTCAGACAAAGACAACACTCTGTATCTGTGAATCCTTATTCAGGCTTAAGATTCACATGTAATAGGGAAGAACACATCAAAGACTGGTGGCTGGGTTGCCATGGGCAACATTTAAAGATGTCAAAACCACTACAATAAAAACAATAGATTGCTATAAATGCAGTCAACACAGGATACATGGAGTTATCGATAATATTACAGAAAGCAGTAAGCTACATATTTGCAGAGATTTTTACAAGGATGAAAGTCAAGATTAACAGCTTTATCATGTCTTCTTTGTTGACTGCACATGAAAAAGGCTGGGGATTAAATGACTGTAGCTTACATCTTAATGGTCTGATAAACTGAATCTTATCTGGTTGCAGATCAGTACCTGAATGTGCAACCTTTTGATATTTTTATGTGGATGACTTTCTTCACATATCATTCATAGAAGTGGGCTGTGCTCACCCCCTTTTCCTAACTAACAAAATTATTTCTGGGTCATGAAACCTCCGGATAAGTGATATATTCTGTTCTCCAATTGCTATTTCCATTTTCTGATCATAAAAAAATCACCTTGATGGTGTAGAAGTGATCAGATACTAGTCTGAAATGTTCTAATCTAATATGCACCACAGCATATTTGCCTTACTTGTCAATATCATTATAATAATTTATTTGTCAGGGAACATGTTTATGTAATAGATGGATGTCAAAGAAGCAGGTTGCTGGCTGAAAGAAATAGGAAGGCGATAGATATAATTGGTTATGGACAGTCTTATAATTGGACATCTCAATTTTCTCAAAGAAGAGAAAGTGATTCAGAAATACGGTCACCACTACTAAATGTAAGTGTGCAGAAGAATATAGAAAAATGGGCAAATCTCATTGCAGCCATCACTAAGATCATTGGATCATATGATATACAAGGCAAGTCACACTAGAAACATTGTGCATCTTTCCAATACTCACCCTCCAGCTGTACCAGCTTTTGCAAGGATGGTGATACCTGTGAATCCTGGTGTGAATTTCAGCGCACCCATCCAACTGTCTAAGCTATGTTTGAAGGATGGTAGGTAATTACATTTCCTGACATGTGGGGGAAGCCTATTCCAAAGAAAGGAGAGGCACTGGGTGATGAACTTCTCTCTACATCTAATTTTAAGTTATTTATTAATGAAGGTTTAGATCTCTGGTTCTGGTGTTTGCAGCACAATTTGACTGGTTGAGGAAAAGGAAGTTGAGTATAATTGGATTCTAAGGTATGGTGAATTAGGTAAAGGCCTCTACTCGGTAGCCTGTTTGACAGTGACTACAAGGATAGGGACTTCAGTCCCTTATGAAAGCTAAGGTTTTGAGATCAGAAATCCTTATTGCTAGCAAGCTCTGTTTTATTTTAATATGTCTAGCCATGTACATGCTGAAGGATGCAATATATTCAATAATATGTCTGACTAAGGAACATATATATAAGTATACAACTTCTCCAAAAAACAGCACTTAGTATTCAGCCAATAACATTTCTACAGTTCAATAACATTTATTATATCCCCAAAAAAAGTTAAAATAGAAGCAGTTTGACTGTCATCAGTGTAATACAAGCATGTTCACTCTGAGAGTTTATAAGTAAGCAGTTTTAAAGCTACAGCAATCCCTACAACTCATCTAACATGCAAGATTATTTTCACATATTAATCACATTAATACACGTTGCAGAAAATTGCTAATTTTTTAGACTACAAATTAAAACAGAATTCCATCAAGTCAGAACTTCAAAAATACTAACTACCATCAAATATTAATTAAATAGTGTAAAAACACCTACTAAATGTATTATATTTAAACCACTTCTATTATTTGATTAAACCTATTTATTCTACCAGTTTTCATTAAGCCCTGGTTTATACATAGCACCTAAGTTAATAATCCATATTCTTCCATTCTCTTCCAATATTTTATGTCTAGACAGATTGGATAACCTTTCACCTAATATAACATCATAGGATCATAGGATCATAGGTGGTTACTAGGCTAATGGCCTCAGGGCCCTTACAAGCCTAGCCAATTCAACCTGTGCTCCCAAGGGTATCTAGTTCAAGCAGACACTAAAATCAGCACCTATTGCCCCATCCAAGAGGGACACAGGTGGAACTCGGCCCACCCGGTGACTTTCCAGTTACCCATCCAATCATTCAAATTACACTTAAATAGGGACAACAAGGAACTTTGTTTAACATGAATAGGAAGCTTGTTACAAAAGTGGGGCAACCTCTGTGAGACAACTCTGTCTCTCCAGCAAGTTCTTTTGATATCACATACCAGGTTAAGGTTCTTTGAGTGAGTGATCCCGTGTGCCATTTGACTTGTGAATGTTCCATTAAAGTTGGGTCAGAGATTGCTCTGTATGCAAGGCACAGGTTGCCTCTGAGCAGTCTGTATGACACAAAGTAAAGTGACAATTATTTTAATCTGTCTGCATAAAACGGATCTTGAAGACCCTGAATTTTATTTGTAATTCAACTTTGTGGCCTCTCCAATTGCTGCAGGTGTTTGGAAAGGAATATACAAAAGGGAGTGTTGTACTCTATTATTGGTCTGATGAGGGAAGTGTACAGGGGGTTATAACCTCTTTTTTTTGGAGGTAATGCCCTTTCTTATGAGACGAGCAATATAAAATGCCCTTTTTACCAATGTGGAGACACAGTGATAGAAATTAAGGTTGCTGTCAACCTGTGTGCCCAGATCTCTCACCACTGACTGTGTGCTTAGGGTATTGCCATTGATGTGGTAGTTTGCAGGAACATTACCCCTGCTAAATAGGATAATAATGCATTTTTTTGCAGTAAGTTTAAGACCATGACTTTGGCACCAGTCATTAGTCTGCATAAGACCTTCTTGCAGGATGTTGACATCACTAAGGGTTTCAATGATCACTCCCAGTTTACAGTCATCAGCAAACTCTGTCAGCCACAGTCCTTTAGTTTTAGTCTGTACTTCGGAGAAGTAGATTCTGAACAGTAGGGGTCTCAAAACTGACCTGTGTGGAATACCATAGGTTATGGCTCTGTAGGAGGAGGTGGAGTCAGTGATTTGGCAGTATGTCAGTGAGTCAGTTTGCAACCCACCTGACAATATATGGGTTGATACACAGCTGGGTGAGTTCATCAATGTTGCCTGAGTTGGGGATTGTGTCAAAGGCCTTAGCTAAATTTAAGTAGGCCACATGCACAGATTTACCCTCATCTAGGGTTTGGTGACTGTCTCAAAGAAGTCTATCAGACTTAACAGGCATGATCTCTCCTTGACAAAGCCAAACTGGGTGGAGTCAAGCATTTGGAGGTTTCCTATATCTTTGTTAATAAGGTCCACGATGATTTGTTCCATGGCCTTCCAGATTAGGCTGGTCAGGCTAATGGGTCTATAGTTCCCGGGTCCATGGATGCAACCCCTTTGTGCAAAGGGATTGTGGTAGTTGTTTTCTATTCCACTGGAACAAAGCCCATGCTTGGACTGTGATTGAGAAGTGTGCCCAATGGTGATGCTAATTCCTGTTTTAACCCATGTAGAACACAGTCTGGTCTGTTGTCTGGTCCCATAGAGGCTATGTTTTTGGCCTTGGAGAGGGCATTTAAGACCTGGTCCTTAGACATACTAGGTGGAGGACAGGTGTTAGGGCTGCTTTGGGGTATATATGGAGGGGATGGGGTGTGAAGCTTTCACTGAACCTGTCAGCCAGCAGGTTTGCTATATCCACAGGTTCTATATATGTAGTACCATTAACTACGAGTTCAGCTCAAATCTGGGCCTTACCTTTGAGGTTTTGGCTGTGGCTATCCTTAGTTAGGTAAGCTAATTTGGATTCATAGTTAGCTTTGGAGGACTTCACTAGAAGTCTTATTTGCATGTTTAAGTTGAGGAGGGATTGTTTCCAGTTTTGAGACCATTCCTTCCTACTCTTAGACAGTAATTTATTTTTCCTATTCTATAGTCTAAGTTGTTCACCAGGCAGGTTTGTTTTTCCTGGCAGATCTGGCACAGTCAATATAATTGTACAGGTGCGTGTATAAAGCATTGGCGTACAACTCATCATAGGTGTCTGTTCCATCAGTGGGGGGGGGGGCTATGAAGCTACGTATGTCGTCACGTAAGAGGTTGTAATTGGCCTTGGAGAAGTTGTTTTTAGTCTAGCTGTTGCTAAGGGGGTGGTCTTGTGTTATGATTACTTCTAGTGAGACTGATTTGTGATCAGATCTCACCAGTGATGGCCACACACTGCTGGCCAACAGGTTCAGTGAAAACTTCACTCCCCATCCCCCTCCATATATACCCCAAAGCATCCCTAACACCTGTTCTCCACCTAGTCCCCCATGTTGGTTAGCAGCAGGTCCAGGATGTTTGAGCCCCTTGTGGGTGTGTCACCCAACTGGTCCAGGGCATTGGAGTTAAGAAAGTCCAGTAACATTTGGGCAAGTGAGTTAGAACATGTATAATTTACCCAGTATATTGACGAGTAATTAAAGTCACCCAAAACCAGGGTAACTGATTGTATCTTTATTGACTCAAGTAGACTGAGTGGATGTCCTGATTCATGGAGTTAGTCCTATAGCTGGCAATGACCTGAAGGGGGGTCTTACTTACAGTCAATTGCACCTGAAGTAATTCAGGGGAATTGTGCTATTTAACCAATCTAGAGGTGTATTTATCTTTAATGAATATTGATACACCATGTCCTTTAGTTCTCGTGCCTTCAGTCTGTGGTCTGAATATGTGAAAGGAAATGTAACCTGGTATAGCTGGGGTGGTCTCCTCAGCCTTAAACCAGGTCTCAGTGACTGCACAAATGTCACCATCTTCCAGGGTGAGGACTGCTTCCAGTGAGTGCAGTTTCTGGTTTAGACTCCTAGCTTTTAGCAACATAACCTTGAGGTTGTTTTTAGAGGGTATTTTTATGTCGGGAATTTTGCTCTTGTAACACTGCCTAAAAAAAGGCACTACAGGGATGGCAAAAGCCTTAGACAGTAGCCAAAATCTCAGGGGTGACAGATGGAGACCATCTCTGGCAAAACATCGAGGTCTGTCGACCATGTCATCCCAGGCTGACAGATACTGGATCCCCTTTGAATGACACCAGAAACTAAGTCAATTGATGAAGTCAATCATTTTTTGTTTGCATTGAGGTGTCATCCTAGATGAAGGTAAAATGCTGCTTAAGACTAGGGATATACCTTCCTGAGACACATAATCATAGAGCTCAGTCATGTCTCTTTTCATATAGTCCAGTGAGGTAGGTCTCAGGTTGCTCACACCAATATGGACTATGATGGAGTCATAACACTTCCTGTTGTTGAGTGCGTGTGTGATGTGGCGGATCCTGGCACCTGACAGACAACTGACTGTGACCCATTCCTTATCCAACGTGGTGAGAGGGACATCTGTGTGTCTCACAACTGAGTCACCTGTGACTAAGATGTTTGTTTTTGTGTTATGCCTTAGGGGCTTGACTGGTGAGACACTGGTGTGTGATATATTATGTGTACTATATTCTGCAGAGGATGTATTATGTGAATCATGGTTGTGTTCGTGTTTGAGAGGTTTCTGTTGTTTAAGTAAGCTTTTTGTAAGGACCTCTGCATATGTAGGTTTATGTGTTGTTGGTTTGGTAGGTGCAGGAGGTGAGTTGTGCATGCTGACAACCTGCTTAGTATCAGATGAACTGACTGGTTTGTGAGAGAGCCTAAATTCTAGGTTCTTGATATAGATGCATCTCTCACATAATGAATTTGTGTGGACTAGAAGAAGTGGGTTGTCAGTTTACATGATGCAATTGCTGCATTGCCTCAGGATCTCCATGTCAACCAGGCTGGCTGGAGAAACTGCGGAAAATTGTCCATCCATAATGCTAGGTAAGTTGATGTGGTCAGTAAACAGGGAGAGGACAGGAAGGACCAGGTAAAGTAGAGGACAGGAGAAGTGCACAAAATTATGAAGGGCTAGTGGGTAGGATCTGTGTTGGCACCTCAGGAACTTTGATGAATGTAGCACCTGTCAGTGAGGGATAATCACAAGAACTCACCGATGGAGCACCAGCAGAGTATTAAGGGAAAAATTACAGGCAAAAGGTTTTGCATCTATAACCACCAATGGTGCCCGCCACTGTGCATCAGTGTGTGATGCACAAACATGGTGCTGATGCAGCAAATTAGTGCTAACTGATCTAAATAAATTAACCAATAAAAAGGCTTAAAGCTGAGCCCTGTTCCAGCAACCTTCAATCAGATGAGTTCTAACTGCACACTCCTGCCACTATGGTGCAGGTAAACCCTCTCCAGAAAAAAATGGCTTGGTTTAGTGCTCAAGTTCTACAAACAGAAATAGATTCAGCAGGTCTCAATCGAGTCTATGCTACAGAAAATAAAGTGAACCAGTTTCAGAAAAAAAAACAGGCACAATAAGCCTTCAACCAGCAATTCCCAGCTTATAAGTGCAGAAGTTACCCTGTCTTGCCACAAGAGTGTAGACTACAAACAAAGTGCAAAAAGTTCAGAAAAAAACTGTGGAAATAAGCAGTGATATGATAAACCATGCAGTTCAAAATTGCAATATACAGTGAAAAATTCTACTTAGGTTTTGCAGCCATCAGCAGATGGCTTGGATTTGCTTATATAGCAAACAAGAGCCAACTTATTTAAACAAATTAACCAATAAAAAAGCTCAAGACTGAACCCTGTTCCAGCAACCTTTAATCAGATGAGTTCCAACTGCACACTCCTGCCACTAGGGTGCAGGGGAGCCCTCTTCAATAAAAGATGACTTGGATTAATGCTCAAGTTATACAGAGTTAGATTTAGCAGTCTATGCTACAGAAAATAAAGTGCACCAATTTTCAAAGCAAAAAAAAAACAGGCACAATAAGCCTTCAACCAGCAATTCACAGGTTAGAAAGGCAGAAGTTACCCTCTCCTGCCACAAGAGTGTAGACTACAAACCTTCTTAATGTAAAATAACTGGCCTGACCCAAGTGCTGAAAACAAAACCAAGAAGCTTAGAATAAATAGAGATAGTTCTATCTAAAAGAGGAATGCAATTTCTCAGCTCATCCCACTAATTATCTGATGTTATTCACTGTTTGCAAAGGAATTATTTGCTAACCTTTCTAACTGATCCTAGCCAAAACCTGTTAAACTCCAACAGAACAGAAAGCTTAAGACAAAACAAAACAACTGTAATATAAAAATAAGATGCAAAATAGAAGTGACCAAACCTTAAATGAAAAACTTCAGTTCAAAATAAATTGCAGCCAGAGATCAGCAATATTCAGGCAGAGTAAAGCAAGCTGGCCAAACAAATACTTCAGCTAAACAGAGGTATTTCTAACAAAAAGAGGAATGCAGTTTCTCAGCTTCCCCTACTAATTATAAGATCATAGGATCATAGGAGGATACTAGGCTTATGTCCCTAGGGCCCTTTCAAGCCTAGCCAAGTTTTACCATTATTTCCATGATCAGCACCTATCACCCCTGTCCCAGAGGTACTCTTCAGCAGAGTGAAAGGACACATCCTGTGCTGACATGTCAGCTAACTCCTGTCCTTCTGTTCCATTCTGGGACTGAGAGGTGGGTTGCACAACACATGAGCTGCATGTGAGGAAGGGGGAGATTTGGCCATCACATTGCCAGTGTCTAACATTGCTACCATGACCCCAGACTGCACAAGAATGTGGTAGACAACATCATAAGACCCAAGAATTGAGATATGGGAATTTATGTGGACAGTGACTTAACTTTTGACCATTTGTTTATTATTGGAAGAACGTCCTTCTATTTTGCACAGCTTATAAACAAAGGGATTGTGTCTAAATCTAGGAATGTCATTGTCCCCCTTTACTCAGCCCTCATTAGGCCAGTTATTGAATATAATCCCCCCTTTGGCACGTATCTATCAAGACACATGCAACAACTGGAATGCTCACAGAGATGCTTTACTAAAAGGATACAAGGCCTAAACCCCATGTCCTACATGGACCAACTCAAAGCTGTGTCACTGATAAGATGTAACTTGTGTCTGGCATACAAGCATCCCCCAACTGAATATTGATGGATTTACTGCATATCAGCAAGTCACATTACATCAGAAATACTTGGTCTAGTAATCTAAACCTCTTCTGCAACATCAAAAGAATGGTTTGGAATGTTAAGAAACATAAACTGATAGTACAGTTACTCAAATAATTAATCGCAAATTATTAAAGAATACCCAGCACCAGTTCTCTCTTTCATAGTAACTTTATTAACACGTGTGGGAGACCCAAAATCAATATAGGGAATCTCCCCGAACAAAAGAAACTGTGAGCTTATATACGCTTAGATAATACTGAGATTGAGTTGAATATGCACACCAATAGACAATGGAGGAGTTACATATACCAATCAGGTAGTTCCCTGTAAGCATTAAGACACACCTGAATACTTATTGCTAGGTAGAAAAAGAAAATCGGATATAAGTCCATATAAGGACTGATTTCCAATGGAAAAGAAAAGGATGGCATGGCAGACTCTTATGACAGAAGTGTCACAACTACTCACCCCACTTTGTTGGATCTATTGTGCTTGAGACACAAAATGTCATGTTGGTGAAAGGCCAACAAAAGTGACACAGTCTTGTTAGAATGTGACAATAATCCCCCAGTGAGATTGGTTAAAATAGGCTGATACATAGAAGTGTTGAGGGGAAAGCTGGTGAATAGAATGCCACCATGAGCAGTAGGAATCTTGGTGCAAATCCAGCAATTACTGATATTGAAAGAGGAGGCATACATGAACTTGAAGGCATGATACGTGTTAAAGTTCGGGTGCCAACTAGATGCACGTTGGTGAACATTAAGGTGTGGGGTGATCACAAGACTGGTGAAGGTAGCCAAAAAAAGGAATGGCCACAATACCAAGATTAGGAGTACAATACGTATACTGCAAATACATATACAGTGTTTCTGAGGGAATGCTGTGGCCCACAATGAAGGTTGACATTGCAGTTGTACAGTCATGCCAAAGGGATGAAGTGTCCTGAGTGAAGAATCAGTTGAGTCTGTCAGGAGGTGCATGGTAGCAGGAGAAGCTGTGGTCATGGCTGCAGACATAAAATAAAGTTCACTGCCTTAAGAGAGTGGTTTAGGTGGCTCCGGGTGTGACATGCAACTGGTTCCGGAATGTTCTGAGGTGAAGAGAAGGAAAGGCACGATTTTCTTTACTTGTGAAACTTGTATCTAGGTAGATGATTCTTGTAGTCGAACAGCAGAGGAGGTGGTGAGCAAAACCAGGTAAGGTCCCTTCCAGCAGGGCTGTAAGGCTGTTTTCCAACTGAAGGACTCAACATACACCCAGTCACCTGGTTGAAAGTGATTTGCCAGGTCAGGTTCAGGTAGAGTTTGAGTTTGTATGACCTGGTGGTGGTGGTGCTGTAAAATAGAAACAAGAAATTTGCAGTAGGACAATAAATTAGCATCATGTAACTGATAGTCAGAAAAAAAGAGGTGGTGGGGTGAGGGGCATACGGATGGGTCAACCTATAATAATTTCATGTGGAGAAAGACCCTTGGAATGATGAGTTTGGCTCCGCATGGAGAATAATACTAAAGGTAGTGCTTGTACCAAGGTGAGGCCTGTTTCTGCAGTAAGCTTAGATAATCGTACTTTGATAGTCTGATTTGCCCTTTAAATAATGACAGAGGCTTGAGGTCTATAAGGGCAATGAAATTTCAATACAATACCTAGCATTTTGCAAATTGCTTGTGTCAATTGTGAGGTAAAGTGCATGCCTGTGTCAGAATCTATATGGCATGGTACTCCAAAATGGGGTATAAACTCAATGAATAGCTTCTTACCAAAAGAAATAGCATCATTCTTGGCACATGAATGGGAACTGCGGTGGTGGTGCTGCGGTAGCATTGTAGCATTGTTGCCTCACAGTAAGACGTTGTCCTGTTTGATTCTCAGCTAGAGCGTCTTCTGTGTGGAGACATGCGTGAATGGGCGTACCTTCGTTGAAGGTTGTGCATCAGGGCCAGCAACTCGGCACATAAAAATCACTGCCAATCATTAGGGGACCGGAGTTCTGCTGTGGTGACCCCTAACCGGGAAAAGCCAAAAGACACAAACAAACTTGGCACATGGATGGGACTCAACCCAGCCAGAAAAACATCAGTTATAGTAAGAACATATTTGAAATGTGCAGAGGGAGGTAGTTTAATAAAATCCCATTGGAGTGCACAAAAGGGACCTGAAGGTTTTGGCAGAGGCTGGGGTGGGACCTGGGTGCCTTTTGAAATGTTAAACTGTAAACAGATTGAGCGGCTTGAAACAAAATGGCATACAGATCCCGAAAGACCAGATCAGCTTAATTAATGAGTTCTGTCCCAGTTTAATTAATGAGTTCTGGCCCAAATGGACAGGAAGATGATAGGTGCAGATCAGTTGGTGTAAGAAGGCTTTTGGCACTACAGGATGCCCATCTAGATGTCTCCAGATGGAGTCTTCACCACGTTTACAATTTGCTTGTATCAACTGAGTCACCTTGGAATCTGACGCATTGTTCTGTAAATTCAATAAACACTGATTTGAAAAAGTAGGCGTCTGCAATGCCTGTTGAAATACACACAGCTGCGTTGTTTGTCCCTGAACAGAGGTGAAAAGAGTAACTTGTTTTGCAGCCCAGTATGCTAAAGCGTTTCCCTTACTTTCAAAAGAGTCATCAGACTGGTGAGCTGCAATTTTAATGACAGCAACTCGTTTTGGTAACAAAAGACGGTGTAACAACATGTTGACATAAAATGCTTTTTTGATAATAGTACCACTGGATGTAAGGAATCCCCTTTCTTTCCATAAGGTGTCAAAGTCATGTACTACACCATGCACATAGCGGGAGTCACTATATATATATATTGACTGTTTTATCCTTGGCAAATTGACAGGCAGTAGAGAGAGCTACGAATTTGGCTACTTGGGCTGATAAACCAGGTGATAAAGTACCAGTTGATAATAAAGAGTTTTGTGAGCAGATGGCCCAAACAGCTGACAACTATCCCTTTTGGTTGCACAGACAGGATCCAGCAACGAAAAGTAGCAGATCTGGATTTTGCAGATGGATATTCCCCTGACCATGGAAGAGGCTTGAGAGTATCCTTCTTTAATAACACTAGTAAGGGTTGAGTAATCTCTGAGAAATTAGGGACCTATTGGTGGCAGTAGCCAGCCAGTCCCAGAAACCCTCGGAGTTGGCGTTGGGTAGAAGGATGGGATGCATTTTGTATGGCAGTTATGCGGAAGGGCAGAACTTTCCGAGCACCATGCAAGATCAAATGACCCAAATACTTGACTTTGGGCTGGCAAAACTGCAGTTTGGATATCTCCACTTTAAAACCCTGAAGAGCCAAATACTGCAAAATGGCAAGGGAGTCCTTTTTGACATGCTTGCGGAGTAGTAGAGGCAATGAGAATGCCACTGACATATTGCGCTAGCGCTGTTTCTGCAGAAAGAGCAAGGGCATCTAACTGTCACTTCATTTCTCTGGAAAAAAGAGTAGGTGATTCCACATACCCCTGGGTAAGTCTAGTCCATGTATATTGCTGCCCCTGGTATGTGAACGCAAAAAAGATATCGACTATCCGAATGAATCGGAATAGAGAAAAAGGTGGAAGAAATGTCTATCACATAGAAAGTGGTGGCAGATGGAGGGATGTAGCTCAAGATAGTGGCAGGATTGGGCACTATAGGAAAAGCAGATAGAACAGCCCTGCTAACAGCTCTGAGGTCTTGGACAAACCAATAAGTTCCCCTGCTGGTTTCTTAACTGGTAGAATAGGAGTATTGCATGAAACTATGATGCCCTGTTGCAATAAGAACTGGATTACTGGAGCGATTCCTGCTTCTGCCTGGGCAGAAAGGGAGTAATGAGGTATCTTGGGCAAGGCTGCACCAGGCCTCATGGTGATTTTGACTGGATCTGCATAACACAAGAGGCCAACGTCATTGTCATGGGCGGTCTATAGTGATGCAGAAAGAGTGTCTAGTGAAGGATGGGAGGGAAAAGATTGTGACTGACACTGGATGAACACTGCTTGCAAATAGTTTGAATCGGCCGAGGTACATGTTCCTAACATAACATGGTCTTGCTCTTCCGGTGGGATTTCCAGAAAGATTCCCTCTTCAGTACAATAAATTGTGCAACCTAGTTTGCATAGCAGATCATGGCCAAGTAGGTTCAATGGTGCTGACATGCCAACTAAAGGGGCCTTCTGCTCAAAATCCTCGTCCATTAGTGCCTAGTCTTCCTGAGTGATTTCTCCCTCCTCGGCCCCACTGCCCAAAGGAAGAGAACATTTGTAATTGGGCCTGGAGAAGTTGGCTTTGTATTTCCTTCTTTTCCGTTACAATAAGGTCAGACAGATACTGCACCTGGGTAACTAGCTCATGCAAGCCTAGGCTGGGCCAGTTCAAACACACCTTCATCAATTGGTCTCGAACCTGGGGTAGAAGACCGTCTACAAAAGTAGTGGACAGCCCACTGCCTACGGGACCTTCTGTTGGCTCGGGATACCCTGAGTAGGCTTTGAAAGCATCAGTAAGATGTGACAGATAGGAATCCACTGGTTTGACTGCCTGTTTTTGGATGGCCTTAATCTTTGACCAGTTGGGAAGAGGGGGACAGATAACCATAATGGCATCCAGTATACGGCTTCTGACCAACTCAAAGCCATCATTTCCCATCGTTCTATGCTGCAGAATGGGATTTGGGACATTTGCATGGTCCCATATTTGTTTTAAAAGGTCAGCTGGAACAGCATATTGCAATACCGTCCTTACTTCTTCAATAGTAGGGTTCTGAAGACTGGCATGACTAGCCAAAATTCGTTGGAATTTTGCTGGGTTAGACCATATGGGTGGAAGTGACTTGACGATTGCTTAAAACTCTACTGCCAACCACGCCCTAGTGACAGTTATGGTAGAAGGAGCAGTCTCATCTCTCCCATTCACACAGTCTGGGACTTCTCATAAGGGGAAATACCCTTTTTCATTATCCTCCTCAGATGAAGATGAGGAGGAAGTGTCCTGATCAGAATCGGGATTGAATTTATCTGGTCTTAAATATCAATGAAAACTGGGAAATACCCTAGTGGTTTCCATGTGGATTTTGAGCCCTGCTTCTTGTTGTCCTTAAAAAAATTGTAAAACATTAAATTTGGATCCCTAGATCTAGTGTGTAATGCTGGGCCAGTATAAGGTGTTGATTCATCTCTGAGCTGAAGTCTGGGCTTGGGCTGGTTTGTGCTTTGACCAGCAGCACCATCAGAGGTAGATGTAACTTGGGAATCACTTACTGTAGGTGCTAGCTGATCCACACCTTGCAGCAATTGTGGTTGTTGAACAGTATCATTGATGGGTTGCTGGACAGGCTGCATTATGGCAGGTGCTGCTGAGCCGGTGGCTCATGCACCTGCATCTGGCCTGCTATTTCATATGCAGATGGCACAGTTCATTGAGGTGGAGTAAAAACATATTATTCCTCGGATAATTCAGTTGAGCCTATATTTAACTGACTTAAGCCCACTACTGGGTACAATCTTGGTGAGGGTAACCCAATGATTCAGATACAAACAGCCTTCTTGTGAAACTTTGTAAAACAAAGGAGTTCCTCTTTCTGGCTGTAATTCTTTACCCGGACTTGCTCCCATGTCAAAAGAAAACCTTTTTTTTTTTTTTTTTTTTTTTTTACACTGAACTGCAGTTGGTAACCCACAGTCACACGTATGTCACCAGAATAAAATCGTTTAACTCTCACTCATTCAGTAACAAATCATGCCACCTACCTTTTGAAAGTTCCATGAAAGAGAGAGAGAGAGAGAGAGAGAGAGAGAGAGAGAGAGAGAGAGAGAGAGAGAAATTGATAATGTAAATCAGGCACTTGCAGATGGCTGAGGCCATGAAAGACAGAAAACCATCTACGGGCCCATTAATGAGACATCAGCCATCTGCCTGAGCCTATCCCCAGATTTCTGAACCAAGTCACGGCGCCAACTGCTAAGAAACATAAACTGATAGTATAGTTACTCAAATAATTAATCGCAAATTATTAAAGAAAATGCAGCACCTGTTCTCTCTTTCATAGTAACTTTATTAACACACGTGTGGGAGACCCAAAATCAATATAGGGAATCTCCCCGAACAAAAGAAACGGTGAGCTTATATACGCTTAGATAATACTGATATTGAGTTGAATATGCACACCAATAGACAATGGAGGAGTTACATGTACCAATCAGGTAGTTCCTCATAAGCATTAAGACACACCTGGATGCTTATTGCTAGGTAGAAAAAGAAAATCAGACATAAGTGATATAAGGACTTGTTTTCTCAACCACATAACTTTCTTGAACTCAGTGCTTACTTTCTCCGTGCAGTCAATCACATACTCTTAACCTTCAAAGCACCTGCTTTTGACCTTCCAGGTTTTACAGGAGGGACAGGTATATTTCACAGAGGATACTGCTGCTATGGAACAGACTCCCTATCCACATAAAACAAAGTTCACCCCTGTCCATTTTCAAGCACAAGTTAGATCTATGGATGGGAAAAAGAAAATTTACCACAGGCTTCTCCCTGTACTAATAATGGACAGATGCAACTCCTAAACGCTTTGTCCCATGCATGGGTCACCTCAAATGATCTATGGTGTGATCTCAGTTATTGTCATTAGGGTAGTATATAATTATCGACAATGAGATGGGTGAGACCAATTTATAACAAAATGGGATTGGTTATTTTGAGTACAAAAAGGGAAACTGCCTTGGCTTAAAATGGTCCACAAGGCCAGCTAGACTAGTACTTACCTATGAACCTATGAACCTGTAAGACAGATCCCCATAATCAGGCATGACAATATCTACAGTGAAGGACCCTGATACAAAAACTCTTGTGAAAATATATAATCATATCTGAACATATTAATCCACCCTTTACAAACACCACAGCACAGAGATGCAACTCCTTTGAAGCAGAGTGGTATGCAAAAACCTGTAGTCTACATATCTTACACAGACTGATCTTGTTGGTGTAGTCCTGATATTTAGTTTATTTATTTATTTTCAGTTTGATGACCAGGGAAGTCCATTGGGCCCAGGGATCCCATTTTCAGTGGAGGCCCTGGGAGAAAAGCTCCAACAATAACATACAATACAATATACAGTAAACTATAGAAAAATACAGTAAAATATGGAGAGAAATAGTCAGTAGATGTGAAATGCAATTACAAATATTTGCATGTCAAAGAATAGTATTTACAAAATTGTTCTAAGAAAGACAGTTGTAGTTATCAGATTGTAGACAATAGTTTGTCTGAGGCCTTCTTATAATAACTAAAATTAACAATCCAAGGTAGTAGTTAATGATTTGAAAAGGAAGTTATTATAAGAAGATGGAAATTAAGCTTAGAGAATAGAAGGAATTGAAAGGAGGGATGAGCTGGGTTGGAAGGATGCAGGTACATTTATGATTAGAGAAGAGATAGGAATGAAGTTGGGTCTTACAGTTTTCTATGTTCAGCATTGTTCTAAGGGAAGGAGGGAGAGAATTCCATTTTTTGGTGAAGGAGAGGAGTAGTTGTCCTGGAGGATGGTTAGGTTTACAGACAGTGATTAAGTTTTGATGGCCAGACCTAAGAGTTCTGTTAGGGGTGTAAGGGAGAAAGATGTTTGTTAGGGCAGGGCATTTGGACGGGTTGAAGAGTAATCTATGAGCTGTTATGAATTGGGAGTAATCCAGATAGTCTGGAAGTTCTAGCCAATATAGAGACTGAAGGGCAAGGTAGTAGTGTGAGGAGTTTTTAGTGTTAGTGGCAAATTTGGAAATTTTGTTATAGCAATTTTCTAATTCTGAAGTAACGTACCTTCCTGGACTACATGAAAAGAGACATGGAAGAGCTCTCCAAACCTGTAGCCCAGGCAGGTATGACCCTAGCCCTGAGCAGCATCCTGCCATCGCCCAGAATGATACTGCAGTACAAGAACAAAATGATTGACTTCAACAATTGGCTAAGCTTCTGGTGTCATTCTAAGGGGATCCAGTATTGGGTCTATATTAAATAAGCGAATGCTTAAAAAAGTGAAAGCTTATTCATCGACCCTAGTTCAGTGAAAGCTGAAAATGCCGAACACTCAGAACAGCGATTTTTTTTCCCAGGGAAAAAAAATGCTGTTCCACAAAAAAAAAAAAAAAACTTAAAACAGTATTTAATGTGGGGGGCTGTGCCCCCCCCACACCCCCTATTTAAATATACCAACTCTGAGATCACACCACAGTGGAGGAAATGGCAAACTTCTGAAACCAGCCCAGCGATTTCTTTCCCTGAGAAGAAATTCACTGTTCCGGGTGTTTGGGATTTTCAGCATTCGCTGAACTAGGGTAGATGAATCAGTATTCACTTTTTTAAGCATTCACTGATTCAGTATAGACTCCCAGTATCTGCCTGCCTGGGACAACATGGTTGACAGACCACGATGCTTTGCAAGAGATGGCCTGCACCTGTCACCCCTGGGATTCCAGATACTGGCTAAGGCTCTTGCTGTCCCTATAGTGCCTTTTTTAGGCAAGGTTCGAATGACAAATTCATCACCGTAACAGGAACAGGAAAGCAAAAACTGAGGATAATGCTACTCAGTGCTAGAAGTCTAAATCTCAAAATGCACTCCCTCGAGACACTCCTTAAAATGGAGAACATCGATATCTGTGCAGTGACTGAGACCAGGTTCAAGGCTCCAGAGTGTACCTCTGCATTACCAGGCTATAACTCATACCACACTTTTCGGCCACCTAACTTGGACCGGAACACCAAAGACGAAGGTGTGTCCATATTCATTAAGGATATCCACACATCCAGGCTAGTTGCTCAGCATAATTCATCCTAGGTTATCGAAGTGCAACTAACTCTGGGCAAAACTACAATCCACATTGTAGCTTGCTGCTACAAATCCTCCACATGCCCCAGGGTTCCCACTCCTCTTTTCTTGATATACTGGAAAATATTAGGGTTCAACCAAACACACTAATAATGGGTGATTTCAACTACCCCACCATTAACTGGGAAAACTACTCATGTACCTACTCCTTCACTCAATGCTTTCTGGAATTCATAAATTCCAGTGCCCTGGATCAACTTATCCACACCCCCACCAGGGGCAACAATATCCTAGACCTAGTCATTACCAACATGAGTGACCGGTGTTCCACACCTGAAGTCAACTCCTTGTTGGTCAGATCCGATCATAAGCTAATCACCCTAGATAGCCACATCCCGCCTCCACCCCCCATTAAGGAAATCACGGTAAAAAAATTCTCCAAAACCAACTTCATGCTTCTTAACACAGAAGTGGTGAACTTCATAACACCCATGCAGATAGACAATACAGTTATGACTGCTGACTCCTACACAGAAGCACTCTATAAGCACTTACACGAGTGCATGGATCGTGCTGTCCTAAACAGAACCAAGACACTATCCCCCCAAAAAAGGAAGCCAATCTGGTGGATCCCTGCCATAAACAAACTCTACAACAGAAGGAAGAAACTGCTGCAAAGAGATCTACAGATAGTGGTAATACAGAAGCTAGCATTTTTGATTTTCTTCAGACTATTCTAATACTATTGCCACAATCTTATATTGGAAGCTGTTTACTAAGAACTCAATACTCAAAGCTACAAGTTGTCACTCCATTCATATCATTAGAAATATACCAACAGCACAGTTTTTGAGACTTAGGTGAATTTGTAGCTTGAGTAATGAGTTTGAATCTGAAGCTACAAAAATGGAGGCCAGATTTATGAAGAGAGGGTATAATAATATAAATGTAAGGGATGCCCATATTTTGACCTCTAATAAATCAAGGGAGGAATTATTCAAATCTGTTAAAAGTGTTACTTAACCGGCTAATTATTTTCCCACACCTAGATAAATAACCACTTATGGTACCAATACATTTAAAATATGTGAGGTAATATTGCTATTTTTTTTAAACTGATGTAATTTTTGAACAGCGTTTAGATGAGTATTGCCATTTTGGCTACTGAAGGGGTAAGATTATAAAAGAGTACCTTTCAGGTTTTACAAAAGATGTCAACAAACAAAAGTTAAGGAAAAATCTGCTTCATGGTTGCACACATTGAGGAAATTGTGTCTGTTGTAAGATTATTTCTAAGACTAAATCTTTTATGTCTATTAATACCTCTAAGGTATTTAACATTAGACACCTAATCACTTGTAGCACCAAATGGGTTTTGTATATAGCAATGTGCCAGTATGAAGCTTGCTATGTTGCCAGACTTCCAGACCTTTTAAACAAAGGATAGTCATTTACTTGAGTGATATTAATTACAGACACTCTAGAAGTGCTTTATATAAGTGATTTATATCAACATTTCTTTTTTGTTGACATGCTTGTACTCTGCCTGAATATTATTGATCTTTGGCTGCATTTTATTTGGAATTGAAGTTTATCATTTAAGGTTTGGTCACTTCTATTTTGTATCTTATTCTTGTATTACATTTGTTTTGTTTTAAGTTTTCTGTTCTGTTGGAGTTTAAGAGGTCTTGGCTAGGGTCAGTTAGAAAAGTTAGCAAACAATTCCTTTGCAAACAGTGAATAATGTCAGATATAATTAGTGGGAGGATCTGAGAAACTGCATTCTTCGTTTAGTTAGAAATATCTCTGTTTAGTTGAAGTGTTTGATGGGCCTGCATGCTGTACTCTGCCTAAATATTGCTGATCTATGGCTGCATTTTATTTTGAATTGAAGTTTATTTTTTAAAATTTGGTCACTTCTATTTTGTATCTTATTCTTGCACTACATTTGTTTTGTTTTATGTTTTCTGTTATGTTGGAGTTTAAGAGGTGATAGGGTCAGTTAGAAAAGTTAGCAAAGAATTCCTTTGTAAACAGCGAATAACATCAGATGTGCCAGCTTGCAACATATGTGCAGAGTTCATTGTACAAGGATGGACAGATACCACTGCAAAGCTGACTAGTGTGGCATGAGGTCTACATAACATCTAATAGCACCTGGCCCATTTATGCAACATATTTAAAAACAGCTTAGGAAGTCTGCATGTCGCAGATGTCCATTTGTGGTCACCCATCATGGCCATCACTACTGTTATGGTTGGTCTTCTTTCACTTCTGGTGGGGCAGCTCACCATGGGAGGGTGAGGACATGGTCTAGTTCACATGCTATCACCATCTCTGCTGAGGTTAATGTTATATGTTGTAGATGCAGATGTGGATGTGATGCTCATGCTGAAACAAACCATAGCATAACATTTTTTGAATGTGATGTGGGTCACGCCTGTGACAATCCCTCCAGAGCTGGAGCCCACATGGCTGGGTAAGTATGATTGGTGCACATAACTCCTGAGGGTGCCATTTGCATGCACAATGAATATTTTGCTGCATGCTACTGAATCACACTTCATGGCATGATGATGTATTGTATGCATTCTCTGACACGTTCTTTATTTTTTCATATATGTCATTAGTCATGGCTCCTGGGCATATCTGGCATTGCCAAAAAAATATCCAGGGGGAAATCACAACACCCAAATCACTACTATGGATTGTATGCCAGATGTGGGAATCATGGCAACTGCCTGCATAGTTCACTGACATATTATATATTTTACACTGTGCACTGCATACCACTTCTCTTATGGTTGATGTACCATTTTACATCTTCCTCAGGTGGGGCCTTGATGGCAATGTGGATGTAGCTAAAGTCTCCCAGTACCTTGAGGAAATAGGCTATTTCATAAAATGCCAGGATGTTGTTCCTTCTCTCCCCCTGTGGTGCATGGAAACAACATATGTTCCTCTATATACTGTAGCATAACAGTAAGAAACTGGTACAGTACCCATGAGACTGATGCCTGGCATGCACACACTGTGTCAACCACTGGTCACTGGAAGGTGCTTGTAGCCCGTATTCTCAATGCCACATATACCTTGGTATCCACAGGAATGGGTATTCCATACATCTTACATGACTGCATGTGAGGACGGCACATCTGTACCAAAATGTTAGGTACAGTCAGATCTTTCTTTGAGAAGGCAAGTGACAGTGTGTACCTTTGTGGCTACTGCCTGCAAGGTGGCCTCTTACATGAGCATTCAGGCTAATCATGCTGCTTCCCTTAGTATCATAACATGGTCTCTGTTTGCTAGGATTTTATGGTGTACAGCTACACCGGTGGTTGTGCCTCACTGCATTGTTTTTATGTTTTGGAATTCCTCTGTTATATTGCTTACTATTATTTGCATGACCTTATTAAGTAATGTTACTCATTTCCTTATTATTATATGTCTAGTTGCATATTATTCTGGGCATGATATTTTGCAGCCTCTATTGACAAAAGTGCATATATCTGAATCGCTACGCCTGTGTACTCTCTGCTACCTGTTATTATTGTGTGATCTGTTTATGAATCCCTGACTTATTCTTAAAGCAAACTTTGCATGTATCATAGATCTGAATCTAAGTATTGATTATCTTTTGGCATAACAATGTTATATTGTACAAATACACAACAGATGCCACAAAGAATATTTATTATTTTTTTTCTTTAACAGGTGAGTAGGCTGAACTAATAGGACTTACTTTCAACCTTGTCCTAGTTGTAGTAAAATAAGGAAGAAAAACAAATCAGAACAATACAAACAAAATGATTACCAACAGACATCAAACATGCAAGCTTAAGAGCTTGTAGCCTTCTGGATATTTAACATTTTGTCAAGGAATCCTCATCACATAACAAAATTTTGTTTAGGAAAATGTAACATTTTCCTAAAAGGCAAACTGAACCTTTAAAAAGTTAAATAAAGTCTTAGTAAGAAAGGTATTTGTTTGGAATGGAATCTTTTTATGATTAGCTCAACAGTGTAAATATAACAGCTAATATAGCTGTCTGTACTACTGATTACTCAACCTTAATTTCCTTCCCCAGCAGTAAAATGACATCCTGTGTCCCTAGAGTTTACCCTTGCAGCACAACCTTATGATGATGGTGACATCTGTGTGTTGACGCTTAGAACTATGTTGTTTTGAGATTTATGGTTATATAATGGTCATCCTTGGAAAAAATGGTCTGAGTACAGTGGCCAGATTAACCACAGTCCACAGCATCAACATGAATGGTTCATTTAAGGATTCTGAAATCTTCATCTGGAACAAGAATTCTGGGACACATGCTTGGAGCCAAGATTGGATTGGTCTTTGTGGCTGGGCAAACCATACATTCGATCAGGCACAACCAAAAACTACTACATGGAGTCACTGTGAGAGATCATTACTTGCAAGGTAAAAATATGGAGGTCAGGTGCAATGGCAATCAATGGGGCCAACAGGGAAGGGGCAGGTGTTATACTGAGGTTATCTCAGATCTCAGCTTTATTGTAACCGTACATGACACACTGGTATAGTTACTGTATAGCCTTTTTGAGGCCGTTACATATAATTTACATAATATTGTTTATTAATAATACCATCATAGATCTGTAGCATAAAGGATAAAGAGCTGGCTATGATCCAGGTGACCTGAGCTTGAATAGCAGCTTTGGCACTGGACATGCCAGACAGGGGAAGGTGAGAGTATATAGCCAAGTGCTGATCATTGGGAAAGAGGTTGCTTCCAGCTAGCTGATCAACACATACACGTTGATGACCACCATACAAGTGGCACCTGCTGTAAGGGATTTTGTGTTCTATCATGTTGCTCTTTTAGGTCTTTTCAGTAAAGATGTTCTTATACATGCATCTCTTTTGCCTTTGTCTGTTCACTAGGGGCATTTATGACTATATTTCTTTAAAAAAAGTGTAAGTATGATGTTTTTTATTAACGACGGTCGAAAATCCATGCATGTCAATATACTCTATCTCTATACTACTTAATAGATCTATCACAGAGCAATGTGTACCTTCACTGTAGAAAGTATCCCACATCATCCCGCTCCATAAAGGAGGTGCCTCAACAGACTTTGCAAATTACAGGCCCATTGCCTTACTTTCCCCATTAGCAAAGATACTTGAAAAATGCATTCACTCCCAACTACTCAACCATCTTCTAAAAAACAATCTTCTCTCTCCCACCCAACACAAATTCCACCCCAAACATTGTAAGACAACAGCCCTGATTAGTTTTATAGACACAGTTAACCAACATAGCAATGCTGGATCACTCATATCCTGTATATTCCTCGACTTATCCAAGCCTTCGATACAGTTCCCCATAAACAACTCATCCATGACCTAACATCCTATAACTTCTGTCACCCTACCATCTCCTGGTTCATCAGTTATCTAACAGGCAGCAAGCTGTCAGATGGCAAAATGAACTCTCTCCTCTACTACCTATTGCTGTAGGAATACCTCAAGGTTCAATCCAAGGCCCCCTCCTGTTTACAATCTTCACTAGTAAGTTACACACAGCTACAAAACATGCTAACATAATCCAACACAGATGATTCCTCACTAATTTTCTCAGCTCCCACACTACCTTCTCTTCTACAAAAAACTCAGCAATCCTTCCTGTTCATTGAAAATCTCCTCAACCAATCTCAGCTCATACTCAACCCATTCAAAACCAAATTGATGATTTTCTCGAATGGCAGAATATCTCCCGACCTTAGCTCCTTCACCATCTCTTCATCTAACAACACCTGTATTGAGCCCATTAATTCAACTAAAGTACTGGGGTAATTATAGAAAAGGACCTTAAACTTGATAAACACCTTGACCTGGTTATCAAGAAGATGTACTTTAAACTAGGTTCCCATTACAGGATCAAGGCCTTCCTTACAGAATCCACCTGTCATGCCACCAGTAGAACCCACCTTCTATCAGTCTTCTTTATGCCTCGTCCATCTTTACCAATCTAAGAAAATTCAACTTAGCCAAACTTGAATCCTGCTACCATAAAATAGCCATATTTGCAATTAACCACCCAAAAAGGACCCATTACTGTACCTCACTTCACCTTCTTAACTGGCTTAAGCTACCCAACCAACTAACCTACAACCAATTAGTACTAACTCGCTCTACCCTTCTCCACCCAGAAAACTCCCCATCCATTAGCAATATCATCCAACCATACTCAAGTAGTAGGTCCCTTAGGTCATCTGATAAACTCTCTTAAAGGTCAGTAGGTCTAACAACACATATGGTGACTCCCTATTCTCCCATAAAGTTGCTAAGATTTGGGACAACATACCTCAAAACATTCTCAATACCAAAAGCAGATCCAAATTCAAGCAACTACTAAAGGAGCATTTCAAATAAACATGGCTATGCCCCTATAGTAGGCCTGACTGATCTCCACTTGTACTTCCATATAGTCAATATTCCCCTAAAACTCCTTTCTTCCCACCCTTACTCTACTATTCAATGTCTGTATCTACAAATTCCCTCTTCTATTACCAATTCACTCATATACTCTCCTACTTATAGGCTAATCCAAAATCTTCTATCACCCTCTTACCAGCTTTCATAGCTGGACCTTAACCCAACATGCTGTTCTCCAGCTTCAGACTGTATTTCCTAATGAAACCTTACTGTACATTAAACATTGTTTTCTAACACACTTTTATGTTATATCTACAAACTTAACCTATTATAGTCTAACTTACTAACCATCCTCATATGCCTCTGTATAATTTCCTTGACATGTCTGTAAAGCCTTGATATATCTCTGTTTACAAAGTCCCTGAAATGCTACTCCCATATACAAGACTGTAAACTGTGTGCAACCCTATCATATTCTCATTATATGCCTGTTTATAATTTAGCTAGATACCTAAGTACCCTATTTATGATTGTGTTCTCCAGTGAAGCTTTGTTATTATTACTAAATTGTATAAGATTTTTTATATATGTTCATATTTGTCAACACTTGTGTAAGCTTTTTTAAACTTTGTAACTGTGGAGCTTTTCTCTCCAGGCCTCTGCTGAAAACGTGTCTGCTTAGACCCAATTGGACTTTCCGGGTAAACAAATGGAAAATAAAAAATAAAATAAATATTTTATAAAGGTGCTAGTAAGCAACACACACAAGCATGGATAAGACAGGATTTGCTCATACCTGACAAAGTTTATCAATTCAGACCATAATAATCACCAATTTAAGTTTATGATTCTTGAGGTCCAAAAAAGACACAATGGGGGTGGGGTGGGGGGGCAGCATGGAAGTATCCTTGGAAAAGGCCGAATTATTATGGCAATTATGGCTAGATGCACTTCACTCGCCAGGTGTAAATGACAGCCTTTCTATTAGCTGTTTGCTTAAATTAAAGGCACTTAGACGATTTTCGGGTACCCCATACGTATTTGTCCTGTTTATGCAAGTTCACTTGTATTTATATTCTAGATATATTTTTAGAATTATATGCATTGTACATATTTTAGGGTCAGTTTTATATATGACTTTATGTATATTAATTTTTATATGGGAAGATGACATCTGCTTATATATGAACACACTTTGAATTTGAGGTTTTATTCCGATTTAGGTGTTGTAATTTGTGAGGAAATGATGTCATTGAACAATTTGTATAAATTAAGGAATGCCTATCAGTATGAATGTATCTGACAAAGTTCTTGTGTATGAGAATTGGGGCGAAAGCACTTATACGTTTTGCCTTTTAATAAAGTGGAGTTTTGTGGACTACACAGACTCGTTTTTGAGAAGACCATTTGGGTTTTAGTGGATCTTATTGCTGACAGTCTGCCATTGTGACTTCAGTGCTTCTTGTGTGGTTTTACTGTTTGTTTATCAATTCAGACTTCCTCCTCATGGGTAAACCACACTGGTTATGATCACATCCTGCCCCGTCTATTGCAGTGACTACTAAGGCATTAACCTCTAGGATCCCAAGATGAGAAAGGGAGCTTTATCTTTAGTTAGGTGATCTGTCAGTTTATCAATTAGAGAAAGGGCCTTTTCTGAAATCTTCTCAGACAGTTGTGACCTCCTCCCTCAAACTGAAAGCAATAATCTAGATTAGCATACCTTTAAAGTACAGTAGAGAGTTGATTATCTGAATGTTATCCAAAATGTCAATTATCCGAACAAAGCCTTTCAATGTTTTCTGGTAGGAAAAATCATAAAAGTCTGAATATGTGAATGTTATATGTATTTGCTTGTTTGTGTTTTTGTAGCTTTATGTATGAAAAATATTCTTTGCTGTCCACTGGAATCACTGAATAGTTAAAAAGTGTATTCCCTGTGTGCAAAAAAACAAGATTTCAGAAGTTTTTTATTAGATTCAATTATATGTTGGATTATCCAAACAGTTTAATTATCTGAACTAGTCTAGGTCCAAATTAGTTTGGATAATCGACTCTCTACTGTAAATTAAAAAAACAGCTAACACCTAACATGAATATTACCACTTCAGTAGGTAAAGTTTACCCTGATCATTGATTACAATTAATTATAAGAATGCTAATTATACATGGAATCAACCATTATTGGTGATTGTCTGCGGAAAAGAATTATTTATAAATCGGTTTTACATATAGATAATTATTCCCAGAGAATCCTTTTGTAATATTCTATGCAAAAGCTTTTATAACTAAGGCTTTATATTCTTCCAAGTGGGTTGCCAGAGTAGTAAGCAGCAGTGTCATCTTACAGTAAGAGGTCCTCAGGTTTGATTCTTTGCTAGGGTGCCTTCTGTGTGGAGTCTGTATATCCAAACTGATTTGTGTGTATTTTTTCTCATTTCCTCCTGCATTCTAAAGAAATGCTTCAGGTGAATTAACAAATCTAAATTGCTACTACATGCTCATGCAGTGTATGTGTGTTATATTAAAGAGAGCCCTAGTAATCTACTTATGTCCCTAATTGCTTAGTGAATGATGTAGATGGTGACTGCTGTTCATAAGATAGCTATAGGAGTTAGACATGACTCATAAGCATGGGTGGATAGAGTGTGTTTAGCATACTATGAGCCTGTTTCTTGCTATCTTTTACCGATATGTGCCTTTGGCATATGTCATAATTGAAAAGGGTCAGTTGACTACATTACCTACTTAGTTAATAAACAGATAATTAAAAATAAAAATAAATTGCATTACTGGGCTAAAATAAGCTGTCAACTGTCTTGAAATGTAATTGCATAACTGGTTCAACAGAAGACAAAAGAAATAAATAAAATATATTTTTCTATTTTTGTTCTTTTTTAATTTCTCCAATACCATGACGGGAATGGACCCCATTCCTAAGTCAAAGTACGATTAAAATTTATGAAATTAGTATTGTTTTAATCTTTGATGTTAGTCAGAAGTGCTCTTTGCAGCACCCACAATGTGCCCAGTAATGACTCCTACAATTTGAATGGAGTTACATGTATCGATGACATATTTAAGTATGACTGTAAATTCTTTTTTTATAAGACCCGTTGCTCCTACTACTATTGGAATTGTCTAGGTATCCTTCCACATTGCCCTCATTTCTGCCTGCAAATCCTGCTATTTTTTGACTTTGTGTTTCTCTGTACTTAAGACAGTGTAATCAATGGGTGTAGCAATTTCAGTGATCAATGCCACTTTTGTTTTCTTCGCATTGACTATATATATATCTGATTTTCTCGCATCTATTTTTTGAACTGTTGGTAATGGGTGATCCCATGTGATATAAACTTCATCATTTTCTATAATGCTTTGTAGCTCATGTTTCCAGTATTTTTCATTGTATTTATTCGTGTATGAAATGTATTCTGGTATGATAGTATGCTATTAATTTGCTTGCAATTTGTTGACTGGGCTAAACCTATGAATATGACCCATTTTCAAAGGGACCTAGGTATTAATACAATAAAGCAAAATAAAGTCAGTATAAAACATGCAATTACAGTTTAATATTTTAGCTAAGATAATGCAAATTATAACACAGTTGTACATGCATGATTGTTGAGTAGAATCATACAAGGATACATAAACTGCCTAAATATATATATATATATATATATATATATATATATATATATATATATATATACACACACACACACACACAAATATTCACATCTTCTTCTTCTTCTTTCGGCTTTTTCCCGGTTAGGGGTCACCACAGTGGATCATCTGTCCGCTCATGATTGGCAGTGGAGTTTTACAGTGTTGAGTTGCCAGCCTGGCACCCAACCTTCCACAGAAGGCACACACTCACACCTAGGGCCAATTTAGAGTATCCAATCCACCTACTGCATGTCTTTGAGATGTGGGAGGAAACAGGAGCACCCAGAGGAAACCCACGCGACCACAGGGAGGACATGCAGACTCCGCACAGAAGGCACCCCAGCCGAGAATCGAAATGGAGAACCTCTTGCTGTGAGGCGGCAATGCTAACTGCTGCACCACCACGGCTGCCATACAGAAATATTCACATATAAATCAAATAACAAAATTTATCTGAGGGTTCATAAATCAAATATTTGATATGGGAAGGGTAGGAAAACGAAGGTGTGAGGAATAAGGGACTAGCTGATATGGAGTATATAAAGTAAATATGATAGGAGGGGTAAGGTTTAGATGGCAATATCATTTATAGTGCAACTAGTTCTACAAGTAGCAGTCCCAGGTGTAGCAATGAAGAGAGTAAAGAATTCCAGAAAAGACAGGAGCTAAACTCACACCCTATAAGCACTCTTCCTACTTGAGCCACAGAAGTAAGCAGCTAGAACCTTGGATTTGCATTTTCCAGTTGTCCCTGAAAAGGGCATTTGAGCAGACATCACAACTATCCCTGTGTTGGAGAACCATTCCAATTCTCGGGCATGATTTATCCCTGCACAGGATGTCCTTATTTTTGGAGGTATGTCCCTATTTTAGGTTAAATTTACCTATTTGCACACTTTTCTGGATCCCCCTAATCACAAGTGATTTTTGAAGCTGTTCAGTACACAGAAATATATGACCAACATACTAGTGGCAACAATAAAGTAAAGAAAGAGAACACACATCCTTTTTCTGATACAAAAATAAATTATTGTGTGCGGTAGAATTTTCTAATGCAATACATTAAATGCCATAGATTTACAAGGTCTGTTTGATAATGTGCTTATATTTTTTCATCATTTTTGTCACTCTATTGTTTAAATATGTGTTTCTGAGTAGTATCTCACATTCCTACTGGATGTGGGGAGAATTATGTGCTATTTTGTATTTAAATTTTGTGTTGATTAGATGTCCAGATTTTTAGCTTAATGCTCCTGCTTTTTTAGGGCCTTTGTTCCTAGTTTTGATGTCTGCAGGTTGAGAGGTATGATCCTTAGACAATGTAGCAATTGTCTCATGTTTACTGACAACCACCTAAGCAAACTGGCATGGTGAAAGATGGGGTTATATCATGCTATTAGAGCAAAACGTTTTGTGTAAAGCGCAGACTGTCAGTAACACACAACACCACACTATACCTATTATCCACAATACAAACCAAGTACATAGACCTACATGTTCGGAGGTTCTTAAAAGTAACCTATCTAAACCAAAGGCTTTTTAAATATAACCTAAGAAACAAGTACCTAAACAACCTCACAAACACTCAGCTCAGGCAGCACCCACCATGAAGCATACAGCTAAGGATCTCAGTGTAACAAATCAAAAACCAATGAGGCAAGCCTCCACAGTCCAAAATCCTAGTTATATGTGACTGTATAGTGAGACACATTGATGCACCCCTCATCAGCCTGAGTAAAGAATGGGTCATGGTTAGTTGCCTGTATATCTCAAATCATTTACTCCCATGTGTACTATAACTGAGTCACCATAATGACACAAATACACATGTGACTCAGTTATAATACACATGGGAGTAAATGATTTGAGATATACCTCCTTGGAGTATATGAAGAGAAACATGATGGAGCTCTTGAAATAGGTGACCAAAGCATATATGAACTAGCCTAGAGGCATGAAAATGATGCCGCAATATGAATAAAAGATTATTGACTTCAATGACTGATTTAGTTTCTGGTGTCATTCGGGGAGGGGAGGTGTTCAATATATATCAGCCTGGGAGGAGATGGTAAGCATTCTTAACTGCTTTGCCAGGGATGGCATGTACTTGTCTCTACAATGTTTTATACTGCCTAAAACCTTATCCACCTCTATAGTGCCTTTCTTTAGGCAATATGAATCTTCAGAAGCTTCAGGCTAAACAAATCAAAATCTGAATGACATAAATGTATTGTTGTTCAGTGCTAGGAGCCTCAACAAAAATTCACTCCCTACAGACACTGCTTACTATGGAATGCATCGATATATGCATCATCATGAAGACCTGGTTCAAGACTTTTCAAAGCACCCCATCAGTATGGGGTTCAATACCTACCATGCATTGAGGCTCACCATACTAGATGAAAGCACTAAAGATGGCAAGGTCTCTATATCCATAAAACAACATTTCACCTCTGGGCTCATTAGACAGAATAATGATGTGGAACTCCTCCACACCCAACTTACTATTAACAAAATCCCTTACCACATCATAGCTAACTATACTACCTCCCACTATGTCCTCAATGTTTCATATCTCCTACCTGGCTAGTATGAGGTCACATAAGTATTAAGCCAAACATGATTTTGCTAGGGGACTTCAACTATCCCTCCATCAACTGAGGGATGTATACATTCTCTAGTATATGTCCAGAGATTCCTGGACTTCATAAATTCAAGCTCTCTGGACCAGTTAGTTCACACCCCCAAATAGGGGAGATAAAATCTTTGACTAGGTCCTCACTGATATGGGTCAGCTGTATTCTACACCAGTTGTAACTTCCTCCCTCATCACACTGGATCACAGATCAGTCACAGTCACCACAAGACTGAAGCTGAAACCATTCTCAAATACCTCTGTATTCAGAGTTTATGTACAAAAACTGAGCACAGACCTGGCTAAATTCAAGCCCCCTCTCCATTCTGATGATTCCACTGCATATGCAAAATCCTTTACTGACAGATTCTATGCAAATGTCAATGGCTGCACAAATGCATCTGTCTTCCTCCAATTAAATACAATGCCAAATTTAAAAAATATACCTCTGTGATAAAAACCAAATATAAACAGGCTCTTCAATAAAATAAAAAATAAATTGCACACAATAATAAATGTAACTATCAAGAATCAAAAATGCTCTTGATAAACTTAACAAGGAAATCTGGTCCCTGCTCAAATCAATCAAAGCTAGATATGAGGTAAAATAGCCACCTAGGTTAAAGACAACCATAAAGCCTTCTTTAACTATGTGATCTCATATAATTAGACCCTGAAGACATATGTAGTCTACTAGCAGATACATTTAGCCCCCCTCCACATTTTGACATCACATATTCCATAGATTCCATACTAGATTGGATCCTTATTTCTGACCCCAGTCTCTATCATAGCCCTGGCATCCTTCCTAACTCACTCAGCGACCATTCCCTTACCTATATTTATAGAACTTCTAAACATTCTCCCAAACAACACCATCACAGAGAATGTTGCAATCTAACTCAATCTGACCCCATTAAGTTCAACACTGTACTGTCCAGCATCAACTGGACCTTCCTTCTTAACCTCCCCTTTAATGATGCAGTAGCTACTTTCAACAAGACATTCCTTGATGTCCTCAACTCTATGGCTCCAGCCAGAAAAATTAGGGTAAAAGCAAACTGTGCCTCTTGGCTCATGAAGCAAATACACTCTATTATGCATCAGAGGGATATTGCCTGCAAAACTTGGATCAAAAATAAACCCCCTACCTTACTCCAACATTACAAGCAACTTAGGAACTTGTGCAAAAACGGATCATTAAAGACAAAAAAAATTCTTTAACTCCAGCCAAAGTAGCCAACACAACAACCCTAAAAAATTTTGGAATACACTTAATAGAATCCTATATCTCAGCAAACCTCCAACCCCCAACCTGTTCCCTCTCAACACAGCTGCAGAAACGGCAGCACTTTTAAACAAACACTTCATAGAATCAATCCAAAAACTAACACTACAAAGTCCCACTGCCTCTTCTCTGCCATTACCTCCCAGTCCCTCTTCCCCCACTACTTTCTCCTTTCAACCTGTTACCACCGCATTCATCAAAACACAACTGAATAAACTCAAAGCTTGTTCTCTCTCAGTCGATAAATTACCTCCCCAATTCCTCAAAATCGCTGCCAATTCAATTGCTTATCCTGTATCTATCCTTATAAATCGGTCTATTACCAAAGCCCTTGTCCCTGACATTTGGAAATCCTTTTTCACAATCCCTCTCCATAAAGGAGGTGACTCCACAGACCCATCCAACTATCGTCCCATTGCTATTCTCTCCCCACTTTCCAAGATTATTGGGAAATGTATCCACACCCAACTACTTAAATATTTCCTAGATAACAATCTTCTTACTCTCACCTAACATGGATTTAGACCCCACCACAGCACGTCTACTGCACTACTCTCTTTCACCCAAACTGTAGCAGAAGCCCAGGATAATAACCACCTAGTTTCCTGTCTATTACTTGATCTTTCAAAGGCTTTCAATACAGTCCCCCCCCCAAAAATGTTATCCAAACTTTCTGATCTCCACCTGTCTACCCCTTCTATAAACGGGTTCTCTAGTTACTTATCAAACAGACGACAATCTATACGGTTGCAGTCAGTCACCTCTCCATTTCTACCCATCAATACCGGTGTTCTCCAAGGTTCCATCCTGGGACCCCTCTTGTTCAATATCTTCACCAACACACTACACACTGCTACAAACCTCTCATCACTCTTACAATATGCCAGTGATTCAACTCTTATTACCACCATCCACAGCATCCCAGAACTCCTTACACCTACCCAAGACACCTTCACCTCCATTGAAATCTGGTTCACTGATAATCAACTAATATTAAATCCAAAAAAAAAACAAACTTACTTTTCCTTCCAAAAAAAATGATTCATCTTAAATCTTCTTTCTCCATTACCTCACTTAACAATGCCACCACCACACCTGAACCCTATACCAAATTATTTGCTGTAACTATCGATGACATACTAAAGTTCGACACCCATATCAATCAGTGTATAAAGAAAACCAACCAAAAATTTGGACTTCTGTACCATAATCATAAATTACTCTCACCCCCCACCAAACCCTCCCTTGCTATATCTCTCCTCTTACCCTGTCTTCTGTATGCAGCTCTAGTACTCACTAACCTTCAGTTATCTCTCCTCTCCAAATTGGAACAAACTTACCATAAAATAGCTAGATTCACCTCCAATCAACCATATAAAGCACACCACTGCTTTGCTTTTAAGTCTTTACTTTGGCCTGAATTCCAAAAACAACTTCTTCTTCCACAATTACACTTTACACACTGTATACTCTACAACCTACATCCTATCCCTCCATCTCAAACTTGGTATCACTCTGTAACCCCCATCGCCAGCTTCGCACATGCAACAAAGATCTTCTCAACATTTACAAACCCAATAACAATATTGGCAAATCCCTTTATAAATTCTCTGTTGCTCATACCTGGAATGCCCTTCCCTATAATATAAGAATCATCCCCCATAAAGCCCAATTCAAACTCAAACTTAAAAACTACCTATTAAACACCTGGTCCTGTCCTTGTCAAACTCCTACCTGACATCTTACTGCTCTCCTCTTAATTCTATCTCCTGACTCTTTGCATACATCATATTTTTCTATTTGTCTCTCTAACACACCTATTACTGTAGACCTATACCCTAATTCTTGTAAATACTGTTGTACATGGAGTTATTGCTGAAACCTGTATATATTACTGCATGCAAACGTTTTATTGCTGTTCTATACTAACACCACGCAACTTGCACACAACTCTGTAAAATTGTGATTCTTATTTTTTATGTATAACAACTTCATATTTTACCATTGTAAATATATCTCTGTTTTTGATATTGTGAACTGTATTTGGAGCTTTTCTCCTTGAATCTTCACTGAAAATGAGCCCCTAACTCAGTTGGACCAACCCGGTTAACAAATGACAATAAATAAATAGAGTATTCACATCTACACCAATAAATCTCATGAGAACAAGTCCTCAAAGCACTTTCCAAGGCAAAGAACATTACATCTGTGGGCCTGGATAACATATCAGGCTGCCTACTGACCAGCCTGAAACAGGACTTGTCAACCACCCTACAGAGACTAGTCAATATCAGTCTACAAACAGGCTTTGTCTAGGCTGAATGGAGGATTGCAACAGTCATGTCCACCTGCATAAAGCTGGGGCATCAATGACCCTGGGTAATTACAGACCCATAAGTCTTAGCAGCATCATGAGTAAGGCTATGGAGAGGATCATTATGGAATTAATAAATAAGGACATAGGTAACCTAGAAACTCTTGACAGAAGCCAGTTTGTTTTTGTCAAGAATAAGTAGATTCTGTCTGCTTAACTTGGTTGGCTTCTTTGAGAAGGTTACTGAAGCAATGTATGAGAGAAGACTGGCATACACTGGATACCTAGACCTCACAGAGGTGTTCACACCATCCTACATTATGCAGTGTTGATAAACTCTCCCAGCTAATTGTTAATCCCTACTTAAATCATCGGATAATAAATTGGCGCAGAAATACAACTCAGGCAATTAGGAATGGCAGCTATACCTCCTCCAAAAAGACTTCTCACTAGTGTTCCATCCTTGGGCCATTCCTCTATGGTATTTACTTCTTGGAGGTCAAAGCAAATATAAAGGTTTTATGTCTGACCAAGTTTGCAGATGAGTATAAACTTGTTGTCATCATAAACTCTCCAGAGGATGCCATGATCTTCCAAGAGGTCCTTTCCCAAACAAATAGCTGGTGTCAAAACCATGGAATAAAACTAATGCTAAAAAAGTTATAGCGTACTTTAGTAGGCGTGACATTGCCTGTAGCCATCACATCAAAAACACACCCTTGAAAATTGATTTGGTAGTTTAGGAGCCAGAAATCTATGTCGACAGCAAACTATCCTTCAATCACCATGTATCCACTACAGTGAGAAAGTCCATTTTCATTCCCTAGCTTATTAATAAAGGTATGGCCTGTAGGTCCATGGATGTGAACATTCCACTGTATTCAGCACTTATTAGGTCACTCATTGAGTATAATGTCATCTTCAGTATGTACCTGTCCAAACACTTAACAGAATTTGAATGACCGCAACCCTTTCTCACCAAGAAAATCAAGGCCCTAAATCATAAAAACTACAATAACAATCTAAAATCTTTCCCCTCTTCTGATTATCATACAGGCTCCTGAGGAGTGATTTCTGCCTGTATGCAGATTATTTCTCATACTCTAATGAAACATAATCTAGATGAATGGATAGGAAACTAAATTCATCCTTGATTTAGCACCCTTGTCCCTTATGGATAGGGGTAACATATAAAAGTTCTAACTAGCTCTGGGTTTTTTGTACTTAAATTTCAAGGGCTAAAAACTCACAGGAATGTAGGGTTAAGCTTATAAAGATCTTCATGGATCAATGGCATAGTAAACTTATGAAGGTGACTCCACATTTACGGCATGATAATATGTTGTTAAAACGTGATTTGAAGGAATTTTTGAAGGAAATGATGTTAATCCTGGGATTCAGAGGTTAGAAACTTTCACTTACTTATTTGTGTAAAATAAGGATTTCTCATGCATTTTGCATCTATGACGATGTCATGTATCAGTCATCCTTTGGTTTATATGATGTATTTAGTTTCTGTGGTGCTAACTGCTATGAACCTAGTGTACGCGATAATTGTACATGCACTTAAATACTACTGTGTCCCACTTCAATCCAGCAACTTCTTCAATATCTTATGGAATTGATGAAGAGCTAAGTTTTGGTGAAGTCTGAAAAAGGTTTTGGAGTTCTATCACACAACTGAGAAATTTGCACAAAAGCACATCATCCAATTTATTACTTACTATTGTCAACACAACTGAGAAATTTGCACAAAAGCACATCATCCAATTTATTACTTACTATTGTCAAGCCAACAAAACCATTAGCACTGGCAAAGTATTACAATAGGTAACGATCTGTCATATGTTTGTGCCATGAATGTCTTAGCGATATGCTGTATACAAACTGGTGTGTGCTGTGAAAGGTGTCATTTACAGCTCATCTAACCTCTATGTTCTGCTGTTGCTTGTAAAGTTGAAGATAAGAATTCCACAATTTAGGATGAAAATGTGATTTAATTATATTGTGTCTTGTTTAGTTAACTGACTCATGCTGTGTCTCATGTAATCATAACGTGAAGTGCCTAGTGCATTATGGCAAAGTATTGGGGTGTCTGCTGTTGATGTTTTCATGTCTTTTTTTGTCATACATACTATATTTTATGCTACCACTGACAGTGGAATCAAGCAACGTAGAATGTTAACTGCCAATGTTGTCATGTCAGTTTTTGTCACACATGCTTTATTTGGTGTTTATCCTGTCTTTGAGCTCAAGCAACTTAGAATAAAGAGAAAAGGTGAGAGTTTTGTAAGTGATATTGTCTTTTTACTCAAAATTTGTACAACCTTGTCATTAGTATATTCAGAGAGTGGGTATTGAGATGAAGCTCCCACACTAGCACTGCAGGGGAGCATCCCTAGAAAAAAACTACCAACTTAACTGAACCTATGAAGGAATATCTGAAGATGGTATTGTTCAATGTTAGAAGTCTTAACAAGAAACTCCACTCCTGGCAAGTCTTCCTCTCCCACATCTGTGTAGTAATGGAGACGTGGTTTAAAGTTGTGGAGAGTATCCCAACAATACAAAGTTACAACTGTACAGGAGGGAACTAAAGGTGGAGGAGTCTCAGTATTTATTAAAAACTGTAATTCATGTGCGTGCAACTCACCATAAACAGGGTGTCATACCATATCCTTTTATCTTATAGGTCCCCGTCCATGTCCCAGGAAACCCATACTACCTATCTCAATGTACTAGAGCCCCTCACAATTAAACCCAGTACGATATTCATGGGAGATCTCAACTACCCTTCTATAGATTGGGAATCCTACACCACTTCTAATGCACAAGCCTAGTGATTCCTAAATTGTTAATACCAACATTCTGTAACATTTAGTCCATTCTCCTACCATGGTACAAACATCATTGATCTTGTACTCATGAACATGGGCGGGGGGGGGGGTGTCAGATGCTCCACACCCAATGTAATGTCTTCACTCATCAGATCTGACCATAAGGCAATATTACTTGAAATGAAAATTAAATATAGGGATCTAGAGAATCCAATAACCTTTCTACTATGCTAAACTCCAAGCACCCCCAAACCCAGTAAATGCCATAGCATATGCTGAGCTATTACAAAATCCCTGTACAGCCACATTGAAAGCTGTATAACATGAGCTGTGTCCACCTGCATTAAGAATAAGACAAACTCAATAGGCAAACGACCCTGGTGGAATCACCATATCAATAGGTTATACAACAAAAGAAAAGAAATCCTTTACAAGCATAGGAGAAACAAAGCCATAAATACTAAACTCTTCCAGACCAATATAAACAGGCAGCTAAGAGGGTTAATTAATACTGCAAAGGCTAAATTTGAAGATTAAATAGCTCCTCAGGCAAAGGACAACCATAAAGCTTTCTACAGCTATGTCCGTAACCTCAGGAGAAATACATAACAATGTGCAGAACTTATTGCAAATGGCATCATTCACAGTGAACCAGAGGCCACTGCCAACATTTTGGCTGACAGAGTCCATTCATACTCCCCCACAATAGTCGAAAGGAAACACCACATATCACAATTCCCCCAACCATTACTAGGGAACAGATCATCAAAGCACTTTCCGAGGCCAAAAACACTGCATCACCAGGCCCCAATAACATCCCAAGATATTTAATAATTAGCATGAAACATGAATTCTCTAGTCTACTTGAATCACTTTTCAACTGGAGCCTTCAGGCAGGTTTTGTGATTAAGGAATGAAAGATGGCTACAGTCATTCCCCTGCAGAAAGGAGGTCTCCAAACATTGATCCCGGTATTATGCAAGCAATAATGCCTGACAGGGTGTGTGTTAATGTGTGATTAACACCTGTCCAGGGGCACAGGGCTGCAGGTGGAGGTCCTATACATCCCTGGTAGGGCATTAATTACACATTAGCACACACCCTGGAGGGCATTATTGCATTTAGAGAATGGTCTCTCTGTAAAATTGTCATGTTTCACTTTTTTAAGTACTATATTATTATTTTTTTATATATATTTTATGTAAAATAGTTTCTCCACCTAATGTTTCAGACTTGCTGTAGTATAAGTTAATGGTGTTGAGAGGAAGCATTTTACATCAAACATATATAAAAAATAATATAGTGCTTAAAAATATTAACCAAGTAAAGCACAATAATTTTACATAGAGCCCATTCTCTCTCCCATACACAGTCTCTTCTGCTTTCACACATACATACACGCACACAGTCTCCTCTGCTTTCATACACACGCTGACTCACACAAGACCGCTCTCACTCTCACAATCCCTCAACCACCCACACAGTCTCCTCTGCTTTTTTTGCAGTCTGAGCTCTACAGCAGCTTGATATGCTGCCGTGAAGTGGTGGACTCAATTGTCAGCAGGCATTACTTGTATATTAATACCCTGCTGGAGAACTTTTGTCCCCAATTCAGGGTGTTGATGTACAGTTTCCCCATTCTTTAAAGGTCCATAAGTCTTACCAGCCTCATATATAAGCCCATTGAAATAATCATCACGGACATGATAAATGAGATAATAGGTAACCTGCAAATGCTGAACCCATCACAGTTCGGCTTTGTTAAAGGAAGGCTATGCCTATTAAATCTGGTGGACATTTTTGAGAGGGTCACCAAAGCACTGGATGAGGGTAAGACTGTGCACACAGCTTACCTCGACCTGGCCCACACTTTTGATCCAATACTCCACACAGACATTATAGACAAGCTCACTAATTTATGCATAAACCTTTTTGGCACCTGCTGGATAACAAATTGGCTGAGTGATAGGACCCAGGAGGTCAAAACAGGTGAGGCCATCGCCATCAAGAGGCCACTCACTAGCAGAGTCCCCCCAGGGTTCTGTACTGACCCACTCCTTTTTGACATCTATTTCTCTGAAATGGAAGCAAATGCAGAAGGTTTATTGCTGACTAGGTTTGTAGATGATTGAATCTGCGGAGACATCAACCCTCCAGCACCACAAGCATTCTTTAAGAAGGTCTCTCATTGACTAACAAATGGTGCCAAAACAATGGTATTAAACTGAATGCTAAGAAATGTATAATTGTGCCCTTTGGGAAGTCAAACATCCTGGCTAATTACCAAGCTGATAATAAGCCCTTAAGAGTTGATCAATGGTCAGGGATCTGGGTACGCAAAAGATAATTGATTTATCTTTGACAACAATGTGGCTACAGTGGTGAGGAAATCCTTTTATACTGTGCAACATATAAGTAAGGGCATGGCATCTAGATCCAAAGAGGTGATTATTCCGCTGTACTCCACCCTTATCAGACCAGTCACAGAGTAAAATGCTCCCTTGGTAGGTACCTGACCAGCCATAGGCAGCAACTAAAAGGACTTCAGAAGTTTCTTACAGAAAGAATACAGGGTGTAACAAACCTGCCATTTGCAGAGTGCCTTAAAGACAGTTCTCTCTACACAGTTTACTATGGATTGCTGAGGGGTGATCTATGCTCGGCTTACAAGGCGTCCACAACCCCCACACCTATGAATCTCCTACATATTCATAAGTCAAAGATAAACAGAAATACAAGGTCTAGGGACCTGAATTTTGTCTGTGACTTAAACAGAAGATACTGGAGAGACAGATATGTGTCCCAGAGACTGCCCCTCCAATGGAACAGGCTTCCCATCCATGTGAAACTGAATTTGTCTATTATCCAGTTTAAGCACAACCAAAACCAGTGGATGGGGAATAAGTAATTTACACTAGGCCTGGCACCCATGTCTCTTATGGGCAGAGGTAGCTTACAACTGCCTGGTTCTCAATGTCCTATTCAGATACAGAACATCATTATTATTTTGGGAAAACATAGGCTTAGAAAGGCCTCCTGGGCCATTACCCTATTAACAATCCATGAATCTATGAAACTATAAAACATTATTTGAGTTTTTTAATGTGATTTTTTCCTGATGTTTTGCATCCATATTGTTGTGTGTTTAGACTTTGTAGTTCGGCTTTATTGAGTCTCAAAGAAATAAGACTTGCTATTTCTTCAGGAACCCGAAACTACAGCATGACTAAGGAAAAATGAATCATATAGGTGAAAGACGGTTAATATCTGTATACATTACACAGGTGATATTCCTACTTAGGAATTAAAGCAAAAAACTATTAAGGCCAAGATATTGTTACCCAGAAGTGCTTTGTTAAAATATCTTTATGTTTGGAAAATTTGTAATCTTGTCATTTGAGCCAAAATGGCTGTAGTACAACCTGTTAAGTAAAATAAACTGTCATGTATGAGAGTATCACTTAAGCTTTCAGTGGTTAGTGTTACTGATTAACAGCAGTACAGAGTTTACTTTGGTATTGCGCATTTCCTGTCATATCTAGGTAGGAAACTGTAGGCAGTTCATCAACAGAGTATAGCCTAGATAAAAAAAACTGCAAGACAGAGTACTGCTTATTAGTAAGATGGGTATTTGGTTCTGCTTTTGGTCACATACTGTAATACAGTCCATCTCAAAGCAGACGGTAGCCTATATAAAATAGAAACATTTGCATTGAATGGATTCCTTGTACCATGATGTAGAAAATGACTCAGCATGTTTATTGTGGAATATAATTATTATTACTTGGCCTCCTTCAGTTTTGTGCACATGAAAGGACTATACTCCATTAAAAATAAAAATAAAGACTGTAAAGTCCAAAAGACAATATAGATAACAGTTTATGGCATCACTAAATCATCTGTTGCAATAACAGCACGAACTGTGCAGCTTCAACTTAGTTGAACTCAAGTTTTATTTTAAGCATTTTATAGAGTTTATAGTATGACCAGAAAAATATGTATAACTCAAACAGAAGAATATTTTATTTAATTTTTATTTCATTTTAGACCAAGAAACCATTTTTCAAAGTGAGCAGTTAGATGGGAATGCAATGACTGTTTTCTTCATTAAACAATGCACTGTAAAACCTGCCAAGGTTGTGGTTCAAAGCTGTAGACATTGGCAGAAATGATGACTGAAAAATCTTCAGGCAAGATTCAGGTCAGCTAATGAAAAATCAGCTACGAGGGAGCTGGAGGAGATTGGCAAATGATATCAGAAGACTGGGAACAGAACTTTGGTACTGAAAGAAATAATGTAAGGCCATGATGCATGCAGACGTAGTGAGACAGGAAATTAGGAGAGGGAAAGTGAGGTACAGAAAAGGGGAAAGGTAGAAGTGTGAAAGGTCATGGACTGCGGCATAACAGGATAGCTCAGGGAATGTTGTGGTATATGTGAGAGCTTGGACTTGCATGAATATGAAATTAGCTGGCTGTGGGGAGTTGCAAATAATGCAGAACATGACAAAAGCACAGCAGGAGTACAATAGAGAGCAGTGTAGATGGAATTTTAGATAATGTAGAAGGGAAAGAGGGAATCAGGAAGAAGTGTTGGTTATGTTTCACATAGTTTGTTTTTGGGGAACCCTGTACTCTGGAGCAGGCTCCCCATCTATGTGAAGCAGAGACCATCCCTAACTCTATTTAAGTGTAACCTTGACCAATGGATGGGAAATTGGAAAGCCACCCTGGGTCTGACTCCCATGTCTCTGATAGACAGAGGCAGACAGTAACTATGCCCAAACTAACATGCCCCTCCCTCTAATAACTTTTAGAAACTTTTGAACTAACCTAACTACCTCTAATAAATGCCCATGACACATAGAGACACAAATGGATTGGGTTACATGGCTAGACTTATTTATAAAGGTCCTGGTGGTTGTTAGCCTAGTATATACATATGAACCTATAAGAAGAGAGACAAGTCAGGGCAGAGAGAGATGATTAGTTAGGATAAATGTGCTGGAGGGGAAAAACTGAGGAGAGGTAAACTCAATCCTCTTCTTCTCATGTATATTAATGATGGTAAATAGAACTCAGTTCACTTCTTACCTGAAGACTGCATGGCTAGGAGGGTGTATGAGCTGCAGGACATTTATCTGGGAATCTGTTACTATATGCTCATAAATCTTGGCAAAAAAATAACAGAGTAGTAGCAGCCTTCAAAATTATGGTTGGAGCAGTTATCAGTAAATAAGCTGGAATGCAATAAAAGCTTATTAAATGTGATCCACTTATTTTAAATCTATGCTCTCACCCATAACAGGATTAGAGGTAGTGTTAAAACAATTATTGCTCCCCTCCTTAAAATCTCAGTATGTGTGAGAGAAAAGGTCCCACCGTCTCATTTATTAGCCAGGTTTCTGGCTACAATTCAGGAGTTTAACAAGAACATGACCTCTAGAGATGATGCTGTGCCTTTTTACTAGTGTAAAGCCATCCCTCAGACATTTGTCATTTCTCTACCTAACTTATTTAATGATGCAATTGGGCATCAGGGACTATCTGAGCTGAGAAGAAATGCTCTAATTGATCTTTTCTGAACCTAGACTTGCCAAAGTGGACATTAAATATTTTAGACACATTTCATAAAATGTTAGACCCATTTCAATTCTGGACACATATGCAGAAGTCTTATTCAGTTTGCTTCAAGCACAGCTAGGGCTGGCTTTGTTAACTGGCATATCGACTTCTTCTCCATAAGCTGAGTTTATTAAAGGAAGAAGTTCAGTGGCTCATTGGTGGATAACGTTTATATACACCATAGCTACTAAGGCTCTTCTGGAAGACCTCGTAAAGTCAGCTTCATCTCCCCAAGAATAATGATTGTGTTGCTGAAGACCATTGGTACTTTGGCAATGCAATTTTCAGACTTTCTAAGGGGGATGCTTCTGGAAGTACTTTTCTCCACTTCCTCCTAACAGCTGTGGTTGGGATGTATTATGCAGGGAGAGGTTATAGTATGACTCAAGACTGATGAAGAATATCAGAGTCTGTGAGGAAGTCAATAGGCAGTCCTTCTTCAGCTTCCTCAGTTATGGGCAATTCAAAGCCAGGTTTCTTAGATATGATATTACATGGTAAGCTATCAGCAGTTGGTCCCCAGGCTGAAAATGTATATATATATATATATATATATATATATATATATATAGAGAGAGAGAGAGAGAGAGAGAGAACAAACTGTAAGTTGGTATTACTTAGGATAATTTTCATGCACCATATCAAGAAAAGTTCAGAAGTTTGCTAGGTTTCTTTTATAACAAGTTGCTGGAATCTCAAGATAGTGCTGGGGATAGTCTAACTACTAGATGACCAAATAACCCATGCCAGAGTTTTAGCAAAGGATGTCGATGGAAGCTTACAGGTAAGTCAGGAAATGAAAGGAATATGTCACAGTCTTAGCTGCTGAGAAAAGACATCTACATAGGAGGTACCTCACACGGCAAAATATAAGGAAATGGATTCCAGGCCTAGTGTCTGTTTGTAGACATAGGTCAGAATTACTTTTCATGTGCGTACATTTTGAGATTGGCTTAAGGGTTACTATGCAACAGTTTAATATTACATGTAATGAGTCACTGGTGACAGATTATCTCCGTTTCCCTGCATTCATCACCTGTCTTAAAGCAGTCTTAAATGAATTGGTTATAATCATTTCCTGCGCTAACAAATGTGTCTGCTTTCCAAGTATAAAGTTTCTAAGACTCAGTTCTGCTACTAGTGGTTATAAGTAGTAGATAGAATTAAGAGGGCTTATGCTTAACAGAACTTGAAACTCTTCTTTCAGGCATTGTTTGACAAATCACAAGCTTTATTACTGAAAATTGTGAGAGTCAGAATGTGATAGGTCAACATTTGATATAGTACTTTTGTATAAATGTAAATTTGCCTCTGTCAGAAGTGATAATTCAGTAAAGGTGTTTAAAAAAGAGAACACTTTGATATGATTTATATAAATACACATAAAGGAAACTTGACTTTCTAAGAGCTTCCCAAATTCATACTGGGAAAGTCTTTGAATATATTGGCAACATCTAGTGTTTACCCTGTTTAGAATGCTTTCTTGTGTATGTAACCAATGTTGCTTTGCACAGTGTCAAAGTATATATTAATATTCTACGCTTATGATACTGGACTGAATAAGCCTTGTACTGGTGTAGTAATAAGAATGCTGACCTAATTGCCATTTTAAAGATTATTCATCTGCATGATAATTTATTAGTATGAATTTTACTTTTATTCATTACATTTGTAGATTTGTAATCTATTTAAAATATTATATATAGCAACTATTTAATTATTTAAACTTCAGTTAAAGAATTGAAACATTGATCAGTGAAGTGCTGCAACCAGTCAACAACACTACATTGAAAACAAAATAACGCTTCCTCAAAAAAGGTTCATTAAAGTATTATTGATCAATAAATAAAAAACAGTCAACTCTGAAGTTAAGCAGAAAAAGGATTGTAGGTTCCTCTATTTTAAATTCAGATCTACCTATTTTAGCATTTACATCCACCAGCAACCTCGACAGCTGTGTAAACCTTGACTTTAGATGATTGTCACTGTTGAAGTGACACTCCGACCCCATGTGCAAAAATGAGAAAAAGAGATTGTGGATGGACGGATGAATTCACCAGCAAAGCTTATAAGAGAAGTTTTGCAGTTTCTTGAATATTGACAGCAAGGACATCAGTAACATTATCAAAAAGAATTTGAAGAATATTTTGGGTAACCCTGTCCCAATTAAAGTTTTATGAAAATCACCAAACTTCATTTATAAGGGAAATAGTAATCTAAAAATTTATTGGAAAGAGAAGATAACTTGAATATGGCAGGGATTGCCAATAAACCTAATGGTACCTATCCCTGCAGTTCTTGCAAATGGTGTCAGTATATCAGTGTGGGTCCTATGTTAAACTTATCATACCAAAACAGAATGATCGGACTAAAGTGCCAGTATACCTGTATTAGTGCAGGTCTTATATATCTGAGAACCTGCATAAGCTGTAAGAGGCTCTACATGAGTAAAACTACACAGAAGCTCTTGAACATTTATGAGTATTATTATTACTATTATTATTATTATGTTATCAGGAATAGGGGCATTAACAATACACCTTTTCAAGCATAAGAGATTTTAATTTTATTGTTTTTGATCATTTAGGTTTGGGTCTTAGGAAAGGTGATTTTAATATCTTTTTAGAACTGAGAACTAGACAGCAGCTATTAATTTGTCCTGAAAAAAAACGAATTGAATAATGCCATTAATGTACAATTTTATCTTAAAATCTTTACATGCAAGGTAATATTTTGTTGACATTATGTGATTCTAGACAATGTTTGTGGTTTGATATCCAAATATCGTGTGATGACTTAAATCATTTAAATTCAATGATTACAATGTATAATCAGAACTGATAAAGTTCTGGTATGTGAAGGATGAAAACACTAAAAATTTAATAAAATTGGTTTCCTTTTTAAGGACATATTCTTTCATTTTTAGTTTAGTTTTGTACATGTTCTGAAACTTGGTCTAATTGTGATTTTTTTTAACAATACAGCCTTTAGTAAGATGGTGGAGTCTAGTGTCAGATGAATGACACTAAATAACTAAAAATATTTAAATTCCAAAATATCAACAGCTAAAATATCTAAACACAAAATATCAACAAAATTGAAATGATTCCACTTATGGTTATATGCTCTTTCACTAATGTTGTGCAACTTTGGAATTGGTATGTATAATTAGTAGGGGGTGTGAGGGTGCAGGGAGACTTGCCACTATGCAAAAGCTTTAGTTTTGCATGTGGTTAGGTTTTGTCAATAATTTGTGTTTAGATAGTTTAGATATTCTTAGTGTCAATATTTTGGATTTTAGATATTTTTGTTGATATTTAGGCTGTTGATATTTAAGTGCTTAGATATTTTGTAATATACTCGCATATGCACGCATACACACACACACACACACACACACACACACACACACACACACACACACACACACACACACACACACACACACACACACACACACACACACACACACACACACACACACACACACACACACTATCACCTAAATTACATGTAAATTTGTTTTATTCCATAAAACTGATTCCTTCCTTGTCATGTGACTTCTTAATTCATATTTAAATTACTGGTTTGTTAATAGGATTTAGCTCTTAAGAAGTCCTATATTACTTTATGGATGAAAGTACTCAACTCTCAGTAAATTTTTTGAACATTATTTCTATTGTATTTGAAGTGGTGTTACTCTGGGGAGTTTAATGTGACCTAATTTTTGGTTCTTGATTTTGTGGACATGCTTTTTACACTTCTTCTTTTTTTTTCGTTTTGGTTTGACTCAGAAAACTGCTCTTTTGCTCAAAAATGTTAGAATGTCTGACCAAGAATGAGGATATATTCGTTATTGAAGACTGGAGCTAGAGTATGAGTGTTGACTGAGCAATATTACTGAGCATTAGGAACAGATAAGGTGCTCACTGGAGATGACACAGAGCCCTTATATTTACACACAATTATACGAGGATACCACCTGAAGACATTTCATTCATAGGGTCATTTCAAGTGGTGCAGCTAGTCCAATGACACTGCTCTACTTCTCCACATTTTTTGTCTATTTCTTCCATCTGTGAACCTTTATGTAAATCTACTGTCAACAACCTTACAGACAATATGTCCTAAAGCTGAAAAATTGTGCTATGCTCTCTATGAATAGATGTGTCAGTATAGGTTATGACAATGTCCAATCAATAGTGTGGCAATTAGTTAAATAACATATGAGAAAACAAACACTTTGTCTTGCTTGTCTTGAATGTCTTGTCCTGAGCCCATCCATGTCCCTTTTCTTCCGAGTCTTTCCTCTTGAGTCATTTGGTGATGCTTTACCCCTTGCAGATGAACTGCATATGTATTATATTTTTTATTTCCCTTATCACCTCCATAAAGTCATAGTCTAAGACATTTATCACATTCTATGCCCCCCTTTCCTTGTACCATCCTGGTACTACTTTAAGTGATCTTCCCAAAACTTTGATTTCTATCCCATGGTAGGACCATCATGACAGAGCACAACAGACCAAATGAATAATCAACAGCTTTCTTTATAAAGAAGGAATGATGTGTTCTCATTACAACTCACAACTTGTGAGTAATCCTTAATATTATGGCTGTCTTTCCTTCTGATTTTGCACTGTGTAGCATGATTCATCCTAGGGAGGATATAAATGGGGCTAGGCTAAGTGGTTCAGCTCTAAACTAAAAACTGAAACCAAAAATGTTTTTTGTAAGTTCCTATAAGTTCAAACTCCTTGCAGAATGAGATCAGGCAATATATAGGTTTAAATTAATAATGCAAGGCTTTCCCAAGTCTGCATTTTTGAAAAAGGAGGGGGATGTTAGGTCTATTTAATCAATTTTCTGAACCATAAAACATCATCTGGGTGAGATGGTGAAACTTTCAAATTGAATCTTTGATTGACAGACAAACCCTCATTTAAAGACTCAAACTCTTTTCTTTTTCCTCTCCTCTACAGTTACTACCTAATGACAACTGATTCCATTACCAAAGTCATAACCGTAATATTTTCACATCAGGTCACAGCTGCTGAACAATCATTCATCCTTGACATCATATTAGCTGATACTAGAACCTTGTTTCCCTGCCACTTGCTACATGTTAAGTTCTATGATTGTTGATGATTAACTGATTTTATTCTTAAGTCTTAATGTAGTATCGGATATGTATTTGCTGAATAGGACAGGCCCAGACATTCATATAAGTCATTGGTTTCATACTCTTTGGTTCCCCTGTGATTGCTTGCCCTGCTCAGCTGGACTTTTACTAAAAAGGATGTTGATAGAAGAAGACCAATGCTCTGGCAAGGCTAGCCAAAGGTTGTAACAAATTTCTGAATTGATAACCATGCCCAGTTATTTTCTTGCACTGCAAAATATGTATGTATGATGGGGGGATGTATTTTACATTAAGGCTCCATCTTTTCAAGGTAATATTCCCTTAAATCTGTCCAATATCAACCTTCCAGTTGACATCTGTGGCCCATCCACTCTTATTTATTTATTTGTCATGCTCCCACATGTACAAAGATATCCTCCTGTCACTTTTGTTTTGTAGTATGTGCATACCTAAATGTTTCAAATTATCTGCAAACCTGAACTCATCCATACCCTTCTTTATTTTGGTAACTTTACTTTGCTCTGCACACTTTCAAACAGTCTAATGTATGGCATCTAAAAGGTAACACAGTACACTAAATTGGTACCAGCCATTGTCCTGTATGGCACTGGAACAACCTAAGCATCCTTAGAATCCAGTTTCATGACATAGACCCCACCATCTTACATTCTGATATATTTTGTCATTAACATTTCACATGTGATAGCTTGACTAAAGTGATTATTTCCACCACAAATGCTTTTCTTCTTCTTCTATCTTTTTAGATTATCCTTCCTAATATGTATATATACGGTTGATGTTGTTTTTCCTTATAAAGTGCATAATCTTGTATTTTTTACATGAAATTCCAGATGGCACCTCTTTACTCAGAATGCAGTAAACATTTACAATATACCTATCCAATTGGGCTACTGCAACTATGTGCATTCAGCCATGTCTCACAGCCCCATCCTTAATCTTCATACCTGACTTAGCTGATAAGCAATTGAGTGTCTTACCTCCCAGACTATTGTCTCAAAAGTGGGGAATTCTGAGTATAAACAAATGGGGAGCAAGCAGGGAGGCAATCAGGGCCTATAGGAGTACAGCATCATCCTAGCTACTGTTGAAGATTTTTTTGCTATAGCATTACACCATACACATGCTGCTAAGCTAGTCCTTACTTTGTGCCAAGACATTTTAGTCCCTTGGTTGAAAGCCCCAACAGGAGGAGAGCCAACAAAAACACTGTGGAGTCCCTATTTCCCAACTGATTTTTCGGGGATTAGGTTTGCTAAGCAAACTGGGTCACATGGGTCATAGTCCAGGCTCCATCCACCTGTACCATAGTATCCTCCAAGACATAGTTTTGTATATCTTACTGAATTCTATATAGACTTTATCTATAAGGTTTCCTATTCAACCTCAGTCGCCAAGTAACAGAAAAAAAATTGTTTATATATTGCTGGTCTGGTAGCTTGAGACCAGAGGAGTGAGAACAGTATTAATACTACTGTTAATTCTATTGGATGGCAGAAGTTCACTTTTTTAAACAGGAGCTAAAACAATAAATTAGCTCAGACCACAAAATGTTATGATGTCTGATATATTATCACTTTTTCTCTATAAAAACTGTTATATATTTATTACAAGACTTCAACGTTCTCATAACTCTTTATTTCAGCAGATATCTCATATTACCTTCTCCTGTGTATTGAAGTTCATGTTTGCAATTTTCAGTAAGTTATTTGGACCAAAGGTCTGTTACATGACTCAGGTCTTAATGACCAAGACAACCTTCACATGGTGTGCTTTAAGGAAGAGTGTAAAGATGCAGTTCATCAACATATCTAACATGGATTTGAGTAAGATATAAGTAATTCACAGAAAATCCATTGTAAGACATAAGACATTTACTAAATTATATTGATATTATTCTTCTGACATATCAAATAGATTCCTGTCGATTCATCTTCTGTTCTGTATCTTTACATCAGCACTGTACGAACAGGTAAATATGCCATCTATTTTAAAGAAAGAATGTAAGATTATAGCTCAGCTTTCACACTTATGTGATGATATGTGCAACTGCCAGCATAGCCAGCTGGAGTTTTGTAAACAATGATATGCCCTTTGAATATCAAGCTGCTTTATACAAGATGCTTGTATTACAAATGTATTAGAACTGTATGTCATTTGTATATCAAAATGATTTGTACAGATGCTTGTGCTGAAAATGTATTTGTGAGCTTCACTTGTGTTAATTGTGTTAAAATGTGTCAACAGTGCAACCTGCTGAAATGAAAAGAAATGTACATGCATTATTGTAACTGAATTGCATGTATATGGTTTAATTGAGGATACTGGGACAGCAATGGTTAACCAGCTAGCTTGCTTTAAGAAAAATAGGGGATATGTAAAGGAGCTGTTAAGCCATTAAAGTTGCACCCTATAGTGCTGAATAGGACTAGAGATGCTAGGTTTGGGAAAAAGCCTTTGTTCATTAGCTAAGTAAAAAGAGGGGTAGCCCCAGACACTACCGTAAACATATAGATGTGTATTGTAACCGTCTATGCTAAATTCCTGTCGCAGCTTCAAAGGGAATAATGCTAGAATTTAGAATCAGTTGACCAGATGAGGTCATTCTGCCAGTCCTCTTGGAAATTATATTTTAGATATTGCAAAAATAAATCTCATACTATAGAGTGTTCTGTTTGGAAGCCTGACTAGAAAGACTGCTCACTTATTTCATTGTGCCTTGCCCAAGTAAGTTATTAGGGAACAGTAAATTCTTCTAGATTCAGTCAGGAATATTGTGAAGCTTAGTTTAGAAATTGTTTTTCTTTATATGTATGAGTCTGTCCATTAATGCTAATTTCAATATTTTCTGTGATTTGAAGTCTATGTTTCCTGTAAATATATATTCAATATTTTCATATTATTTTATTATTTATTATTAAATATATTTAAAACTTTTATTGTGGTTGGTCCTTGTAGAAAGTATCTAACCTTTGAGAATACTTCTCTTTATTTGGTGACATTGTGTGGACCACTCCAGAAGGCCTAGCTGTCTTGGTCAACTACTATCATTTGCATTGGATACCCTTTTAAGAGCCTTATAGTAACTGATTGGTGGCAGTAACTCTACCTTATAGTCTGGACAAAGTTGGTAGAGTGGGTAATCTGTGCCAGCCTTTCCCAGGTGTGTGTGTGCGTGTGTGTGTGTGTGTGTGTGTGTGTGTGTGTGTGTGTGTGTGCTGCAAGGACCCCGGGGATGTTCAAATGTAAAAACTGTAACTACTGTGGATCCACTGCAACTGGACAACATTTTTCTATAGGTAACCACAAGTATTCCATCACAGGTAGGTACAACTGTAACACTAAAATGATGGTATACCTAGATCAGTGCATTCTCTTTCCTGTTTTCTATATAGGGCAAACAGAAAGTTAAAAGAAAGAATCTATGAACACCTGTTCACCTATTAGGAGGGGAAAACAGAGAATGCACTAGCTAGGCACATAGAAAATTCACCTAACCATAATTCAAGTTTAAGGTTATAGACCAGATTAGTGAAAATGTACATGAAGGACCAGCGTCACTACTTTTAGAACAACTTGAGGTGTTATGGCAACTTCGACTAAATGCTAATCAGTTCCCAGTAATAAATGAAACATGCACTATTCTCCCTTACTTAAAATTAAAAAGTATGTGGAGATAATTTACCTAAATTAAGTGATGAGTTTAAGGGTTAGTCCCACACCTAAAGCATTTATTTATTTACAATGGTTATATATTAACCATGCTTTTATTTTAACATGCTTTATATTTTTTATTTTTAATACACCAGGTATAAATACATTTACTGTTGATTGAGCAGTGAAGGATGAAGGTTTTTTATTTAGGGGAAAATGTATTATATTGTTCTTTAGTCAGGGCTTTTAACTCTGTATTTTTAACTATGGTAGAACTTTTATCAAGTGATGTGTTAATTGAACATTGTTAAGAGGTTTAATTGAGACATTGGTCACATGGTTGGATTGCTGAAACATTTAAGAGTGTTTATGAAGTTGATTCTTTTATCTGATGAAGTCCAGACACTGTGCTGGATGAAAAGTGCTTAATAAATAAAGTTTATGGTGTTCTTACATCAGTTGCTTTTTTATGTTTATTTGTTCAAACACCTTTTCATGGCACAGATTGTTAGTAGACAATTAAAGTGTATGTGGCTATTTGAATACATTTTTGGTATAGGATCAAACAGTTCTGAGCAGTGAATTCAAGAAAATCCATCAAATGTGTAAAACATTACAGTGGCTCTAAGTTGCCACAATTAGTGATGCAACATGTTTCTCCACTGAGAAATGCTCTTCAGAGTTTAAGTAGTGGAGTAAAGCCTGGTATGAAGGCATCTTGATATTCAGACTCCTGCTGGAAGTTATATAATCTGTTTTTCATTCATCTGCTGATACTCATTTCATTCTATATGGGGTTGCAGTGGAGCTGGAAGTTGTGCTTGCAAGTAATGGGAAAGGCAGAGACAAACCTGGATGGGATGCCAGTACATCCAGAATGTGCACATAACACTCACATTACACACGTGCATCCGCAGACAGTTTGGAGGATTGCTGGTTCATGTTCCTGCATGTTCTTGGGAAGAAACTGACACAACCGATGAAACCCGCACAAACACAGGGAGGACATGCAGGTTCCACAACAGAGAACATTGGTGTGACATAGAAATACTATCTGCAACACCACCATGCCATCCTATAATAGACTTGTCTAGATTTGTTGTAGTAGAAACTAATTAGTAATGAGCACATACAAAAAGTTGTTAGCATGCTTAGTCAACTCAGCATACTCAGCAGTTCAGTTTCTGCCAAGTATGTTTTTTTTTCTTTTTGTTTTTATAACATATATAAACTTGAAAAATATATTAAATGAAAATGATGATTGTTCACTTCTGTAATCTAAAAATTCTGGTGGATATTGGTGTTTCCTTGATATTTAAAAGAAAGATACTGTACTACAACAACAAATCCATACTGATTTTTAGATGGCATGAAATGCAAAGCTTGGATTATTTCTTGATGGCATGTATATGTTGGGGGCTGTATTGTACAATAAAACACTCTGGGTATTTATTTATCTCCTTGCAACTGGTATTGTATGAAAAGTTAAGAAATAGGTAGAGGCAAGAATTTCCCATTAGCTTATTTCAGCATATATTCCAGGTTCTGTATGTATAACATTTGGTATAATGTATTTTGTGTGTGTGTGTGTGTGTGTGTGTGTGTGTGTGTGTGTGTGTGTGTGTGTGTATGACTGTGTGTGTGTGTGTGTGTGTGTGTGTGTGTGTGTGTGTGTGTGTATGACTGTGTGTGTGTGTGTGTGTGTGTGTGTGTGTGTGTGTGTGTATGTGTGTGTATGACTGTGTGTGCATGTCAGTGTGTGTGTGTGTGTGTGTGTGTGTGTGTGTGTGTGTGTGTGTGTGTGTGTGTGTGTGTGTGTGTGTGTGTGTGTGTGTGTGTGTGTGTGTGTGTGTGTGTGTGTGTGTGTGTGTGTGTGTGTGTGTGTCTATGACTGAGTATATCTGCATGATACTGAGTGTGTGTTTGTGCTTAACAGAGTGAGAGCAGATTTTGTGCCACTTAACTTCCGTGCAGTATAAATATATTCAATGGGTTCTCTCACATTGCCTACTTTTGTTTCTGTTATATTATCTGAGCATACATCTCGAAGTAGTTAAGGGTCTGTAACAACCCCTAGTGGCAAAATGGGAGGTTTTAGCTTTACAGATATTGCCATGCATCTGCTTACGTAAATATACAACATATTCTTCCAGTATCAGCGTCACAGACAAAAAGATGTAAGTGTTGCTAATATGTGCACATATAGATGACTGTTATTGGTGGTATAAAAAGCTAGAAGTGTTTCTGTTCAATAACAGATACATGGCATTTAATAATGATGCAAAATTCTTTAGATGATGCAAATAAATACACAGATGCATGACATAAATTGGTGAATATCAAATACCTGACTTAAGCAATGTTCTCAAACATTTTAATTTCTATGTTTGATGTGTATTCTGAAGCTTTCTTACTGTTTCTTCTTTTTCAGGTTCCTGAGAATCCAATCCCTTTCAGAATTCTGCTTTTCCTTTTACTACCTCTGCAGAAAGGCTGCTCCAAAATCTATTTTTCTCTAAAAATATGTATGCTGATGCAAAACAACTTTTTCTAAATCAAGGTTCACTCCATCCAGGTTCTCTTTTTCTTGTCACCATGAATTAAATTAAATGTTTAGCATCTTTTCCTGCGATTACTTTATATGTCTCTCGCTTATTCTGTTTTTATTCCTGTAGAAATGCATGTTGAGTTAGCCGGTGCCTGTAATGTAAAGGTGGAAGCCTTAACTGAGATATAGTTGCACAGCGATAACGCAAGTTTAAAACAGTGCACCTTGTGCCTGTGAGGAAGGCCTGCAGTGTTAGGACTGAGTGATTAAAATGTAGTTTACCTAATATTAGAGGGAGTAGGAAAGATTTCACATTGTAGGAGATTCTTCTGATGTGACTCAGAAGGCTATTTCCTGGTGCATAGTCTTGTATGAAATGATAATACTAGGACATCAAAATTATTGCTGTGGAGATGTCAAAACAGGGCCAGCCTTTGCCTATATTCCACATTCTGCATACTGTAATAAATCAAGGACAGTTAGGGAATAGAATATAAAAAGAACAATCCAGGCCAGTCAGGTATGCTAGCCTGCCATCACCCAACTCTTAACCTCATTGCTATGCAGGGTGTGGTCATGAAAGGTTCAGTAGAGAAGTGAGATGGCTTAGCATTACGTTTGGATAAGTGTTAAGATAAAAAAAATGGATTTGCACATTAAACCTCATTCAATTTGATGTCTTCGCATAACCTTGATCTGTCTGTGCCCTTTCAGGGATACAGTTTTAAAAACTGAAAATATCCTTTTCATTTCTTTGTGAGGCTTCTCAAGAGATACCTGAATACCTTATCTTCCTTTATTTCCTATCCATAAGGATAAGCCTCTGCATACCTTTGATAATGGATTGGCTTATTTATTTGTTTGCTGTTTATTCTATTTTATTTTACAAGTTAAGAGAGTTAGGTTCAAAGATCCTTTTTCAGTCATGATCAGTTACAGTAAAGACAAATAAATAAGTCCAACATTCCACACGTGCAAATGCAAATTATAAAACAACAGTGAAAAATAAGTCCTTTGAGATGTGTATAAATACAGAATAATTAGCAATCAGCACTTCTATCACAGAGGAGTTCTGTCACCATCTTCAGGCAATAGCAATGTAAAAATATAACTTCCAGGAGATAGTGGTTCAGCTGCCTTGTAGCTGCATTTAAGACAGAATGAAAGCCTTCGTCTGACAGACTCTAAGGATGCCATTTCATCTGTAATCAAAACAGAGAATAAGTGCCAGGTAGAGGAAAGAGAACCCCATTGAGGAGTAAGTATGTGTGGGGAAGACAAAGAAGAAATGCAAAGTGACCAAGAGTAACTTATGAAGGGATAGAAATGATTCTGGTATAAGAGCTTATAGATGCAAATAGCAGTTAGCTGGATGACCTAATAGTAGGTAACAAACAGTAAGATTTTTAGAACTAAATCAGATTTTTTTGTGATGAGTTTCATATGCAGCAGTACAAATTTCTGGCAACCTGTTGTGAAATATATTCCATTATAGGCCTTACTTGAAGCCCCCAAATGAGATTACCAGGGTAATACGAGGAGAACAGGACCCCATAGGACCCCCTCCCAAAAAAAGTACACTAACCAGACATTTTTTTTCTTTTGGAAACATTCTCCTCTAGTTAGCTGTCTGCTTGCAAAATACCTAGGAATGCAATAGAAGATTACTTCAAACAAAGGCGTTTCCTATTGTTTTCCCATATGAAGCAGCAGATTTTGTTTAAAGGTATCAGGAGAAAATTAGACTTGGTGATTAAAACTCTGTTGGATATAGATTGTCTGTATTAAAAGATGGGCTGTGTATAATAATTTCTCCAATATTAATTGTTTCTTTACTGGTAAAGGAATCGCAAACACAGTAGCACAACTTAGGGGGATTTTACTTTTGCCATGTTTTTAAAGGACATGCTTAGTAAAAGTAACAGAAAGATCTCTTCAAATATCAAGGATCGAATTTTTATTATTTATTTTTGCTATTTATTATTGGGAGGAACTACATGCAAACCTTTCAGAAATGCTGAATAACATAGGTTTGGTTTTATGAAAATTTGGAGAGGCTCTTAACTAATGAGCTAAGCATGTACCAGAGGTCAGGGAACAAACTGGATTCCAGTGAGATGTTGATGGTAAGACAGAAAGGAATATTCATGAAGGATGTCAATGCATGGTAATATTTTGAAAAAGGCTGTGTGTCTTCTGACAACTTTATTATGAATACGTTTACGTCAATAATGAACCTGTGTATGTGAAACTCACTTAATCAGTTCAATAATACCTTTATGAACCAGATTATGAATGAAGGCTGAAGTACAGGCAAGACTGAGGAATGTTTCTTGATAGCACTGAGTTATCAGTTATGAGCTGCAAATGTGATTAATTTACATTAAATAATTGTGTTGTTTAAAAGTGAGGATTGTGTTTCAGTGCAATAATTTGTCTTGGCCTAGTAAATTGAATATTACCAATGGTTTCTAATTGTAAAGATTCAAGACAGATAGACTGCTGAGAAATGTGAAAGACTCCCACATTTCTTTCCTGTTTGCAATGGGTAGATGAATTTCATGGGTAATCCAGGACACTGATTGCCCTGACATGGAAATAGAATTCTGAGAACATAACGCAAGGTATCACTGCAATCAACTTATACAGGGCAGGTAACCAATCTAAGGAGGGTAGCTTATTCATGAGTAAGGTGTGGTTGATTTTATTTTAAGGAACTGTCTTTTTGGAACCGTATCAATCTTTTTTTATTATTTAATATAGCACTATACTGAAAGGAAACAGTGGAAAATGCAGACTGATTCGCCTATACATGGCTTGCTATAAGTTTTGGGGATATTTGTTTAAACACAAATCCAGAAGGGAATCAGCAGTGCCTTAGGCCTCCTAGGATGGCAAACTATATGAGGGACATAAAATTGTTTAGCACTGCTGTAAGAGATGTTAGGGGACTTTGGCACTTAATTCATAGCTGGGTCCATCATTAAGAGAGCACTGTATTTGGTAATGAGAGAGAGAGAATAATACAGTTTAAGTGGACATGGAAAATAATGAGGTATGCACATACGTGCAATGCTGAGTTTGGGTTTACTTCTAAGAGACATTGAAAGACAAATCATTTTGATTCTGAATCGGTATTATTTGGAGAAGAATGAAAGAGGAATTTAGCTGAAAGCAACACAGCACAAACTGCTTTCCAAATTCTGGGTCTCTGGTTATGAAATGTCGGATAGTTCTGTAGGATAAGGATTCATTTTATCATATTATATTTCCATTTGTTAACCAGCTAAAAATGGCTGGTCTGAAATGACACTTAAGTCATGACAAGGATCATTATATGACACATAAACATTATTTACATACATCCTGTTGTTACATACCACCAATATAAGATTTTACAAGACAAGTAAAGGTAGTTGGTTTGAGGTGTTTCTATCTAAGTAGAATTGTATTGTTTATGATAGGAAAGTTTGCATTGATTTTTTGTTTGTTCCTAAAAAATTAATGAAGATTCAGTAGTAGACTATATCTTACATTTACATGTATACAGCAATGGTTGTTACTAGTTTAGTGGTGTTTTCAGCTGATAATTAGCCCAAAATTATACAGTTAAGAAACTGAAGAAGTACCAGAAGTGAGCAGAATTAAGAGTTGGAGTATAAAGGATCTAGTAGTGAAAGTGAGGAGAAATGGGGTATAAAGGATTAAAGATGACATGATATAGAAGTATGCTGGAACAGTAAGGGGTCAGGAATTATATGATACAGAAGTATTCTAGAACAATAAGGGGTCAGGAATTATATGATACAGAAGCATTCTGGAACAATAAGGGGTCAGGAATTATATGATATGCAAATATACTAGAACAGTAAGGGTTGGGAATGATATGATATATAACTATGCTGGAACAGTAAGGGGTTAGGGATTATATGATACAGAAGTATTGTGGAACAGTAAGGGTTTAGGGATTATGTGATATGGAAGTATACTAGAACACTAAGGGGTCAGAAATGATATGATACAGAAGTATGCTGTAACAGTAAGGAGTCAGGAATTGCATGTTATGGAAGTATATAGAAACAGTAATAGCTATAAAAGGGTTAGTGTAGTAGAGCTGAATAGAAAGGCAAAGACAAAAGTGAAAAGGATAAAGCAATTAGAACTGAAACATGAACATTGTAAGATGATCTAGCTGTATAGTGGGTTGGCTTCTAATATCAACCCCCATACAAAGATCCCTCCACTATGGAATAGGCTCCCATCCATGTAAAAACAGAGTTAATTCCTGACCCTATTCAAATGAAGCATTAACAATTGGATGGAGAATTGTAAATGTACTCTAGGTCTGACCCCATGTCCCTTATGGACAGAGGATGTCAATAAGAAAAGTATTATCCTAACACCCCCTCCTACAAATCCTTAGTTATCTTCCTACTAATATGCCCTCCTCCCAATATAGATGCCCATGATACTTGAGTTCCAAATAGTTTGGGGTACATGGCTAGGCTTGTAATGGCTCCAGTGGTCTTTAGCCTCATAACAATCTGTGAAACTACTAACCTATATCTTCAAGTACAAAACTCCATAATGAGGGATCTGTTTTAGAGAATTCTTATTTGGTGATACTGTTATAAAATGGGGATGTGTTAAGTTCCAGAAGTAAATTTCTTAGTAGATAATTGGGTTCATTGTAATATAGTGACAACATTTATTATGTAGTAAATTGCAAAGTTTGCTTGGAAATAAATACTTGGTTATTTCTTAGATGGGAAGGTATTTATTGTCAAGTGGTTTAGCAATGAATTGAAGATCCCAAGTGCAAGGGGTTGTATCTGTTTATAACACTGACTGCATTAAGTGAGCTAATAAGGTATCCTTTCAGACTCTTACCCTTATGAAATTAAAGTCCAGAGATAGACTTAATACCGCTGACTTAAGAAAAAGCAACATGATATGTAACAGTGGTAGGGGAAGTAAGGGAGCAGAGATCAGAATAAGAAATGCGTGTTGTTCTAAGAAAGGCAAGGGGTGACAAAGGAAGAAAGTGATGACAAAGATTTTAATTATAGGGTAGACAGCTATGGGGTTGGTAGCGATAAGTTCTGTTGCATTCTCCAAATATAGGAAACAGGGAGTAAGCAGTGTTCGTTGTTAGGTAATGATGAACATGCTCTTATTTTATAGGCCTCTTTAAATTAATTGTATATGTATTTTATAAATTAAAAGATTGTGCTGCATTTACAGCTAATACAAGACATGAACAAGGACAGTTTTCTAGGAACATGCTGGGTAATAAATGTGTAGAATATTTGCCTTTTAAAAATGCAGTGCGACAAGGAAAGTAAAAATATGTCACACATGATAAAATTGTAGATTCCACCTGCCTAGTAATAAAATAAACACATGAAAAGAGCTTCAGACATTTCTGTATGAACAGGAGCTCTTTCGTGCTTACTAAGTGCTCTACCGTTACTCACTGAACATCATTACAGATTTTTATTTCATTATAATAACCAGCAATACTAGTTTGTACTTTAATGGATCATATATTCATTTGCTTTCTTGGTTGTAGCTGAGAGTATGCTTGATCTTGCCTCCCATAACAGCTAATAACTGTGTAATCATAGTAATAGTTTTATGCCAATAAAAGCCTTGCTCAGCTCATCTAAAAGCATCAGAGATCTGTTTGCTTTTAATACATAGCTAACCTAGGAATGTCTTGCTACAGCACTTGGAGTTGAGTGAGACACCTTATAAACACCCCTAGAATTAACTTATTATAAAGAGTTAATTTGACAAATTACAAAAGCATTAAATGATAGTGCAAAACATAAAATCCTAGAAGATTATCAGTTCTTGACTTTCTCATTTTTATTAAATCTTCTCCCAGTATATTCACACGACAATTTGCTGTAACTTAATGAAAAACAATTATGTTAGTAATGAAGAGATACCTTAATTAAATATACTTTTGCCTACATGAGTGGCTGGTGTTTAAACATTTATTTATTTAACATTTGTTGACTGGGAAAGTCTGACTAGGACAGAGGCTATTTTCAGCAGAGGCCCAGGGAGAATCACTCCAGATGCATGTATTTGGAATGTGGGAGGAAACCACAGTACCTAGAAGAAACCCATGCGAATACAGGGAGGACATGCAGACTCCACACACAAGGCACTCCACCCGAGAATCAAACCAGAGAACCCCATGCTGTGAGGCAACAATGTTAACCACTGCATCACTGTGCCACCCGATTTATTGTTTGAAAATCACATCTCTTTAGTTGTGTTTTTTTTGTGTAGTACTCCAAGTTTAGGACATTCAAGCAAAGGAAATGATAATAAAATATCCAAGTGTCCTTAGGATCCTTGATGAAGAAATAATTCTTTCTGACAAGAAGTAGTTTGTGTACAATTCCTCACTGAAAAGAAATGCAAAATCGATAGCCACACAGAGATGTACCTATTAATAGTTAGTAGTTACATTTATCTTGATATATTCACTGATCAGATCCACCAAAAGCTCATCAACTTCTGTTACAGATTAATGGGAGATTAGTATTTATGCTGTAGCAGAAAGATAGAGCAGACCTCATCCTTAAATGTTACCTAAAGATGACTTGCCCTGTTTCTTAGTTACAGAAACCACAAATATTAGGTCACCTAGGGAACCAGGATACCCTCTAATCGGGAATGTTAAAACTCAGGGACGAGGGTCACTCCATCCATCTGATGGTAAATGACATTCATTACACAGACACGTGTACATACTTGTAGTTCAGGAGGAGGAGAAAAGGAAAAAGATTGATGGAGTGATTAGTCTCTTGGTTGAACCAGTTAGTACCCTGTAGCTGCCTCTGCCCCACTAATTCCTTCCCATTATCCATCCATGAATGTCCATTGAAGGGTCATTTATCCTCTACTGCACTATATAAATATTTCTGGATGCAACAAGTATTGTCTGACTAGAGGATGGCCAGAATATTTACAGGAACTCTGAAGAATAAGGTAGGATGTGGGGATGAATTTTTGGTCAAAGATATTCCACATTACTGATTAAGAAAGACCTATTTCTTCCACTAGGCCTGCTTTTAATTCACATTTTAATTCAGGCATTTTCTGTGCCAGGATGAATGTCTTATTTTATCTGAAGCAGTTGTTTTAATATTGTTTTACTACTGAATAACCATTTGGATATATCAGATTAATTTTATTCTTTGCTGTATGTGTTATTAATCTCAGAGTCTTTTATTCAAGACTATCAGAAGTATGGAAAGCCCTGAACTGTGAAAAATTAGTTTTTCATGAAAAAGGTAGAAACAAAGTTTTTATTTGAATTCTGCTAGAATATTGAAGTTGTACTTATAGTTACCTGTGTGGTGATACAGGTTTTTTATACTTTTCTGCATTTTCCATGTGTATGCCAAATAGTTATCTGTTTGTGTTGTTTAACTTGCTCTGAGACTTTAGTCTTGTAGATTCATTTGCAGTTGTGGGAGAATTGTAAATTACTGCAAACTCTGTGCATTGTCTATACGTTATAGTGCATTCCATCTCCATAAGTAGAATTACTTGTAAAAGTTAACTGTATTGAAACTCAATCTTGGACTTTAGCCTTGTAGTTGCATTCACATATGTGGGAGAATTGCAAACTTCTGAAGGATATGAACCTCATTTAGTAATTTATTACTGCATTTTTCCATAAACGATATTACTGGTAAATCTCTACCTGGTGTGGAGACTTACACTTTAGTTTGGCTTGCAATAGAGGCACTATGGTAATCTTTGCTGCAGGATTTGTGTTCTGCACACAGCTGTTTATATTCCAGCTTTGCTGCTACAGGCTTAAATTCTGTTTATCATTTGCCTGCTTAAAGTTGCATTCCACTGCCTTTCTCTTTGTGCGCAGAGCTGTGCCAAGCCAGGGACTTTTATTGAAGACACTCTGATGTTGACCTCACTCTGTGGTGGACTGGCTAAACAAGAGCTTTTTTCTCTGTGAGAAACCTGCAAAATCTATGCAACCTTAGAAATTCAGGTCTGCGGCTCAAATAACCTGTGCCGAGTATAAATAAACACACCTTGAGCTGCAGTTCACCCTTGAGCAAATAACCAGGCACATCCTTATGCCTTTCTAGTAAATCCATCCAAACAGTATCATAACCAAACCCAGCTCTAGCAAGTTATAGTCACCTCTGTCCCCAAAGTCACTCCTGTCAGTATCACAGTGCAGCACTTCCCAATAACCTCTGTAGCCAGTCCAAGTGAGAAGAGTTTCTTGAGACAGTATAAGAATTGCCTCCTGCTTTGTGACATCATCTTTTACTCAATCTGCACAACGCAGCTTGTGAGAGATGTGCATACGTAATGTCTTTGGAGCAAAAATCAAACTCAGACACCAAGATCATCAGCACTACACCACACACCACACCTCACCGATGCTATCACAACACACATAATACATCATATACAGATATGCTAAAGTTTAACTTGCCTAAACCTTTAAGACTTTGAAAATACAACACAGTCAAAATGCACACTCAGTACATTAAGCCTACCTCCTCACATAGCACAAGGAGTCCCAAAGTCGTGGATGCTGAATCAGTAAGGCAGGTAATTACCCAGTCAAACATGCTAGTCATAGGTGACTGTATTGGAAGACCTAAAGATGTACCCCTTTACCTGTCTGGGCATGGCAAAAATGATGGTTAGTTGCTTGTCTGGTGCCAGGAGCTGTCCGATTACACATGCACATAAGTTGTTGAACAGCAAGTACCAGTAAGACTCTGTCATAGTACAAATGGGTGTCATTGACTTAATATGTACCTTCCTGAACTACATGAAGAGAGATAGTATGTGTCAGGAAGGCATGGATCGAATCTGCCATTGAACTCCATTCCTTCTCCAGGGATGATGCTGCAATATCAGCAAAATATAATTGACTTCAATGAATGGAGATGGTTTTGGTGTCATTCAAAGGGGGTCCGATATTTGTTAGAATGGAGGACACAGGAGGTATGGCCTGTATCTGTCTCTGCTAGGGTTTAGATTATTGGCAAACACATTGCCCACCCCCATAGTGATTTTTTAGACAGTGCCACCTGGTAAACCTACCGACATAACAAAGCAAGGAAAGGAAAATATGAAGGTGTTAGTGATCAAGGTTAGGAGTCTAAACAAGAACTGTACTTCTCAGAAGCCTTCCTCACCATGGAGGATGTAGATGCCTGTGTAATTACTGGGACATGACTTGGAATGGTGGAGCGCACTCTGGCTGTGCTGGACTTTAATGCCTTTTCCACACATGTAGAAAAACTACTGTGCAGGAGGAGAAAAAGGTGGAGGTGTGATATTCTCACATCAAGGCTGGTATAAAGCAATGTGATGCACTAGAGCTTCCTCATGTCCAAATCACCATCAGGAAGGTCCCATACCATATAGTACCTAGCTGTAGAACTTCTTCAGTGACCCAGGAGAGCCACAATGCCTATCTACAGTAACTGGTAAAATGTATTAAACCCAATACCATTATTCTAGGTGATCTAAATTATCCATATACAGACAGGTAACCTATGCCAACACTAGTGCACAATCACACAAATTCCATGACTTTGTCAATACAAATGCCCTGGAACAATTTTCAGGCTACCAACTAGGGGAACAACATCTTGGATCTTTTCCTTACTAATCTTCCGAATTGAACCTCATTAGATATGTCTTTCTTAAAAACAAAAAACAAAAAACAAAGAGCATTTGGAGATTCATCAAACTTGTATCACTCTGTTTGTTTGTTTTTATTTTAAACCAAAAGACATAGTTTGTATAGCATTGCCAGACTGCCGGAAAATCACTCTGATTTCTAGATAGTCCAGGAAAAAAAAAGGAATAGTCGCAACCCTAGTGTGTGTGTGTGTGTGTGTGTGTGAGTGTGTGTGTGTGTGTGTGTGTGTGATTGTGTTAATATTTGTATATATATATATATATATATATATATATATATATATATATATGTATATCCAAAATTACAGCAACAGTCTCTCACTCATTGGATATCAATGACACTAGTGGTTCCTCCATGCTGCCTTCCTTCCCAGCAACCCCTGTACCAGGTTCAGGAAGCAGTTACAATGAGTAGGGGAAGTCCTCTGGTGCCCTGGCCAAATTTCCCTTATAGTTTAAATACTACTTTAGATCTCCCCTGAAAAGAGGTTCCTAACCCTGTGGGATTATACCAACCAACAAAAGAGAAATAAAAATAAAAAAATGGCCACTTGTATATTGTATTTGTCATTACAACACAGTGATAATCCTAGCCCATCTTTTAATCTAAGATACCTGTATTTTCAGTTAGGACAATATGGAAAGAGGAAAGATCAGATTGTTGACTAGGGGAAATATCTGTAAACAAATTGGAGATTAGAGAAGATGAAACAGATGTTTCTAGTAGCTAAAGATACAATACATGTTGTGTCACAGTAAGTAATATAAACAGTTTTAGAAAAGTGATTAGGATCAAATTTTTTCATATTTCCTGCGTAGCACAATCACTCTATTTAATATTTTTTTTTCTTATGGCACCAAAATACAAAGGTAGGAAGATAGTCACTGAAAGTATCAGGCACCACACAAATTTGTGTAAGTGTGGGTCTGTATGTGTAGTTGTGCTGGTGTGTCACTTTGTGAGCACTGTGACAATGTGCGAGCGAGTCTGTGATAATCTAAATGTGAATGACTATTCTGAATATCAGTACGTGTGTGTGTGTGTGTGTGTGTGTGTGTGTGTGTGTGTGTGTGTGTGTGTGTGTGTGTGTGTGTGTGTGTGTGTGTGTGTGTGTGTGTGTGTGTGTGTGCGCATGTGTATGCATGCACGTGTGTTTATGTTTATCTATCTATCTATCTATCTATCTATCTATCTATCTATCTATCTATCTATCTATCTATCTATCTATCTATCCATCTATTTATCCATCTTTCTATTTATCTGTCTCTATGTCTATCTGTACTGGGTTCCTGTTTCAGAGAAGTTATATTGTAAAGGACATAATCAACTGTAGTAAACAAGAGGATCATCATATGAGCCATGCTCTTTGGGTGTGATTCTCAGTTTACTATTTTTTGAGAATTGACAATGTGTTTATTATTTGTCTAGGACAAAACTAGACAGCAGAAAATATACACGTTTAATGGAGGGGTGCAGTCCATTGGCCTGCCAAGGGCACAAATTGGCAATCATCTGGGTCTGGCTATACCTTTCACCTGTCCTGAACTTTGTAGAGCATTGCTGATTTAGCTTCATTGCAGTAATGCCAGAACTTAAAGTTGCATACTTGTTACTGTTGTGAAAATGCACATTGATGCAAAACTCATTATTCTATTCACATATTAAACAAATTAGAGTAATATATAAAAATGTATCCTGATTTTGGGTCTTTGACCCACCATTATGTTTGGCTTTGTCCAGAATTCTTGTGCAAGGAAGGTGAGAGATATGGTTATGCCTTTCAGGCCCCCAAACATGTCACAGATTAGGCCCCGCAGTTGCTAAGGCCAGCCTTGTGCATACACACTCATCCCGCACTGCTCACAACCTTCAAAAAGAAAAGTGGTAGCAACTGTGTGAATGTGGGAGCTTTTCATTGTGTAGGAAGTGCATAGTGGCTCCCTCATTGATGGAGGTCACTTGTCCTCCACCTCAGGGTTATACCAAGTATGTTCTAATTTCCAGGATGGTGGCAAGGGCAAAAATTACTGCTGATGCTGCCTGAATTCCTAGCCAGCTCGCACCTTGACTGAGAAATATGCAGAATAGGGGAAAATAGTTCTGAGTGACATAGGGAGGCTTGATGCCTGGCAAGCACAGATAAAATATTTTTTCCATGTTTTTTTTTTTTTTTAACAGACCTGAGGTAGGAAGACCAAAGAGAAAGCTTACTATAAATGAAGTGTCAAGGAATTGTAATTTTTATGTCTTCAGGCAAGTTTTTTGAATGAGAGCCAAGTTCACTTACATACTGTAGATCAGAGTGTGTGATGTACCTTTAAGAAGCATTCCAGTCAGTGGGCACGAGCATATAAGTACTGCTATTTTGAGTGAGCAGCCGGAGTGAAAGCATGTATGTGTGTAGCAGTCAGTCAGTTAGTTCATTTAAGTTTAATGTTCCAGTCATCCATCTTGATGTGTTTGCATGTAATAAACAACTTAAATGAACACCCATCCTCATTGTCTTATTTGAAAACACAAAACAAGCGACACATACCAGTCAGTAGCAGTATCAGCTGCGTCATATTGCACTTTCATTTGAAAATGTCTACAAAATTAGCATTTTTAGGTTCATAGGTGTGTACTAGGCTAATGTCCCTGGAGCTTTTACAAGCCTAGCCAATAGGATTACCCTGGCATCGTGCCACCCAACCTTAGTTTCCAGTGCCTCTGTCGAGTAGAGCCACTGGAGTGATCCCTGGGGTGAATTTTCTATTTCCCATCCACTCATCAAGATTTCTCTTGAAGAGGGACAGTGACGTGTTATGTTTGACATGTATGGGAAGTCTATTCCATAGCATGGGCAGTCTCTGGGTTATAAACCTGTCCCTCCAGCATGTTCTGTTGATTGTGGTAATGAGGTTGAGGTCTCTGGAGTGTGTGGTGTGGAGGAATTGGGATTTCTTTAGATGTAACAGAGCTGGGTCAGACATGGCTTTATAAGTCAAGCAGAGATTGCCATAACTTCCAACTGTCCCGAATTACTCGGTTTTTACCGAGTTTTGGGGTCGAAATAATGGGCTGCCACGATTCCCGAGTGGCACCCCTTCATTTCCGATTTTTTTCTTTATTTTTTTAATTTTTAAATTTTTTTTGCCTTTTTAAAATTTTTCACGCTTTAGCTGACTTCATCGTGTGCACGATGACGTCAGCTAATCAGGGCTACCAGCCTGTCGGAATTGAGCTCACAGCACGTGTATTTCTGGGTTTCTGGCTGGTTTCAAATGCTTTGCGAGTGGGAACGGACGGTATAGAAGCTCTCCCGGCTAGTTTCAAATGCTTTCAGAAGGATTTATTTTATTCAGAATGGATTTATCACAGAGAAGTTACTCAGAAGCAACGGAAGGATTTATTTTATTTTGAAGCTCAGAAAGGATTTATCGCAGAGAAGTAAGCTGAGGCTTTTAGTTTATTTACTTGGAAGCATTTAAGTAAGCTGAAAGTGAGTAAGAGTGTGTGTGTTTGTGTTTTGCTTTACATTATTTGTACACAGAATGCTCTCAACTTAAAAGGTAGGACAGACTGTCCTACATTTTTTGACTTCTTTACTTTAAACGTTTTTCTGCAAAAGTTCCTTTGCATTGATTTGCTGGTGCTGTAGCATCTTGCTTCAGTTTGCGTTCTGTTTCTGGACTGGTACCGGCTCTATTTGTAACTGCTCAGATGTTTGCTTACTTTTTCTTTTAAATTAGTAACTGCTCAGACAGTACTTTGCATTCTGGTACTGGCTCTATTTGTAACAGTATTGCTTTACTTCCTGCTTGTAGCCTGCATTGCTTTTCCTGCTCATAGCATTTGCATTCTGGTAACTCCTTAGATGCTGTCTTCTCTCATTAGTGCTAGAGAGACACATTTAGTTAGTTTGCATTTTTTTTAGTAACGAAGGTGCGTGTGTATTGCTTTTGCTTTAATTCCTTCTCATAGCTTTTGCATGCTTTCTGGTAACTGTTCAGAGTTGCACTGTTTTTGCTCATTAATGTTAGAGACACGTTTAGTTTGCAGCTCATTAGTGTTAGATCAGATTTGCTTTAATTATTACTGCGGTGGTGGTGCTGCGGTAGCGTTGTCGCCTCATATCAAGACGTTGTCCTGTTTGATTCTCAGCTAGAGTGTCTTCTGTGTGGAGGCATACATGAATGGGGCATGCCTTCATTGAAGGTTGTGCGTCAGGGTTGGTAACCCGGTATGTAAAAATCCACTACCAATCATTAGCGGACCGGAGTTCCGCTGTGGCGACCCCTAACCGGGAAAAGCCGAAAGACACAAACAAGATTTGCTTTCATTCCTGAATAGTAGCCTGTATTGCTTTTCCTATTCATAGCATTTGTGTTCTGGTAATTGCTCACATGCTGTGTGTGCTTCCTGCTCCTAGCATTTTGGTAACTGCTCAGATGCTAGAGAGACGCATTTAGTTTGCATTTTCTGTTAGATTAGAAACAAAGGTGTGTGTGTGTGTGTGTGTGTGTGTGTGTGTGTGTATGTGTGTGTGTGTGTGTGTGTATGTATTGCTTTTCCTGCTTGTAGTTCATAGCTCGTAGCATTTCCATTCTGGTAACTGATCACACATTCTGGTAACTGCTCAGATGCTGTGTGTGTGCTTCGCTTCCTGCTCGTAGATTTTTTTTTTCTTTCAGAGAAAATAAATAATTTAGATTATTATATCTGGCTAACAGATGGTGTAGGCATATATGTAGGTATGAGGGTAAATACATATTGCTTGTGAACTCACAAATCAAGTAACACATGGGATTTAGAATATGCATATATACCAGTGGATGTAAAAAAGTAACTTAATGCTATACAAATAGAAAAAAAAAGACATTATTGTAGGTTACTTTAATTGGGATGGCAAAAGGAGAAAAATCAGACAACTTATGTATATTTTAGAAATGGAGGACTCTAATGCTAAAAGTAAAAAAGCCTTTTGTTGTTGTGTCTTTCAGCTTTTCCCGGTTAGGGGTCGCCACAGCGGAACTCCGGTCCGCTAATGTTTGGCAGTAGATTTTTACGTGCCGAGTTGCTGGCCCTGATGCACAACCTTCAACGAAGGTACGCCCATTCACGCATGTCTCCACACAGAAGACGCTCTAGCTGAGAATCGAACAGGACAACGTCTTACTGTGAGGCGACAACGCTACCGCAGCACCACCACCGCAGAAAAGTAAAAAAGTAAAAAAGCCTAAACAGTTTAAATAAAAGAACTGTCTGACAACTTTAAGACTGATGTTAGTAAAAAATTATTTTTTTTTTCGGATTATAACTCATGGCATAGGATGATCATTTATGGCTCAGATAGTTTTGTGAAATATGATTAGAACTGTGGACAGTGTTTAATAAGCTGGGAAGATACTTATGGTAGATTAGAAAGTTATATAAAATAAAAAGAGTAAAATAAGAGTAAAATAAGAGTAAACCTATAGAAAACTGTGTCATGAAAGGCAATATAGTTATGCTAAGAGAAAAAGAGAGAGGATTTGTTAAATGAAACGGAATGTGGGAATCATACCATTAAATGCCTTACTTTTACTACAAAACGCACATATTGCAAGTCACCAAAAACAAAATCCTAAGGTTCATCGTCTTCTCCCTTCCCAGTGAACATCATTGCTACACATTTAAAAAAATGGTTACCATTTACTACAGGGTGTGGGCTCTGGGGCCATATTTTTGTTGTTTTTTCAGTTTATGTTTGAAAGTTGGTATCCCACAATTCCATTAGAGTGAGTGGGGTTACATAATTATATATGCAAAATTTATGTTAATCAGCGTACAGATTTGTACCTATTTTTGTGGGCCTTTGTCCAGATTTTTAATATTTCTAGGTTGAGAGGTATGGAGATCGCCTCTAAATAGGCAATATGAGACAGAGAATAGTTGGAGTTTTTTGAGTCTGCCCATATAAGACAAGTGTTTAAGGCCTAGGATCTTCTTTGTGAGGTACTTTTGCTGCCTCTCCAGTTGTTGCAGGTGTCTAGTGAGGTACATGCCAAATGGGGCATTGTACTCGATGATTAGCCTAATGAGGGAAGAGTAGAGGGAGACAATGACCTCTTTCTTCCTGGATGCAAACCCTTAGTAATGAGATGTGCCACATAGAAGGACATTCTGACCACAGTGGCAGTGGGGTGGTCAAAAGAGAGGTTGCTGTCAACCTGTGTTCCCAGATCTCTCATAACACCTTCTGTGTTCAGCGGACTACTATAGATGTGGTAGTTCATGGGAAATGGGTTTTTCCCAAAGGGGATGACAACACATTTTTTGGCATTGAGCTTAAGGCCATGGTTCTGACATCAGTCGTTGGTCTCAGTGAGGCCTTTCTGTAGGATGTCAGCATCACGTGGGGAGTTAATAATGGTCCCTAACTTGCAATCATCTGCGAACTTTGTCAGTCAGAGTACCTTCATGTTGGACTGGACTTCTGAGAAGTAGATACCAAACAGGAGAGGACCCAGGACTGATCCCTGTGTGACTCCACTCATGACTGGTCGGCAGTCTGACTTGGAGTCAGCTACTTTCACACTGTGTGCCAGTTTGCAACCCACCTAGTGATATAGAGGATGATGCCTAGCTTAGTGAGTTTTTTTATGATTCCTGAGTGGGGAATGGTATCAAAGGCCTTGGCAGGATCAAGGTAGGCTGTATGAACCACCTTGCCTTCATCCATAACTCTGGTGACTAACTCAAAGAAGTTGACCAAGTTGAGCAGGCATGGTTTACCCTTCACAAAACCACTAGTAACACAAAAACAGTCCTTCACAAAACCAAACTGTGTGGGTTCCAAAGTTTGGAGATTCCCTATATCCTTGTTTATTAGGTCCATGATGATGCATTCCATAACTTTGCATATCAGACTTGTCAGGCTAATGGGGTGATAGTTCCCAGGGTCTGTAGTCACTCCTCCTTTGTGGAGAGGGATGACTATAGCAGTGTGCCATTCGGTAGTGGACTACCATTGATGTGGTAATTCATGTAACTGGATTTTTCCCAAAGGGGATGATGACACATTTTTTGGCATTGAGCTTAAGGCCATGGTTCTAACACCAGTCATTGGTCATAGTGAGGCTATTCTGTAGGATGTCTGCATCACTTGGGGAGTTAATAATAACTCCCAACTTGCAATCATCTGTGAACTTTGTCAGCCAGAGTCCCTTCATGTTGGCCTGGACTTCAGAGAAGTAGATACCAAACAGGAGATGACCCAGGACAGTACCCTGTGGGACTCCACTCATGACTGGTCGGCAGTCTAACTTGGAGTCAGCTGCATTCACACTGTGGGTTCTATAAGTGAGCCAGTTTGCAACCCACCTAGTGATACAGAGATTGATGCCTAGCTTAATGACTTTTTCTGTGATTCCTGAGTAGGGAATGGTATCAATGGCCTTGGCCAGATCAAGGTAGACTGTATGAACCACCTTGCCTTCATCCACAGCTCTGGTGACTGACTCAAAGAAGTTGACCAAGTTGAGCAGGGATGATCTACCCTTCACAAAACAAAACTGTGTGGGATCCAAAGTTTGGAGATTCCCTATATCCTTGTTTATTAGCTCCATGATGATGCGTTCCACAGCTTTGCATATCAGACTCATCAGTCTAATGGGGCGATAGTTCCCAGGGTCTGTAGTCCCTCCTCCTTTGTGGAGAGGGATGACTGTAGCTGTGCGCCATTTGGTCGGGACAAAGCCTGAGGTGAGGCTGTGATTGAACAGGGCACACAGGTGAAGTGCCAATTCACTCTGTAGTTCATGTAGAACACAGCCAGGGATATTGTCAGGTCCCATAGAAGCTGTATTCTTGGCCTTGGACAGTGCTGTTTTAACCTGTGCAGCAATAATAAAGGGTGCCTGGCAATCACTGGTATTGTGTTTGGTCCTTTGTGGGGGGAGTTGGCACTGAATCTGTTGGCCAGTAAATTGGCAATATCTGTTGGCTCAGTATAGGAGGTACCATTGTGCAGTAGCTCAGAGCAAATCTGGATTTTGCTGTGGAGGTTCTTTACATAACTATGGAAGGCTTTGCAGTTGTCTTTACTATCTGCTGCAATTCTGTTTTCATAGCAGCATAAGATTTGATGAGGGATCTCAACTTTTTGTTGAAGCTGATAAGGGAGTTTTTCCAGTCTTGGGACTTCACCTTATTCTGCATCAGTTTCCTCCTTCTGTTGTAGAGTTTGTTTATGGCAGAGGACCACCAGATTGGCTTCCTTTTTTGGAGGAGAGTGTCTTGGTTCAACTGGGTATTGCAAGATCCATGCATTTGTGTATGTGTTCATACAGTGCATTGGTGTATGATTCGCGGTCATGCAACTATTCTCCATTTGCATGGGTGCCGTGAAGTTAACCACCTCTGTTTTTAGGAGCCAAAAGTAAGCTTTGGAGAAGTTTTTCATGGTGGTTACCTTTGCAGGGAGGTAGTGGGGTGGGTCACCCATGTTAGTAATGGTCCAGGGCATTGGAATTAATGAATTCTAGGAAATGTTGGGCAAGTGTATTGGTACATGAGTAGTTTTCCCAGTTACTGGAGTGGTAATTGAAGTTGCCCAGTATGAATGTGTTAGGTTGGACCCTAATATTCTCCAGGGTTCTTAGGAACATGGAGTGAGTGTCTTGGGACATGGTTGGGGACCTATAACAGGCTACAACCTGAATTGCTGTCTTACCCAATGTTAGCCGCACCTGAAGTATCTCTGATGCATTATGTTGGGCCACCATTCTGGAGGTGTGTGCATCCTTTATGAATATGGAAACACTACCACCTTTGGAGCTTTAGTCCAAGTTCTGGGGCCGAAAGGTGTGGAATAAGTTATAGCCTGGTAGTACAGGGGTGCTTTCTGCTGCCTTGAACCAGGTCTCTGTTACAGCACAAATGTTGATGTTCTCCATTTTAAGGAGTGCTTTGAGCAAATGCATTTTGAGATTTAGATTTCTAGCATTGAGCAGCATGACCCTCAGACTGCATTTCTTTGTAGTTGTTATGGTGGTAATTTGGTCTTTGGAACACCACATAAAAAGGCACTATAGGGGTGGCAAGAGCCTTGGCCAGTATCCAGAAGCCCAGGAGTGACAGATGCAGGCCATCTATGGCAAAGCATCAAGGTCTGTCAATCATATCATCCCAGGCAGACAGATACTGGATCCCCTTAGAATGACACCAGAAACTTAGCCAATTGTTGAAATCATTTGTTTTCTGCTTTTACTGTGGTATCATTCTGGGTGATGGTAGGATGCTGCTCAGGGCTAGGGTCATACCTGCCTATGTAATCCAAGAGCTCCTCCATGTCTCTTTTTATGTAGTCCAGGGAGGTACGTCTCAAGTCATTCACACCCACATGTACAATGACAGAGTCATAGTTGTACCTGTTGTTGAGGGACCGGAGAGCATGTGTTATATGGCGGATCCTGGCACCTAACAGACAGCTGACTGTTACTTTCTCCTTATTTAACCTAGTGAGTGTGACATCAGTGTGCCTCACTATCGAGTCACCTATGACTCGTGTGTTGGGCATGCTGTTTTGCCTTTGGGGCTTTGGTTGAATGGCACACTGTTTAAGAGAGTTATGTGTCTCATGATTAGTGTTGTGTTGTGGTGGTTGAGTGCATTTCTGCCTTGGCAGTGTCTGCTGTTTCGGTAGATTTTTATTGAGAGCCTCCACGAAGGTGGGTGTGTGGTTTGTGTTTTTATGTGAAGGCATTGCTGGTATGTGTTCTGGAGGGCTATGTGTTCCATGTGGTGTGGTGCAAGTGTTGACCTTCTCCTCTTGACCAGCTATTCCGGTCTTGGCTGGAGAGTGCGTGGCTTCCAGTTTGGCTATATAAGTGCATCTTTTGCAAGTCTGAGTATTGGGAGGTAAGAAGAGAGGGTTGATGGTGTACATGAGGCAGTTGCTACATTGCCTCAGGATGCTCAAGTTCACTAGGTTAACAGGAGAAAGTACAGGGAACTGACCTTTAGACATGCCTGGAGGGGTGGGCATTAATAATAAGTATTGAAGCTGTTTCCTTGTAGAACGCTAGTGCTGGTAGCATTTTTGTGTGCTGCAATAATTGCTACAAGAAGTCTGGTATGGTAAAGTGCTAGATTAATAAACTAGTAAAAGTGGAGGAGAGGAGAGAACTAGCAGATCTAAGGGAAAATTTGAAGAGCAGACTTTAGCACCTCTCAGAAGCTTACAAACAGTCCTGGATACAGCAACTGTCTATCTGGACTTGGATAGTTATAGGAAAGGCGGGAAACAAGTGCAACATGGGCTTTTAAACCAGAAAGTTGAAAGATATGGAAAAACTGCCCAAACGGCCAATAAACTACAAATTCTGGGCCAGAAACCACTCCACGTGTGATAGATAGGCTACTTAGTGCTTATCACTCCCACTGATAAACTAGAAGGCTTCCCCTCCAACACAGAAACACTTGGGGGGGGGGGCTCAGAAACTTACATACAGTCCTGGATGCTGCCAATCTGTATCTGGACTAGACTAGTTACAGGAAAGCCAGGAATAGTGCAAAAGCAGGATTTTAGACCAGAAAGTTGAAGGAGATGGAAAAACTGCCCAAACAGCCAATAAACTACAATTTCTGGGCCAGAAACCGCTCCACTTGTGGCACATAGGCTACCTAGTGCTTACCCCTCCCACTGACAAGCTAGAAGGCTTCCCTCCGACACAGAGAGGCTTTGGGGGCTCAGAAGCTTACAAACAGTCTTGGATACACCAAATCTCTATCTGGACTAGACTAGTTATAGGAAAGGGTGGGAAACAAGTGCAAATGGGGGCTTTTCAGCCAGAAAATTGAAGGAGATGTTAAAAAGTGCTCAAAAAGCCAATACACTACAATTTTCTGGGTCAGAAACCACTTCTCTTGTGGTAGAAAAGCTACCTAGTGCTTACCACTCCCACTGATAAGCTAGAAGGCTTCCCTCAACACAGAAAGGCTTGGGGAGCTGAAAAGCTTGCATACAGTCCTGGATACAGCAAATCTGTATCTGGAATACACCAGTTACAGGAAAGGCAGCAAAAGCGCAAATGTGGGCTTTTAGACCAGAAAGTTGAAGGAGATGGAAAAAACTGTCCAAACAGCCAATAAACCACAATTTCTGGGCCAGAAACCACTCCTCTTGTGGTAGGTAGGCTACCTAGTGCTTATCACTCCCACTGACAGGCTAGAAGGCTTCCCTCCAACACAGAGAGGCTTGGGGGGCTCAGACGCTTACAAACAGTCTTAGATACAGCAAATCTCTATCTGGACTAGACTAGTTATAGGAAAGGTAGGAAAAAGCGTAAATGCAGGCTTTTAAACCAGAAAGTTGAAGGAGATGGAAAAAGTGCTCAAACGGCCTATAAACTACACTTTCTGGGCCAGAAACCACTCCTCTTGTGGTAGATAGGCTACCTAGTGCTTACCACTCCCACTGATAAGCTAGAAGGCTTCCCTCAACACAGAAAGGCTTGGGGAGCTCAGAAGCTTACATACAGTCCTGGATACAGCAAATCTGTATCTGGAATAGACTAGTTACAGGAAAGGCGGCAAAAGTGCAAACGTGGGCTTTTAGACCTGAAAGTTGAAGGAGATGGAAAAACTGCCCAAACAGCCAATAAACTACAATTTCTGGGTCAGAAAGCACTCTTGTGGTAGATAGACTACCTAGTGTTTATCACTCCCACTGATAAGCTAGAAGGCTTCCTTCCAGCGCAGAAAGGCTTGGTGGGGGGGCTCAAAAGCTTGCAAACAGTCCTGGATACAGCAAATCTGTGACTGGACTAGACTAGTTACAGGAAAGGCAGGAAACAAGCTTAGATTTTTTTGTTACAGAAAAGCAGCTAAAACAGCACTAAAAACAATTCAAGTGCAGTGCAAGCTAGCACACTTGAGTGTGTAGCAATATTAAAGCAATTTATTCAAAGTGTATTCTGAACTGAATTCCATTATTGTTTAATTCAACCCTGAACAGTTAAAAAGCGCCAAAAAATGTACTTTTAAGCTGAGAAGCACACTCAGTCAGAACACAAAGTAAAGTGGTATGGGAGAAAGGAGAAACAGAAGATAATTCAAGGTTAAGGGCCTAAGTGGGTTGGCCTACTCAAATGTTCTGTCTGTATTAGGGAAGAATGAGCTAATGACACTAGACTGGGATAGAGCTGGGATAGAGCTCAACAGATTGGTAGGGGTGTCTGAAATCAAAATATAATCTTACTGTACTTGGTTGAGTGAGCAAATGAGATGGACCCAGGAGGAGTGTTCAAACACAAATTTAGAGGAGGGGCGGGCAATTCCAAAGCCACCAAGATAAATACCACAACAAGAACTGGGAGGGAGGGCAAGAAACTAACTGCAGAGAGAGAGAGAGAGAGAGAGAGAGAGATCACAATATTCAGTGAAGCAAATAAATACACAGAAAAATAAAATGCAGTACTATCTTTAACACAATATTCAATGAAACAAATAAATAAACAGAAAAATAAAATGCAGTACTATCTTAATCATAAGATGTGAATCCAGAATATGCTGAAGAGTCCATCATGTTTTTGCATTTTCTTGCATTTGTGGAAAAACACAGTTTTGCTATGGTAGAATGAGCTAAGTAAGCATAAGATTCCAGTGTCAAAAGTACTAGAGTAATAAAGTTCTTACTGTACCTGTCAGTGTCAAAGTACTAGAATAATAAACCCTCCTACTGTACCCTACCAGTGTCAAAGTACTAGAGTAATAAACCTCTTACAGTACCTGCCAGTGTCAAAGTACTAGAGTAATAAAGCTCTTACTGTACCTGCCAAAGTCAAAGTACTAGAGTAATAAGCTCTTACGCCAGTGTGAGAGTACTAGAGTAATATACCCTCTTACTGAACCTGTCCAACAATCTTCTTTCCAGGGTAAAAATAGAAGTACTAGGAAGTACCAGTGATGTACTAGGAAATTCTGAAGTAGTAGAAATAGCTATGATAGAAGGATCTAATTTTAGATTAAAGGAAATGGTTTGTATTATCAAGCTTGTACAACAAATCAGCTGATCAATGAACTGTTGGTTGATGGCTGTCTCAATAAGAATCATCTCTGATTATGGAACTTTGAATATTTGTAAGACTTTCTTTACAAAAGAAATATCTAAACGAGATCAATTATAATTCTATTGCATTTATGTTTATGGTATTTTTAAAACTGATTTCTTGAAGAGTTTAACGAGAAGACTACAAAGAAGAAACTGCACAATCAGAAATTGTATATGGAAGAGAGAAACTTTAAGAAAAGAAAAAGCAAACACCCTCTTAGTAACTAGAAAGGCTAATTTCTCTCCTTTCCCTTTGCTTTTTGTCAAAATTATTGAATATTTCATGTAGGCTTAGAATGTGTGACTATAATTTGACATACATCGCATGATGAATAGGAGTGACATTGATCCTCAACCTTTTTGGATGAGGCTGAGGCAGTCTTGTGTTTCAATTTTTTATAATCTCTCATGAGATGGTTAGAAGTTCAGGACGTAACCTTAGATATTGGGTGAATTTCAGTCCCTTCCACAATAGAAATCTTTCTTTCAGTTTTATTAGCTTCCCAAACTCTTCTGGGGAATCTCAGTGCCTCTTCCAGTGTCAGTACAGACAAAGGCACATCTTTGATTTTATACTTTATAGGCATTTTTGTTTATATATGGTGGGAAGTTTTGTCTGTAAAGGCTCTCCAGGTTCATTGGCACTTAATTCTGAATCTCAATCACTGCGAGAGGTGTGTGTGTGTGTGTGTGTGTGTGTGTGTGTGTGTGTGTGTGTGTATGTTTACCACTGCCTGTGTATGGCTGTTTGCTCAGTAAGACATTTATAGTCATTCATATTCCTGGGTAATGAGATATTATTCCTTGTGGGAATGTGCATGATTATCAGTCATAAAATGACACAAAAACCAATATGGCACATTGGTGTAGGCAACTCTGTCTATGAATATCATTTGATTGATTTATATTCCTGAACCACCACTATCTAACATTATTTCTTATCTCTATCATGAAATAAATTATTTTAAAATATTAGGAAATATTAGCTGAAAAGTAAAAGCTTATTGATTATGAAGTTGCTTATTAAATTCCAGGCTGATATGAGTCCTAAGGAGATAAAATCCCCTCCAGGTCTGTAATAACCACACGTGGTCACTAAGATCCCAGCTATAACTCAAGCATAAGAACTGCAGATAAATAGTTGAAACAAGAAATAAAAAACAAAACACTTGTTGGTAAGTTGAAAAAAAATGGTGAAACTTTCCAGGAAAAAGTGAGGACTTCATGAAGGCTAATTATTTTTCAAAGAAGTCTCTTGTCTTTTGATGTATTATTTAACAGCAGAAATTGTTGACTCAAACAGAAAGAAAGATATTAAAACATTATTGATAAAAGTGTTTGGCAGGGAGGTTACCTAACAAATAGTTGTAGTACTTTCATTTATCACTTATAGTTTACATTTTTATCTAGTTTACAAGTCAAGAATGACCAAATGATTGCAATATATTTGCGTGGCCAAAATATATGTGGTGCATCAACAATTGTGCTCCTCCCACAAATGGTATTGCTGGGTGAATTTATTTTACTTATGGCAGCAGGCTTGAGGGTAGTCAGGCATTATACAGGTCTAAACTGATCAATGAATTTAGAAGATGGCAACATTTTCTACAAATTAACCCAAATTTATTCCTATTTGGGGACAATAGTAATCTGTTTTAGTATTGATACCAGGATTTGCCTTTGGTTAATTGGTGCCCTATGCAAAGGGGCTCCATAGCACCCCCTCACGCCACTTAGTGCCCCCATCCTGGTCTACCTACACCATCCAAATTACTGGAAAAAGTGTCCCTTCTAGAGCGATGCCCTAGGCGGCCGCATAGTTGGCCTATGCCTAAGGCCAGGTATGATTGGTACCCAGTAACTGCAAGATTATCAATGAAGTGTCCAGAGAAATTGATACTGAGTTGTATAAGAAAAGAAAGATAATTGCTTCTTGTTTCTGATTATCTCAGCCAAGAAGATAATAACTTTACTTTGTTACCATTAATGTCCACTAGAGGGAAGAATTTTGTCACAGGAAGTGGGATTAAGTGGTACTTAATTCTCTAAAAATGAGATTATTTTATCATTTATTATAAAAATGAAAGAGAAGCTTATCTTCCAAACTAGGGAATGATGAATACTTAAGAGAGTCATCGTGTATAGGTAATGTCTGGATTATTTTCCAAGGACTGGCACAACAAAAATGTCTTGAGAAATCCAAGGTTTAAGATATCTATTTATTATTTATTTGATATTTGTTTACTGGGGTGGTCTGACTCAGTCTACAGAACCTGTTTTCAGCAGAGGCCCGGGGAGAAAAGCTCCACATACAGTACAATACAAATACTGTATAATCCAATCCAATCCAAATTATATTAGAAATAGAATGCAAAAAGTAAGTTGAAAGAACAAACTGCTACAAGATGGTGCAATATATTACTAGACATCTAGACAGTTCTATACAGTTAAAACATTACAGACAATAATATTCACTCTCACCATACATGATGTAGATAATGCCCAAAAAATGGTACGTAGGTAGTACAAAGTGTGACATTGACTGTTACAGTACATGCAAAATAGAATGTTAGTTTCAGTTAGGAAAATAGCAGGCAGAAAGTTAATGATGCAGACAGATAGTGAGAGAGAGTTAAGGAGAAGAGAAGCAATAAAGCCTGAGCAGTAACTTAAGGATGTTATATAGAAACAGAGAAGGAGTTAGAAGAACTTTAGGATCTTGCAATGTGTGAGGGTTGAAATGTGACAGAAGAGGAAGACCTGAGCATTAAGCAGGCTTTATGCAGGAGCAGAGCCATGTATTTTTGAGATGATTTTTTAAAGAGGCTTTGAAATTGGTTAGGCCAGGCATAGACCTGGTAGCTAGAGGTAGTGAATTCCAAAGTATATATATTTCTAGGCATCACAAATTCATTGTTTAATGAATGAAGGGGGAGGGGGTTGGGTAATATGCTGGAAGTTTACTCATAAAGGAAATATTTTTAGTAGCAGTTTTCATGATGCAGGATAACTGACCTGAATGCAGAAATTCAGAGATGGGTATTTTTAAGAGGAGTAAAATAACTTGTGATAAACATTACCAGCCTAGAAATCGTGTGCAAAAAGAAATATTTGGAATTGTAAGTCCTCCTTTTGTTTTTGGATACCAAAGAATATTTATTTTAATTTTCTTTCTGTACCATATACATAATGAGACAAGCTTATCTATTGATTAAAATAAAGTACTGTGAATACAAGGGATAAGAATGATAGAAAAGTATTTATTCATTTGTCTTTGTTTACCGGGAAAGTCTGACTGGGTAATACCCATTTTCAGTGGAGACCCAGGGAGAATAGCTCCATTTGCTTACATTGTATTATACTAAGTACCAGTTAAACACACAGTAGTTACACTTCTATTTACATTTATACATAAACAGTAATTACATTTGTACATTCTAAGATTTTACAGACGTGGAAGTTACTAAAGACAAAGTCGACATGCAACTTAATGGATTGCACAGGTAGCAGATATGTATAAAAATTGTTTTGTCATTTCAGAGAGATGTTGAGTGTATTCTGCTTAAGGAGAATGGGCTGTAAAAATGTGAAAGCAGCTACCACGAATCTATCAGCAAGACATAGGTTACAGCAACTCCCAAGTAATGACCATTGGCAATCTTTCAAGAACAGCAAGAACTTTTATTCAAATAACATGAAATGAGCGCTTTCGCATAGCCAAGCTATGCTTCTTCAGATATCAATTCAAAATGAAATCTGTAATGCTTATATACAACTTTTGGGCGGGCTCATTAGACATACAAATGCAATTAATCAATTATAAATTAGTAGTCATAGAGACAAAAAACAATCTAGAAAACAGTTTAAAAAACAGTTTAAAAAACATTTTAAAATGCATTACCTAAAACTGTTCATATAAATTATACACATAGCAATGTAATAATGAATCATAACCATCATTCAAATCAAACAACAATGTTTATCTAAAAACAGCTCCAAAGAATTCTAAAACATCAGATATGTATTTTTTTAGTTCAGTATTATGCTAACCTTCATTTTCGTCAAGCATATCAGCCATTGCAGTATTCAGCATAATAAAACTAAACAAAACAACTCACTACTCACTAACGTGAATATATCAAAAATAAACATGAAGAACGCTGAAAATCTACGAACAAGCGTACAGCATAAAAATGGAGCTTACTTTGCCTCAGTAGAGCATTTCACGATCCAAAACCATGTGTATGTTTACAAACCATTTCTACTTTGTGTATAATACACATCCAAGAGCGTTCATAGCTATACGGAGAATCACGTGCTTCTGAAAGATGACTTGAAGAAGACAAGGCTTCTTCTGGGTCCTAATGCCTAGAGTATACATAACTTTACAAGCATTAAACCGTGTTTATAACAACTACCGAAGTTGCTTGAAACTTAATCATATCAATGAAAGGGGCATTGGTTCAAGTACCGTAACTAAGTGCCTCCCTTCTATGAACATTTAAACTAAATACATCGCTAATAAAATGAGAAAAATGAGGAAATACATAGAGTATATAAAAAATATACGCAAACATAAAAGATATGTACAAACAAGCATGATAGCCTGTATATATGATAGATCCAAGCTCATCATATTAGCAGCTAGACTATGAGACCTCTCTGAATGTCAAATAAAGTAATAGCTTAAATAAATATATATAAAGGGTGACCTATCTATGCTTATTGAAAGTGTATCAAGCCAACATAGGCTAGAAACCACCCTGCGATGTACCTACTAAGAGGCATTAAGATGCATGCATGAAACCTCATATCTTCATGCTGTTCTATATTAGACTTATAAAGAGGAATCATTAAGTATAGAAAGTGTAGATATTAAATCAAAAGTTACAGAAAAATGATACCAGTGAGTAATTCCTCTATATTAGAGATAATGTTCGTGCCATAAGACAAGCTAATATTAATAAACATAAGGTATGTAATAGGTAAACCTCAAAAAAGGGGAATATTAATGGAATAGGAGCACCCTCAGACCATGGCTAAAAAATAGACAAAGTCATACAAGAATATAGATGTTAAAGCCATCATGTCCAAACAGTATAGTGGTAAAAGAACCCTAAATATATAGGAACAAAATAAAATATAATAAACTTATGCAATCCTATCTACGTTCAAGTAGTATAGGTTTTAAAGGTATGTAGCTATTCAGGCCCGGGGGAAGGTGTGCTGCTAACTTGAGTATCCAGTGTAACTCAGCCTTGGCTAGCATGTGTTCATTGCTACCTCTCCTAGCTGTGGGTCTAATAGTCTGTAAGACTCTAAAGGCAAAACAATGGGAGGGATATTCTTGTATGTGTTTAGCCAAGGCATTAGTCTCATCTTGTCTTCTAATTTCATAGAGATGGTTATAAATGCGATCACGCAATCTCCTCTTGGTTAAGCCTACATAAAAGGCTGAACAGAAAAGACAAGTAGCCAAATAGACAACATTTTTTGTATTGCAATCAGCATAAAATTTAGGTTTAAAAGTTATATCCATGCACGGGTGCTTGAATTCCTGCGTTTTACTAAGGCTATTACATCTGGGACAATGTAGACAAGGGTAAGTCCCTTTAGTTGTTATATCACCCAAAAGTAGACATGTGGGTTTGCTTACATTAGTAATGTGTTGATCATTACATAGTTGTTTCCTTAAGTTATCACTGTTTTTATAACAGAATCTGGGTGAAGAACCCACTATATCCTTGATCTGCTTGTTCCCAGTGAGAACATTCCAGTTTCTTCTGATGATACATCTAATACTTTCAACTTCACTGGTATATTTAATGACATATTGTAAGATATTACCATCACGAGTCAAATCCACAGGGACTTTATTTCTAAACCCATGGGTTGTATGTGATTCACAAATAGTGGCAGAATCTATGTCACCAATAATTTTCCTCCTGATATCTCTAACCATCTGCATATCATAGCCCCTTTCATTAAACAAATATTCTAACTTAGTGGATTCTTCATGTAAATCTTTCACATTCTGACAGAGTCTGAATACCCTGGTGAACTGACTGGTTACTATCCCACGAAAGGTAAATGCTGGATGCATACTATCAGCAGCCAGCAATGCATTTCTCCAGGCAGTTTTTCTAAACAATGTAGTGGTAATGAGCCCTTCATCAGTCAAACGTATTGTAACATCTAAAAAATTTACCTGGTAATGGGAGCTCTCTACCGTAAACTTCAAAAAATTAGTGGTAGTATGCAGATGTTCCAATAATACTAAGAAATCTGTCCTGGGTCCTTCCCAAATTAGGAGTATATCATCCACAAACCTTTTATAATATTTAACCTGGTTAAAGGATGTATGACTAAATAGAAACTGTTTCTCCCACCAATAAACTACAAGGTTAGCATATGTGTTGGCACAGGGGGTCCCCATAGCTACCCCCCATGCCTGCAGGAAGAACTCATCTCCAAACATGAAAACGTTATTGCTAAGAACTATATCCAACAATTGCGTAACCAAAATGATTCTATCAGTGGAGAATTGAGTTTCCTTGTGTAGTAGTTCTCTAATATATTGAATGCCTACCTCATTGGGGATAGATGTAAAAAGTTTCTCAACATCCATGGTTACAAGTAGGTAACTTCCCCTGGATTTCTCTAAATGTACACTTTTCAGGGTCTCAAGTAGTTGGTAGGTATCCCTAAGTATATTACTACAGCTATCTACCACTGGACGTAAAATACTCTCAAGAAAGGTAGAAATATGGGCCGTAACCCAACTCCCACCTGCTACAATGGGTCTCATGGGAATGGGCCATGTCTCCTTATGGACCTTCGGGAGGCCCTTAAGAATGGGTATAATCGGGTCAGTTTGCAACAGATACTCATATAGCTCTAAACTGATCTGCCTGCATAGCAGTAGATCATAGATGTTATCCTTAACATTGTTTACAATGGTAGACACATGGTGTGTGGAAATACGAGTATACGTGTTATGATCAGATAACAGTTCAAACATGCACTTCTTATAATCCTCTGAGTCCATTAATACTACCCCCCCCTTTATCTGCAGGTTTCACAACTAATTTATCATTGCCCTTAAGCCAAGTTAGGGCACAATTTTCTTCTCTATTGAGATTATAAAACCTCCCTTTCCTGTTATGTTTTGAGGAAAACAACATATATAAATCATTTTCACAAAGATCCAAAAAACATTGTAACATTGGTTGTAATGGGGGTGAAAAGGTACTCTTTTTCTTGAAAATATGTTGTGGTTCATTTGAATTAATACTGCTATCATTATTTGCAAAAAAGAGTTTAAGACTAACACGTCTACAAAAGAGTCTCAAGTCCAGTAGTGTATCTTCTAGTAAAGCTCTGGCAGCAGGAATAAAAGAAAGGCCTCTGTTGAGAAGGCTGAATACAGCTGGATCAATAGCAACATTAGAAAAATTAAACACCAGAGTCAGTACCTTGTCCTTCGGTTGGACATATTCCGTTCGACAGAATATTTGCGTTTTCTCGCTCCCCTGCTGCTGGAACGCCCCCTCCCTTGTGGGGTAAACTTCCGTTGATAGGGTAAAAAAGGGGGATTCTTCATATCTTTCACATTCTTATTCTTGGATATCGCTCCTGTACAATGATGGTTCAGCAGGGCTTCCTGATTTGGTGGTGGTGTGTCCATACTCTGGATCTCAATAGGGTCCAAATCACGAATCCGGTTAGAAACCGTCACTGTCTGCACCGTAGAGTGGAGATCTAAAGATGATGATATAGGGTCATTGGCAGCTTCTAAACCAGCAGAGACATGTGCCTGATGAGTGGTATTACGAATGGCATTAACTTGTTCACCCTGATGTCTAGGCCACACAAACACTTGGCCATTTTGAAAGTCTGTGTGGTCTCTCTTTAATTTTCTTTCTGTACCATATACATAATGAGACAAGCTTATCTATTGATTAAAATAAAGTACTGTGAATACAAGGGATAAGAATGATAGAAAAGTATTTATTCATTTGTCTTTGTTTACCGGGAAAGTCTGACTGGGTAATACCCATTTTCAGTGGAGACCCAGGGAGAATAGCTCCATTTGCTTACATTGTATTATACTAAGTACCAGTTAAACACACAGTAGTTACACTTCTATTTACATTTATACATAAACAGTAATTACATTTGTACATTCTAAGATTTTACAGACGTGGAAGTTACTAAAGACAAAGTCGACATGCAACTTTGCACAGACAGCAGATATGTATAAAAATTGTTTTGTCATTTCTGAGAGATGTTGAGTGTATTCTGCTTAAGGAGAATATTTGGAGAGTATTGTACAGTGAGCACAATGTCTCAGCCTTGAGAGGAGCATGTGCAGGACCCGGACTGGTTAAGATGTTGTTTAAGCAGTGGTTTAAAACTACCGAGTTGGTCAGACAGTTGTATTTGTGTGGGAATACTATTCCGGAGTTTAGCAATGTATTGGGAGTAGAACAAGTCTCATGCAAGGTGCAGTTCATTCCCAGCTGACATCTGTGTCACTGCACTTGGACAGGCTAGGTTTTTATTGCAGACAACAAGCTGCTTTCCTTTTAGTGATCTAACTCAGCTGTTGCATCACTTAAATCATTTTGCAAATAACAAAGCTACTGTATTATGCTTGACAAGAAGATTCCTTTATATATTTGTCATCGAACAATATAACCTTATATAGCATTTTGTGTTTACCTCTGAGAGAGTTACAGCCCATATAAAGCATGAGCAGTGCAAAGGCAGGGCTGATAACACTCTATGAGCTCAGAAAGTCAGCCGCAATAAAATCATCAGCACTATGATTTCAACTTTGTTGACCCCAGAGTCATGCCAAGCACAGGTGTGAACCTTTATTGCAAGCTCATTTCTTATTCTGTACTGGCCAAATTCAAGCTATAACAGAGCAAAATGTTTGACATATAAGCAATTATTGTAAGCCGCCACTTTTACTCCACTTGTATCCATATAACATTATCGCATGACTGAATTGTGTGAATATTCTCTAGCTTTCTATCTCACTTGAATGAATGGACCATCATTGTATTTATAATACACTAACAACAGTACTGTAGGCTCTCTTACATGGCAATAATCCACTAGTACATGAGGGGTCAAGTATGTAAATAACATACTCTCTGTTTTCTGTGCCTCACCTTTATTCTGAAAACTGCAAGGTGAGCGGCATTTTACTTGTAAATATTTAATTTTTTTTCTATCTCTTTTTAATTTCTCCAAATCTTTTGGGTTTCTAGTACAATGATGGGAATGGACCCCATTCCTAAGTCAAAGTACGATTAAAGTTCATGAAATTACTATTGTTTCAATTTTTGATGTCAGCCAAAAGTGCTCTTCGCAGCACCCACAATGTGCCCAGTAATGACTCCTTCTGCAATTCGTACAGGGTTATATGGACTGGTAACATATCTAAATACAATTGTAGATTCTTTTTTATAAGACCCATTGCTCCTACTACTATTGGAAGTGTCTAGATATCCTTCTTCCATATTGCTCTTGTTTCTGCCTGCAGATCCTGGTATTTTATGACTTTGTGTCTTTCTGTACGCAAGACACTCTAGTCACTGGGCATAGCGATTTCAATGATCAATGTTACTTTTTCTTTTCTAGGACCACTGTATCTGGTTTACTAGCATCTATCTTTTGAACTGTTGGTAATGGGTGATCCAATGTGATATAAACTTCATCATTTTCTATAATGCTTTGTGGCTCATGTTTCAAGTGTTTTTCGGCCACTTCAATACCATAATGTTTGCACAATCCCCAGTGCAACAGTCTTGCCACATTATTATGCCTTTCAGTATACAGTCCTTTTGCCATTAGTATGTTACAGCCAGCAACGGGGTGTGCAACTGTTTCCAATTCGGTTTTACAAAACCTACATTTGTTGGTTTCTACCACATCTTCAATGGACGTTGTAAACCAACGTGTATGTAGCCCACTATCTTGTGCTGACAATATTAACCTTTTATCTCTTGGTTTAAATTTGCCTCTCCTTAACCATTCCTGCTTACATTCCTGATCAACATGAGGTTCTCCCAGAAGTTTTCTATACTTGCAATTATATTTATGTTTTTTCCACGTTTCTTGCCTTCTCATCTGGTTACAGTCTTTCTTTTGTGTTTTGGCACATTCAGTTGCTGCCTGATTTTTATCTCCTTCTGGTTTGATTTCTATTCCTGCTTGATGCCAATAGACTTCTGCTAAATTAAGCAGAGAAGTCATCTTAGATTTATTCTCCTCATGTTTCAAAACATTCACTACATTTGGGTCTTGGGATGCATGGCTAGGCATACAAAGGCCCTTGTTGTTGTTAGCCTAGTAAACACCTATGAACCTATAAGATATGTGTGGAGTCCTAGTTTCTACCTAGTAGGCACCACAATTTTTTTAAGACTTGTGGGATTCAAGCCATGTATATCTTACCCATGGAAAATAATTTCTGCTGCATTTAGAATGCTTATAACTGCTTCTATATATGAAGGGGTAAACATGCTAGGATGATTATTGATTTACCTTTAGACAAAGAAACTTCATGCTGATGCTAGTGCCTCCAGGCTCTAACTGCCACACAGTCATGGGTTTCTCACTTAAGTGCCTGTACTTCGATATCAGTAGCTGCTGGAGTGACATCACAGATTCATTTTCCTGATTGCTTCAGTCTACCCATTCTAGTGAGTCTTTCTTTTCATCTAGCTCTGCTTTGTTTGTCTTCTCCTGTCCCTCTCACCCTGCATCATTTCATTTATGCTCCACCATTCCCACCTAGTAACTTACCAGCAATCATATTCATCTGCCTAAAACCAATGATATTTTAATCTAATAACCTCTCTAATCAAATTCATAACATTTACCTTGACCTCTAACTGACAGTCCATATAAATCCACCACATCCTGACTCCATAACAAACAAACCAGTCATTTTGAGATAAGAAAACACACTTTTCCAACCAAACCAACAGCAGTAACATTCAATCACTGACAAAAATGAAAATCATCAATTTGAATCTGAGTCTGTAGCCAGCACTTTTACTACAATAATAACATGTGTCAACACACAAGGACAACTACCCTCCATACTATATGACTCAAAAAGTCAGTAATATTACTATTTGAGCAATAACCGATGACAATGTGTGGTATATTGAAGATTTACCCATGATTGGTGTAGTTTAATCATGAGGGCAAAGCCCGAGTGATTAAACAAAGGCAACCGTGGGTAAATCTTCAATATACCACAGCCACGGAGTCAGTTATTGCTATTATACAATGCCTTTATTTAAGAAAAAAAATACTTACTTTTCTTAAATAATGTCTTTGTATAACGACGCATTACTGTTCTTCCACTGGTTGTGGTACACTGCTTCCTTGTTTTGATGTACTGAGCATGCATATGGGATTTGCATCCCATGCATACCCAGTACATCAATGCTTTGAAACGGAAGCATTGGAGAAAAGGAAGTCTCTGTTGCTCCGTTTTTTTCTTTTCTTTTTTTTTGTTTGTTAAAAAAAAATGTTTTGAGCACTTTATACTAATGGAAAAAAGTCTGGGTGACCGGACCTTTTTCCGTTGGTATATTGTGGGATTTACTATGGGCACGTTGGCCAATCAGTGTGCACGTTTTGGAATATTAATGGGGGGGGGGTCATTGTATAATAGCTATTTCAACATCTGTATTTCACAATAGCATATGTTCTATGTGTTAGCCCACTTAGTACCTACTACATGTAGGTATGAAACAAAACTTTGCAGCAGCTATATGCTTACATATAACTAAAACAGGTAAATGGCATTATATAGCTCAACATACACCACACCAGACAAATTATATCCTCCTGCCAGAAAAAGGCACATAACAACAATCTAAAACACAAAGAAAAACACATGCCTTACTGTTTATATTCAGATATGTTGAAATGTCACTCATTAAACTGTCACCTAACAGTTTAATGTCACTCGTTAAACTGTTAGGTGACATCCAACTAACTCAGGTACCTGTATCACTACAGTTGCATATTCCTAACCTTTTTAATAACGCCATAATATGTAAGCCAGCCTGAAGATTTCAAACCCAAATGAGCAATAGAAGTAGGTCAGCATTAGCCTAAACCTGATAAATCTAAAAATCCAATGCTTATGTAATAAAGATGAATAACTGGATACGTTTATACATCATTAAAACCCAGATCCACCTATTAGCTCATCTTCTTGGGGTGCTAGAGTCCTGAGTAACTCCTGAAGCTGTTGTACTTTCTCTCCAGTCAAATTCCAGGTCTTCAGCCTGGTCTCTGTTGACCTTAAAGCCTTCTCTGACCATTGCTTACAGCTGATTGTGGCAACCAGTGGTTTATGCTGTGGGACGACTGTTTCACTGGGGATGACTTTGCAATCACTGATTCTACCCCAGTGTCCTTTCCTTACTAGGAGGAAGTCTACCTGAGTTGCATGTTGGCCACTCTTGTATGTGATCTTATGACTGTCTCTCCTTCTGAACCATGTGTTGGCTACTATCTAGCCATTTGCTAGACAGTAGTCTAGAATGGCCTCTCCATCTTTATTCCTGTTGCCCCATCCATGTTGACCCAGGCAGTCTTCATATTCTATTCTGTCTGTCCTGATAAGTGCATCCAAGTCACCCATTATCAAGAACAATTTATATTGTCCTGTTTTATCTAGTAGGTCCTGCAACTGCTGTATGAAAGCACTCTCTTCCTCACTATCAGAACTGTGCTGTGGGGCATAGGCTGAGATTATGAATCCTGCTCTATCATTACACTGGTGGAGTTGAAGAATGGCACTGCCTCAAAACAGCATGTGTGAGGACTACAGAACAGATATGTGGATGTGCAAGGTATGGAAATAAGGTACATAAGGAAAGCTGGTGGTGGAATGCAGAAGTGCAGAAAGCCATCAAAAGAAAGTAGGAGTGTAGGAAAAAGTGGGAAATAGAAAAAATGGATAAGACTAGGAAAGAATACTTGATAGAGATTGTATAAATTAAAATGCTTTCCCCAAAATTATACTGTGTGTACAGTAAAAGAAAATATGGCTTGCTTTGCAAGAACAGTTAATTTCTTGTAAATGTTCAGCTTAATATTAATAACATCTAGCTGTGGGCTTACTGTAAAGGCATCCTGTTATAGGAAAAAAGGAAGCTGACTTTCTTTGAGCTTTCAAATGCAGAAATAAATGAAATAAAATGCAAACACTTCAAGTGACGCAAAGATGACATGGAGAGACTTTTTGTGAAGTCTTCAGATACAGCATAACCAAACAAGGACATAAATCATGCAAACCAGAACAAGTCACAAGGACATTAAAAATAACATTGGTTGACATTTAAAAGACTATATAAACTGGACAGTATGTTTCACTCTTTAATGATTTTTTGGACTGAGTGTTCATCAGTCTGTTTAGCTGTGTTATAATAGAATTGAAATAACTCTAACAGTATTGACTGCTTGGCAAGAATTTGTACTACTACAAATAAATATTAATGGATACAGTAGTGCGGTGTCTGTCTGTCTGTCAGCCTAGCTCACTGCTAATAATATTTTACAATGATAAGCCTAGCCCACTGGCCATGAGCCTAGTCCACTGGCCACAACCTTTTTTTATGCGTTACCAACAGTTAATTTTTCAAAAAGGCCTTAAATTTTTCGTGAGTTCAACAGATTGACAGTTCCAGTGCATCAACAGATCAACGGTTCCAGTACTTCATTGGTAGATACAGAGTGAGCCTAGTCCACTGGCCACAAACTTTTTTTATCCATTACCAACAGTTAATTTTTCATAAAGGCCTTAAATTTTTCATGAGTTCAACAGATTGACAGTTCCAGTGCATCAACAGATCAATGGTTCCAGTACTTCATTGGTGGATACAGAGTGATGCCGTAGAAGCTGTCCTGCGATGTTCCACCATCAATTAGTTTGTTGAAGGACACTGTGTCTTCTAAGTGACTTCAGCCTGATCACCTGTTTGTCATCTATGCAAAATACGGTAAATTCTTCACAGTTATAACATGGATGCAAGTACAGACAGTTAACTTTACAGTGCCCACATATTGTATATATAAATTTACATGGTTTAAACCTTCTGTGTCAGACATGAAATGTAAATCTGAAATGTTTAATGTTCAAAATTTAGATAACAGTTGTGTTTGTAAATGCATAAATGCCTATAATCCATACATAAAATGTAGAGCAATTCATAAAGGCTGTTTTTATGTAAAAGTAACTTTCCAAACTTATGTCTATCTTGTCACAATAGTCTAGTATGTGAGCCATACCATATGATATATCCTATTTTGATTAACAATCTGTTTGATTCTAGCATTGTTAGTTCTTCATATATACAACAGTTAAATGTACCTTCTGCATTGACCTAAATCTCATACAGCACAAGTGTATGCAATTATTGTCAGTAATGTAATAGACTACATAAAAATGTTATTTATAATAAATATTGCAGATGTACAAAAAGAAGAAAGTTCTAACATAGTAGAGTGTGCTATTAATATTAACCTTTTAAAGAAAAGGTTTTCACAGCTTTTCAAATTTTCCCTAGAGACAGTAGTAAGGGACAATAATGCCATTTAGATAAACAGGCTCAACATAGCATTCAGACTTTACATAATGACATTTCTGGTTTAACGTAACAATCAAATAGAGCCCAACAACATTTACTAAGGGCACAAACTACAGAAGTTAATCTCAAAAGACAGTTAAAAAAGTCCAACAAGGTTTACAAGGGATACAAAATACACCAACTGACATTGGGCAGGGTTCAGCAGAAATGACAGTTACTTCTCCTTCTGATATATATCAATAGTCTTGTTTATTGCAGACTCTGCCTCAGTGGCAAGACAACAAAGGAATTTTGTTTCAATATGTTGGCACTTAAACAATGGTTGACATACACTGTGTGGTCTATTTGAAATGATGCTTTATTTAAATGTTTTTATTTTTGCTTTATTTAAATGTTTTTATTTTTGCATTTACACATGCCAGTTTGGGTCAGATGGGGATTCATCGACGGTGTTGGCAAACCCCTAAAACATGTTCCAGTACTACGGGAGTTATGAGCATTGATTCCCAAAATGATTTACAGGGAAATGTTGGTATTGTCAAAATCAAAGTACATAAAAAAATGTAATACAGAAGAGGCTACAGTAAATGCTTTGGCAGATGTCAAAGCAAAGCAAGCAGCTGAAACTGGTGATTGTCTAGACTCACATAACTGTTTTAAACACAGACAAGGTAATGCCAGTTTACACCATTTAAAACTATCTGAAAATGATCAGACAGACAGACTAAACAGCATGACAGAAAAAAACAAAATAATGTTTTGGTCAGGAAAAATGGTATGTTAAAGCAATTCCGTCAGACAGTTAATGACATTCTGCAAAATGCAGATGCAGTTTTAAAATCAGTCTCTGACAGGCAAATACATACAGATGCAGAGGCAAGACAAAGCCAGAGTGCTAAACAGTTTAAAACAAGTAAGCAGTATTGCAGATACACATAAGAAATCTACAAAAACAGCTTGTAGACTACGTGGGGAAAGAAGGAGGACGTAATACATGGTCTGATGAAAGAACAAACACAGGGGGACACAAGCAGTTACAGGGTTACAGACAGGTACATAATGAAGTTCAGAAAAACAGGTGATATGTTTTACTTGTAAGAAAATAGGCCATATTAAACCGGATTGTCCATATTACAAAAGATGGAAGGAACGTCAAATACAAAAGGGCATCTTTGCAGATAACAGTGCTTCTTCAAAACCCCAAAATAGGGGAATAAATCAAGTTAAGAAAATACATTAAGGGACAATCAGTCACAGGAACAAACAGAGTGATACAGAAAAAATAAAGTATATCCTATGGAATACACAGAAAACCCACCATATAATAACCAAAGAAGGACATAAATCATGCAAACCAGAAGAACAAGTCACAAGGACATTAAAAATAACATTGGTTGATATTTAAAAGAGTATATAAACTGGACAGTATGTTTCACTCTTTATTGACATTTTTGGACTGAGTGTTCATCAGTCTGTCTAGCTGTGTTATAACTGAATTGAAATAACTCTTGACAGTATTAACAGTTTGGCAAGAGTTTGCACTAATACAAATAAATATTAACGGATGCAGTAGTACGGTGTCTGTCTGTCAGGCTAGCTCTCTGCTAATAATATTTTACAGTGCTAATAATATTTTACAATACTTGTTGGCTAACAAAGAAGCTAAGAAAGGAGTTACAATAGCAAACAACAGGGTATCAGAGGAAGTCTTCCAGCTTCTGGAAAGTGACTCAGTAGTTAGCACAAAGAAACTATATCAGGTTGCAAGGCAAAGACAGTGCAGTGGTGCAGTGGTAGCATTGTTGCCTCACAGCAAAAGGTTCTCCGGGTTCGATTCTTAGCTGGAGTGCCTTCTGTGCGGAGTCTGCATGTCCTCCTTCCATTTGTGTGGGTTTCCTCTGGGTGTTCTGGTTTCCTCCCATGTCACAAAGACATGCATCTCGTGCATTACTCCCTGGGCTTCCGCTGAAAATTGGCTTTGTTCCAAGTTGGACTTTGCCAGTAAACAAATGTTAAATAAAATAAATAAAATAAAAATAAAGAAGATTGGCAGACACCATTTTTAATGGATGCCAGCAACAACCTGCTCACCAGTCCACAGGAAATCAAAGGCAGGTGGAAGGAATAATTCCAACAGCTTCTGAATGAAGAAAACCTGACAGAAGCTCTACTGCCACAAACACAGCCTATGATAAGAGAATAAGAGGAGCTCACCCTAGAAAAAGTAAGAATAGCACTAAGGAAAATGAAGTCAGGGAAAGCAGCAGTCTCAGATGAGGTTACAGCAGATATGACAAAGGTGCTGGATAAGATATGGGAGAAATTGTTTCTGAGGATACTCACAGCAGTGTGGAGATAAAGGCATTTCCCAGATGACTGGAGAGTAAGCATACTTGAGCCAGTGCACAAAAACAAACGGGACATCCACAACTGTGGGCAGCTCAGAGATATCAAACTCCTGTCACATTGCATGAAAGGTCTGAAGAGGGTGACTGATTAACGGATACACAGAGAAGTAGAAATTAAGATGGGTGATGAGCAGTTCAGATTCACATCAGGATGTAGCACAACTGATGCAATGCTTGCATTCAGACAGATAGTTGAGAAGAAGTTAGAGATGAGGAAAGAGACCAACTGGGCACTCCTCGTCTTGGAGAAAACATATGACAAGGTCTCAAGAAAGCTGATTAGGGCAGTACTGCAGTGGTTCAAAGTCCCAGAAACATTGGTAGAATTAGTGCAGGCTGTGTACAAGGACCCAATGACACAAGTATGAACAGTGTTCTTTCTGTCTCACAGAGAGGTTCCCAGTGGAAGTGAGTGTACACCAGGGTTCAGCTATGAGCCCACTGCTGTTCATACTGGTGATGGACTACATTAGCAAACAGGTTGGAGGGGACCAATCAAAAAGTTGCTGTATGTAGACAATGTGGCATTACAAGCAGACTCTGAGCAAGAACTTCAGCAAAGCATAGAGGAACGGAATGCAAAACTGAAGGAATATGGGATGAAACTAAGTAAAGATAAGATAGTGATGGCAGCAAATTCAGGAAATCAGAATACGCTGAAAACTTGAGATAGAAGTGAAGATACTGGAACAGGTTAATAGCGTCAAGTATCTGGGAGGGGTGAGTGAGGAAAAAGGAAGTCAGAATGAAGAGGTCAAAGCTAGAATCAGAGAGACTGCAGCCAACTGGCATAACGTGTCAGGTGTAGTTTATGACAGAAGAATGCCAAAGAAGCTGAAAAGTAAGGTGTACAAAACAGTGGTCTGACCAGTATTACTGTATGGTACAGAAACCTGAGCAGTAAAGACAGAAGAGATGAGAAAGATAGAGGTGATGAAAGTTGTGTCTGGCAATGGTGGTAGGATGCACATTGTGGGACAGACGAAGAAATGAGGACATAGGAGCAGAAGCTGAAGTAGCTCCAATTGCAGAAAAGATCAAAGAGAACAGAAAACTATGGTTCGGGCACTTGTGCAGAAAATCATAAGACAATCTGGTAAAGAAGAAGTGGGACAGACAGGAAGAAGGTAAGAGGAAAAGAGGGTTCCGGCAAAGAGGTGGATGGAATGTGTAAGAGAAGATCTGTGACAGTCAGGCATGAGTGTCGAAGAAGGCAGGAGTGTGGCACTGAATCGAGGCAGATGAAGACAGTGAAAATGACACCCTGACTCTATGTAGAAAATGAGAAAAAGTAAGATGATGATGAATGATGATGATAACCCAGATATTGTAGAGCAGTTGGAGACTTGGCCTAAGGCTTGTATCAAAAATCAAGAGTTTCTGCCCAGTGGATATAATATCTTAGAGCAGAATAGATCTCACAAAGGTGCAGGAGGCAGTCCCATTCACACAAAAGAGTGTCTAAATTATGTCTTGTGGGGTGCTCAATATACCCAAGATTTAAAAACAAAAGCTATCCCTAAAATTCTGCAGGTAAGATCACATTCAAGTGGCTGGCTGTGTGTATTCTACCCTAAGAAACTTTCCATCAAACCTTTAAGCTACACTGGACTGGCTCCTCGCTTACCCAAACTCTGAAATCACATGCCCTGGGGATAAGAGCTTAAAGTGATCTGCTATTAAAAAAAAATAGAGAACAAATATTGCTTAGCAGATAACGTTACTTCTTAAAGTTTCCCTGAAGATTTCATCAGTGATCACTATTTACACCTTCACTGTTTGGAATCACTGCAAACCAAAAAGAACTCACAAATCCAGATCCATTTATATCTTCAAAAGTGTGATATAAATCCTTTCATTTTATTAATTCTAGAAATAAATTGGAAACCATTAAAGCAATTCCTTCCATAGATGAGGTTCTTGAATACTTTTATGTAGCAACAGACTGAATTTTTAATAACTTATATCTATTTATATCTATTACAGTTAAAATGCATCTCAAATCTACAGTAAAACAAATGTGACCACAGTATAAATGCTCCTATTACTTAAAAAGCACTGAATAGTAAAAAGTAAAAAGTACAGGAGCAATCCAAGGCTGAAGAAATATATCAGTATAGCATCTAATGCACTATCCAAACATGTATTAGATACTAATATATAAATACTAATACTCATCACACTTTCAAGTTTTAGGTTATACAAGTCAACATTCCTAGTATCAGAGGCGGGGATGTACGGAACTATACTGAAAGGTTAGAACTAAACTGGATAATTAGATTTAGAGCAGATCGCAAGCCAGGATTAAATGACAAGATTTCCATTAAACCTATCCTTAAAAATAGGTAGCTTACTGTTAGATAAGCCTGTTTTGTTATTAATAAATGAATTTATGTATAAATATATTTTTCTTCAATACAATAATGTATTTTATATGTTTCATATAGTATTTTATATATTTTAATTTGGAGACATTCATTAGTTGCACATTTTATGTTTTTAGTACATTAGCTTTTTAAATTTAGTATAGGAAGTGATGTCACATTTTTAAATTAGTATATATTGACCTTTGTGTTGAATGAAATTGTTTAAAGGTCTGAGGAAGCCCAGAAGGGTGAAAGCGCTTACATATTTGTTATTTGCTACCAATAAACTGTGTGGTTTAGGAAGTTTCTGCATGGATTTATTCCAGAAGGAATACATATTCTGTCGTAGTGCTTTGGACTTTTGTCTTTATATGCTGATATATTTCTTCAGCCTTGGATTGCTCCTATACTTTTTACTTTTTGCATCTCAAATCTACATCAAACATGAACTAAAAATTATTTTGATTAACAAAGACAGCATTTGTGTAATTTACCAAAGTCATATCCCAGAATGATAAAGATCAATATAGTAATCTAAAAAGCTTTACTTGAAAGGGTCAAGCAGATTCTGCCACAGCTTGCTGCGAGGGAAAGGTTAGTTTGCTTTTTATTTCTTGTAATTTGTATTACTTTATTGCCTTTTTCCTGGTTTGTATACTGTGATTTGTTTTCTTTACATTACTTTTACTTGTATTCTGCTTTCAACTGCATATTAAAACTTGAAAAGAGGCCACAAATCTGTCTCTTGTGAGTCAGACAGAAATTAGAACAGGTAAATTAAGGAGTCACATATAAGTTAGAAGAGGTCAATTAAGGTTAATCATCTGTGAACTGAGAGGGTTGAGCTAGGAACTAAACCTTCTATTTAAGGGGTAAAAAAAAAACATTTCAGAGCTTTACTGGAAAGGCTCACCCAGACTCTGCTACAGTTTGCTGTGAGGGAAAGGTTAGTTTGTTTTTTATTTCTTGTATTTTGTCTTACTTTATTGCCCTTTTCTATTTTATATACTGTGATTTGTTTTCTTTACACTATGTTTTACTTGTATTCTGCTTTTAACTGCATATTAAAACTTGAAAACAGACCACAGTTCTGTCTCTTGTGAGTCAGACAGAAATTAGAACAGGTCAATTAAGGAGTCCCACATAAGATAGAATAGGTCTGAACTGAGCGGGTGGAGCTAGGAACTAAACCTTCTATTTAAGGGGTAAAATAAAACATTTCAGAGCTTTACTGCAAAGGCTCACCCAGACTCTGCCATAGCTTGCTGTGAGGAAAAAGTTAGTTTGCTTTTTATTTCTTGCATTTTGTATTACTTTATTGAATTTTTCTAATTTGTATACAGTGATTTGTTTTTTTTACACTGTGTTTTACTTGTATTTTGCTTTTAACAGTATATTAAAACTTGAAAAGAGACCACAGCTCTGCCTCTTGTGAGTCAGACAGATTTTTTCCCACCCTCACATCCTGTTACTGTTGTGTTCTTAAATGCCACTGTCTTTCTAGTTGCCTGTCCCTTATGTTAATTTGACCATATATCTCATTTCCTCTCTGCTTTTACTGGCTGGTGTGAGTAAGCACAAAATGATCATTTTGTGAAATCACTCCCCTTCAACTATTTAAATTTATTGGCCATCCTACTGTATTCCGGGTGTATATTACATTATCGAATTTTTAAAAGTTCGAACATCATATGGTTGTTGAAGCCATATGATCAAACATTTAAAAGTTTGAAAAGCTAAAAAAAAATTAACAGTAGAAAAAAACTACCTGACTGTTTTAAGCAGGGGGGCAAGCCCCTCTGCACCCCCCACATAGGGGGCTGCAACCCCCCACCCCCGCTCTTTAAATATACCAACTCTGAGTTCGCACTACAGTGCAGGAAAGGGACATCTTCCCATTCTGCACTGTACGGAGATCTCCATTGAAACGTTCTCTCTTTTAAAAGGTCACTCATATGGTGTCGACCATATGATGTTCAAAGTTTTAACAGTTCGATAACATAATATGGACCCCTGTTTTCATTAGTGCCAGAATACAAAAGTGCACTTCCTTTCAATCTATTTTGTTCTTTTAAAAATAGTGGCTGTCCACTAAAACTTAACTTTTTGTACAGCTAAAATTGAAGTTACCCACTTTCATATCTAACTGCTTACTGCACACTGCAGTGTTTAGGATAAACCATTTTTTTATCTTAACTTTAAGCATCTATTGCAAGACCACCAGTTATTGGAGAGCCCACATTCTGCCTCTCAGTAGTCATCTTGGGATTAGTGCTTCTGTTTCTCCTGGTGAGAGAAGGAGTGCAGTGACATTATTTCCTGGAGACTGCTGATCACCAGAAAGCTTAATAACTGCTTTATAGGTGACAGCTTGGAATCTGTGCTTATATTCTGATCCTGGTGAGAGTAGGAGCAGAGTGCATTGACTCCTTACTGTATCTGGTTGGAGTGTGTCTGTGCTTAATGTACCCAATTGGTCTGGTTGCTATTTGAGGCATCTACCAGGAAAAGGCTACAAGCCTACAGACCCTTGAATCACCAAACAGGCTGTGGCCTGCTTCTCTTCTTGGGAGTGGTGCTAACATTTTGCTTCTGGTGTGAGAAGAAGCAAAGGAGTATTGTATCCAGACAGAATGAAGCTGTGCTGAGACCAGCATTAGTAGTAGTCAGGCAATAGCCATTCACGTGACTCTCCTCTTTTCATCATTCTTGACAAGCTAATTCTTTGTTTTCAGTAAGTACTTCTTGATTTGTTTCTAACTTCAGAATATCTGCCTAAATACTTAATCCTTAAATTTTTCAGGGTCTACATATTAGTTTCCCCTCAGGTGTTTGGCAGTGCTCTGTACAGACTCAGACACCTTGAGTGACATTTTCCTGTAAAAGCACAATTTAAATTTCTCCATTATCTAGTTGCACACAGGACAAGCATTGTCCACATAGTTGCAAACTGGATACTCCTGACAGTGATTGATATTCTCACTTCAACAGTCTAATCAATAAAATAGGGTCTGTTACCATGGCTATGAACTTTCCTACTGTCTCTGTTACCAGCTTGGTGGATATGGGCATCCTGAGGCAATGTAGAAATTGCCTCATGTTTACTGACAACCAGTTAATTCTCAAATAAACTGATATGGTATGTGAGAGATGTATTTACACAACATCACTGGAGGCAAAGCTCTCACATTAAAGTACTCCTAATGTCAATAAGGTTGTCAGTAGTACACATGCTGCATCTATCAAGCACAATTCAAAGCAGACATATAGACCCACATATACTGAGGCACTTACATGTAACCTTCCTAAACCACAAAGAGCTCCTAGACAAAGTACACATAAGAAATACCCTCAGCAGCCCCAAACACGCTATTACAAAACAACACCCACATCAACACATATAGCTACATCTCATGGAGTCTCTACCGCTAAGCCCATAAGGCAAGTCAACACACAATCCAACATTCTAGTCATTGGAGACCCAGGCTGAGTAAGGAAAAAGTCACAGTCAGTTCCTTATCAGGGGCTAGGGTCCACCACATTACACACACACTCAGGTCATTGGACACAGTTACCAATATGACTCAGTCACAGTCCATGTGGGAGTAAATGACCTGAGAAGTACCTCCCTAGACTATATGAAGACAGACATCATAGAGCTCTTGGAATATGTGTCTCAGGCTGGTATGAGCCTAGCATTGAGCAGCATTTTACATTCTCCAAGGATGATGTCACAATATGAACAAAAGATGATTGACTTTAATAATTGGCTTAGTTTCTGGTGTCATTCTAAGGGGGTGCAATATTTGTGAGCATGGAAGGAGATGGTCAGCAGACCACTCTGCTTTGCCAGGGATGGTCTGCACCTCTCTCCTCTAGGCTTTCAATATTGGCTTCCCCATAGTGCCTTTTTTAGGGAATGCTAAACTAAAAGTACTTCTGACATAGCAAATCACAACCAAGAAAATCTAAAAGTATTACTGCTCAATGCAAGGAGCCTAAACAAAAAACTCCACTCATTGGAAGCTTTTTTTATCCTAGAGAATGCTGATGTCTGTGTGGTCTCTTAGACATGGTTTAAAGCCACGGACAGCACACCAACAGTGTAAGATTATAATGCCTTCCACGCATTTAGACCAGCTACTTCACAGGCAGGGACTAAAGGTGGAAGTATCTTTATTTACATCAAAAATAAATATACTTCAAGGCTGGTAAAACAGAACAATGCACTTGAGCTGCTCCATGTTCAAATCATCATAGGTAAAATCCAATACCACTTCCTTGCAAGCTATAGGTACCCCTCTATGACCCAGGAAACTCATACCATATATTTTAACTTATTAAAAAGACTAACTATCCAACCCAATACCATATTCATGGTTCATAGGTAGGTACTAGGCTATCAGCCAAAGGGCCTAAGTAAGCCTAGCCAACAAGGTTCCCTGGCTTACGCCACCCAAGAAAGTTATTTTCCTGTGCCCCCGTCGAGCAGAGCCACAGAAGTGATCCCCGTGGTGTATTTCCTATTTCCCATCCATTCATCATGATTTTTCTTGAAGAGTGCTAATGAGGTACTTTGCTTGACATAGATGGGTAGCTTGTTCCAGAGTATGGAAGTCTCTGGGACAGGAATTTATCCCTCCAGCATGTCCTGTTTATTGTGATGACAATGTTTAGGTCCTTAGAGCATGTAGCTTGGAGGGATTGGGATTTCGTTAGGTGTATTATGTCCAACAGCTCTGGGTTTGACATAGCTTTATATGTTAGGCAGAGATCACCTCAGAGTAGGCGATATGCTATGGAGTAAAACTGGTGTTTTTTGAGATGGTCAGTGTAGGGCATCTGTTTGAAGCCAGTAATCCTCTTTGTGAGGTACTTCTGTGGCCTTTCCAGCTGCTGCAGATGTCTTGTGAGGTACATTCCAAAAGGGGCGTTGTATTCTATAATGGGTCTAATGTGTGTCAAGCAGAGGGGAACAATAACCTCTTTTTCCCTGGATGAGAACCTTTTTGTGATGAGGTGTGCCATGTACAAGGATTTTCTGACCACTGTGGCGATATGATTATCAAAGGTGAGACTACTGTCCACTTGGGTCCCAAGGTCACTTATCACACATTCAGCATTAAGTAGACTGCCGCCTATGTGGTAGTTCATGGGTACAGAGTTTTTACCAAAGGGGATGGCAATGCACTTTTTGGCATTAAGCTTGAGGCCATGGCTCTGACACCGGGCATCTGTCTCAGTGAGGCCCTTCTGTAGGATGTCCACATCATTTGGGGACTCAGCTGTGGCTCCTAGTATGCAGTCATCTGCAGACTTCATTAGCCAATGGCCTTCTGTGTTAGTCTGTACTTCAGAGAAGTAGATACCAAACAGAAGAGGTCCCAGGACTGAACCCTGTGATACTCTACTTGTCACTGGTTTGAAGTCAGATTTGGAATCTGCAACTTTTACAGTGTGGGTTCAGTCAGTGAGCCAGTTGGCAACCCATCTTGTGACATAGGGATTTATACCTAGTTTAGTGAGGTTAGCTATAATTCCAAAATGGGGGATGGTGTTGAAGGCCTTGGCGAGGTCAAGATAGGCTGTGTGAACCACCTTACCCTCATCTGCGGCTTTGATGACTGACTCAAAGATGTCGATCATGTTCAGGAGGCATGATCTGCCTTTCACAAACCCAAACCGGGTGGGATCCAGGGTTTGGTGGTTACCAATGTCTTTGTTTATGAGTTCCATGATGATACATTCCATGGCCTTACAGATCAGGCTCATCAGGCTAATAGAGTGATAGTTCCTGGGATCAGTGGTGGCTCCCCCTTTGTGGAGTGGGATAACTGTTGCTGTGCGCCATTCAGTGGACACAAAGCCTGATATGAGACTATGATTGAACATGGTGCTTAGGTGGAGAGCCAGTTCGTTCTGAAGTTCGTGTAAAACGCAGCCTGGGATGTTGTCCGGTCCCATGGATGCTGTATTTTTGGCTTTAGAGAGTTCAGCTTTTACCTGTGTAGTTGTAATTACAGGGACTGTGCATTCTTCCTGTATAGATATGGGCCCTTTAGGGGGTGAGAGGGGGGTAAAGTTAGCACTGAACTTATCTGCCAGGATGTTGGCAATATCAGTTGGTTCTGTAATTTTCATGCCATTGTGCTGTAACTCAGAGCAGATCTGGGTGTTGCCATTGAGATTCTTGACATAGCTAAAGAATGCTTTGTGGTTGTCCCTAGAATCAATGGTGATTTTGATTTCATAGCTAGCTTTGGAGGATCTTATAAGGGATCTCAATTTCTTACTGAGGCTGACCAGGGAACTCCTCCACTCATGGGATTTTACTCTCTTTTGCAATAGTTTCTTCCTTCTGTTGTAGAGTTTGTTTATGGCAGGGGACCACCAGATTGGCTTCCTTTTTTTTGGAGGATAGTGTCTTGGTTCTGTTTGGGATACCACAATCCATGCACTCGTGTAAGTGATTATAGAGTGCATCTGCGTAGGATGGAGCAGTCGTAACTGTATTGTCCATCTGCATGGGTGTCATGAAGTTCGCCACTTCTTCTTAAGAAGCATGAAGTTGGCTTTGGAAAATTGTTTTTACCATTGGTTCCTTAATGCGGGGTGGGGGCGGGATGTGGATATCTAGGGTGATTAGCTTATTGTCGGATCTGACCAACAAGGAGGTGACTTTAATTACCACACTATTAACTGGGAATCCTATATGACATCAAACGTACATGCACAGAGATTCCTGGATTTTGTAAATACAAACTCCCTGGACCAGATAGTCAATAAACCAACTAGGGATGCAAAAAAAAAAAAAAAAATTTCATCTGCTTTTACTGTACTTGTGTTTCTACCTACTTTTTTTACTTTTGCATCATCTTAAAAGTACTCAATTGTATTTATTACTGCTTGGTGTAACTCATTCTAAGCCTTTTGGTTTAAACACTTGGGCTTCGGACCAGTTGTTTTGCACTGAGGGGGTTTGTGGTCTGCACTGTAGTGGCAGAACAGGTAGCTTACATCCTTCTAGGTTGGAAACTGCTGATTGAGGGCTCAGTGTCTGTTATTCTAAAAGTGTATTAATTCTGGTTTAAGCACTTGGGCTTTCAGGCCAGTTATTTTACATTAAGAGGGTTCATGGTCTGCACTCTTGTGGGAGGAGAGGCTGGACTGTGCCCTTCTGAGCTGGGAATTTCTGGTTGAAGGCCTATAGTGCATGCATATCTGAACTGCTTCTTACTGAAGTTGGTGCGCCTTGTTTGCTGTGGCATAGACTGGATTCGGGCCTGCTGGATCTAGCTTTGTTTGTGTAACTTGAGCACTAATCCAGGCATTCTCTAAAGTATTCAATTGTATTTATTACTGCTTGGTAGTAACTTGATTAAAGTGTAGCTATAATTCTAAGTCTTTTGGATTAAGCACTTGGGCTTCAGACCAGTTGTTTTACATTAGGGAGGTTTGTGGCATGCACTGTGGTGGCAGGACAGGTAGCTTTCTTCCTTCTAAGTTGGGAACTGCTGATTGAGAGCCCAGTGTCTGTTATTCTTAAAGTGTATTAGTTCTGGTTTAAGCACTTGGGCTTCAGGCCAGTTATTTTACATTAAGAAGGTTTGTGGTCTGCACTCTTGTGGGAGAAGAGGCTGGACTCTGCCCTTCTGAGCTGGGAATTTCTGGTTAAAGGTTTATAGTGCCTGAATATTTGAACTGTATCTTACTGAAATTGGTACACCTTGTTTGCTGTAGCATAGATTAGATCCAGGCCTGCTGAATCTAGCTTTGTTTATATGCTTGTTGTTTGTTTGCTTGTTATTTCCCTGGAACGCTAATTCCACTGGATCACTAGTGATGTCTGCATTGCTTACTGTACTTATTTCCTTGTTTCACTTGAAAGAAAGTTACTGTTTGTTGTTTTAGCATTTAAGTTACCTGTAACACATTGCACTTAAGCTACCTGGCATTTGCTCACTAAAGCAATTATATAAGTCAGCACTAAAAATTAAAAGCACTACACCCTCACTCCCCACTGGCCCTGGTTTTCAATTATTAAGGAATTCCCAATATTATTCTAGCATGTCCAAAGGTCAGTTGTCAATCTCCTCTCCGGTCCAGCTGGTGAATCTGGGAATCTTGAGGCAATGTTACAACTGCCTCATGTACACAGACAACCCTCTCCTCCTCCCAACAAATTCCAACACATGTGAGAGATGCAACCATATAGCCAAACTGGAGGCTAAGCTCTCTCAACTCAGTACTGGCATAACCAGTCAGGAGGAGAAGGAAACCACACTCACTACAATTCCAGTCTCACATAGACCTACCACGACAGCAAACCAAACACATAATCACACAAAAACATACTGAGGCTCTAAATAAAGATCTGCCTAAGCAGCAGAGACCTCCAAAGCAGACACCCAAGCAAAAACAAAACACGTGCAACACATATCTCACAAAGCCAGTGTGCCAAACAGTCACAGCCCTTAAGACTAAACAACACACCTGATACACTTGTAATAGGTGACTCTATCATCAGGCACACTGATGTCCCGCTCACCAGGCTGAACAAGGAGAGGGTCACGGTGAGCAGCCTGTCGATCCGCCACATAACACAAGCACTCAGGTCACTCCAAGGCAAGTACAAATATGACTCAGTCATTGTCCATGCTGGTGTGAATGACCTGAGACATACCTCCCTGGACTACATGAAAAAAGACATAAAGGAGCTCTTTGATCATGTAGCCCACCTTGAGTCACATCTTACCCTTACCAAGAATGATGCCACAATATGAAGACAAGATGATCAATTTCAACAATTGGCTTAAGTACTGGTGTCATTCAAAGGGGATCCAATGCCTGTCAGCTTGGGATGATATGCTCGACAAGCCGGACAGCTTGCACCTGTCACCCCTGGGCTATCGGATATTGGCAAAGGCTCTTGCTACCCCCATGAGTTTTTAGGCAAGGCTCAAAAGACAAACCCACCTCCATAGGTATCACAAGGGATAAGAAACTAAGAGTAATGCTACTCAACGCCAGAAGTCTAAACCTCAAGATGCATGCACTCGAAACTCTCCTTAGCATGGAGAACATCGATATCTGTGCAGTAACAGAAACCTGGTTCAGGGCTCCCGAGAGCACCCCAGCACTACCAGGTTATACCTCATACCATGCTTTAAGGCCCCCAAACTTGGACCGAACCACAAAAGGAGGGGGAGTATCGATATTCATCAAAGATACCCACACCTCCAGGTTGGTGGCAAAGCACGAAGCATCAGGGACTATCCATGTGCAACTAACAGTGGATAAAACTGCCTTCCAGTATATAGCCTGCTACAGACCACCCTCCCAAACCCAGGAACCCCACTCGGCCTTCCTGAGAACACTGGAAAATATGAAGGTCTCTCCAAACACCATTATATTGGGCGACTTCAACTACCCAAACATAGACTGGGAGCATTACTCTAGCTCCAACACCCTAGCCCAAAGTTTCCTAGAATTTATAAACTCAAATGCTATGGAACAACTTGTTACCACTCCCACAAGAGGGGAAAACATACTGGACCTGATCATCACCAACATGGGGACTCTAGGCTCCAGACCAGAAGTGTATCCCTCACTGGTAAGATCAGACCATAAACTAATCTCACTGGATATTCACATCCCGACCCCACCCCTGCCCAGAAAACCACAGTGAAAAACTTCTCTAAAGCAAATTTCACACTCCTCAAAACTGAGGTGGAATCCTTCAAAGCCCTCGGCCTGTGGAAAATCAGACCACAGAATCCTTTATAAATGCATTCTATGAACACCTTCAGGAATGCATGGATCATGCGATCCCAAATAAAACCAAGACCCAATCCTCCAAAGGCAGACGTCCTGTCTGGTGGACCCCAGCCATAAACAAACTATACAATAGAAGGAGGAAGCTACTAAATGATAGAGCAAAATCCCAAAAAGGGAAGGCATCACTGATCAGTATTAGCAAAAACTACGGGCACACATAAAATTGTCTAAGGCCAGCTTCGAGAGAAAAATTGCACAGGACACTAAGGATAATCACAAGGCTTTCTTTAGTTATGTTAGGAACCTGGGTGGTAATTCCCAGATATGCTCAGAATTAGTCCAAAATGACAAAAAATTACACCAAACCCACAGACATTGCCAACATCCTAGCTGACAGGTTCAGCGCAAAATTCTCCCCCCCCTCCCCACCAAAAGGGCAAATATCTATCCCAGCAGAGTGCTGCCCCCCTGACATCTCAGATGCTCAGGTAAGAGCCGCCCTTTCCAAAGCAAAAAACACAGCATCAATGGGACCATATGGTGTCCTGGGCTGCGTCCTACATGAACTCCAAGAAGAGCTAAACCCAAACATAAAACTACTGTTCAATCTCAGCCTTACTACAGGATATGTGCCCAAAGAGTGGCGTACAGCAACAGTGGTCCCTCTCCATAAAGGTGGTGCCTCAATGGATCCTGGAAACTATCGCCCCATAAGCCTGACTAGCTTGGTCTGCAAAGCTATGGAAAGGATCATCATGGACCTCATAAATAAAGATATTGGGGACCTACAAACACTGGATCCTACCCAGTTCGGCTTTGTTAAGGGCAGATCCTGCCTCTTAAACCTGGTTGATTTCTTTGAAACAGTCAGCAAGGCCATTGAGGGAAGGTGGTCCACACAGCCTACCTGGACCTTGCAAAAGCCTTCGATACAATACCCCACTCAGGCATTATAGATAAGCTCACCAGCTTAAATATAAACCCCTATGTCACTAGATGGATTGCAAACTGGCTCAAGGACAGAACCCACATGGTTAGAATTGCTGGAGCCGTGTCAGACTCCAAACCAGTTACAAGTGGTGTCCCACAAGGCTCAGTCCTGGGACCTCTCTTGTTCGGTATATATTTCGTACAGGCCAACACAGAAGGACTGTGGCTGACCAAGTTTGCAGATGACTGCAAACTGGGTGCCATAATCGACTCTCCAGCCGACACAAGCATCCTCCAAAAGGGCCTCATAGAAACAGACAACTGGTGCCAGAGCCATGGCCTCAAGCTAAATGCCAAAAAGTGTATAGTCATCCCTTTGGCAAAAACAAAGTGCCCACAAATTACCACATAGGTGGTAATCCATTAAGTACAGAAGAAGTAATTAGGGACCGGGGACCCAAGTTGATAGCAGTCTCTCATTTGACAACCACGTGGCCAAAGTGGTTAGAAAAACATTTTATATAGCCCACCTAATCATGAAGGGATTCACATCTAGATCAGGGGAGGTCGTTGTGCCCCTTTACTCATCCCTCATCAGGCCCATAATTGAGTACAATGCCCCTTTTGGGATGTACCTTACCAGACACCTGCAGCAACTGGAAAGACCCCAAAAGTACCTCACCAAGAGGATCAAAGGGCTCAAACAGATGCCATATGCTGCCCGGTTAAAGAAACTCCAGCTCTACTCAGTGGCATACCGCCTGTTCAGAGGCGATCTGTGCCTGATGTATAAAGCCATGTCCAACCCGGAATTAATGGACATGCTGCACCTCAGAAAATTCAAATCCCATCGGAGACTTGAACCTCAGCACTGAAATAAATAGGACATGCTGGAGGGACAGATTCATAACCCAGAGGCTCCCTTCACTCTGGAATAAAATCCCAGTCCAGGTTAGGCAGAGTCCCTCATTGACTCTCTTCAAGAGGAATCTTGATGAGTGGATGGGAGATCGTAGGTTTAGTATCACTTCTGTGTCACTGTTAGACAGAGGCACAGTATACTAACCTCGAAAAAGGGCATAGCAAAATAAATTTAAAATGGGTGGCGAAAGCCAAACACATTCTGGCTAGGCTTATAAATGCCCTAGGGCAGATAGCCTAGTATGAACCTATGAACCTATGAACCATACTGGATCTGCTCCTCAGTAATATGGGAGAGTGCTGCACACCCCCTACTGTAATGCCTTCCCTGGTAAGGTCTGACCACAAAATGGTCTCCTTTGAAGTAAAAATAAAACCCCGACCCCCAGCTCAACTTGGAATATTCAGGAACTATTCTAAGGCTAACCTCCTGCTATTACGTGAGAACCTGGGAAAATTTCAAGCCCCTATAAACCCTGAGAACACTTCTTTTATGTTTGAAAGATTTTGTGAGGCAGATACTAGAAAGATACTACAAGGGAAGAAGGCAAGGAAAGTACAGTTTTGTACCTACCATAAATGTAGATGTTCGAGTGTACACCCTGCTGCAGTCATCACACTTGGGTTATCCTGTCATCAGGCGGTCCCGCAGTTGGCTGGAATTCCAAAGTCTTGGTCCGGCGTCGGTTGCTGTCACTTCTTCCATGACGTCATTGCGCCAGGGGTATATATATTGCATCCGATGCCATTTTCTTCAGTTTTTCTTGCCCCAGATGTCAGGTGCCCCCAAAAAGGTGGTCAGTAATTAGTACCAAATTAAGCAATTTTTGCACAAACACAAAATCCCTCCAGCTATAAGCAAATACATCAGGAAGGTAATGTAGAGATTTAGCCAGTTAGATCAGAGGGGATGGAGGGAGGGTAACCTGGACTGCAGCAGGGTGTACACTCGAACATCTACATTTATGGTAGGTACAAAACTGTACTATGTTCATCGTGTTACCCTGCTGCAGTCATCACACTTGGGTAGAATCCCAAAGCTAAGGATGGGTGGAGGAGTCATAGAGGGTTAGAGGAGGCTAGGAGGCCCTGCAGAACTGCAGTGGCGAAGCCAGCTCTAGTCTTAGAGTAAAGTGGTAAGTGATAGTGTTTGGTAAAGGTGTGTACTGAACTCCAAGTTGCAGCTTCCAAAATCTCTTTGGTTGGAACCCCCATGAGGCCATGGTAGAGTGGGGCCTAATGGTAGCAGGAACTGGTTTTCCATGATGGGTATAGCAAAAACGAATGCAATGTCCTATCCATTTGGAAATGGTTTGTTTTGATATAGCCTTCCCTTGTGAAGCTGTAGCATAGGATACAAAGAGCTGGTCAGATTTTCTGAAAACCTTAGTTTTATCCAAGTAGTAATGAAGTTGCCTGTTAATGTCCAAGGAATGTAGGAGTCTTTCTCCTTTGTTCTGTGGATTTGGGAAGAAGGTGGGTAAGTGGATGGTTTGATTTAAAGCCACACTGGAAACCATCTTAGGCATGAAGGAAGGATTAGTTCGTAGAGAAACTCTGTCTTGATGGAAAATGAGGAAAGGTTCCACTGCCATTAGTGCCTGCAGCTCTGAGACTCTTCTAGCTGAAGTTATTGCTAGCAGCATGGCAGTCTTCCATGATAGAAACTGTAGATCTGCAGAGAAAGCTGGTTCAAAGGGAGGTAGCGTACGTTTTTCCAGAACAAAATTGAGGTCCCATGTTGGTGTAGGTGCTCTCCTGGGGGGCCTAATGTTTTTTGCCCCTCTGAGGAACTGCCTTAGAAGTGGATGTGAAAATAAGGGTGGATCCGTGTTGTAGTGGGCTGAAATAGCTGATGCATGGATTTTAATGGAAGAAAAAGAAAGTCCTTTGTGCAACATCTCAGTTAAGTACTGTAGAATCTGAGGCATGTGAGGCTGAAGTGTGTTTTGGCCTTTAGCTTGGTTCCAGGCGCAAAACCTTTTCCATTTGTCTGAGTAGGCCTTCCTGGTGCTGGGCCTCCTAGCTTCCAGAATAGCATCCATAACTCATTGGGAGAGAGGAGCTGGCTGGATGCTTAGGTGATTTGCCATGCAGCCAGATTTAAGGTTTTGAGCTGGCTGTGAAGAATCTGATTGTTTTGTTGTGTGAGCAAATGGGCAATTTGTGGTAAAATCCAAGGTGGGCCCTGGGCCATATTCCTCTATAGTGGGCACCAGTGCTGGTGTGGCCAGTCTGGGGCTATGAGTATCAGTCGTGGTCTCTCCTTTCTGACTTTCAGAAGCACCTTTGTGAGGAGAGGCAATGGAGGGAAGGCATATACTGTCAGCTTTTTCCCAACTGAATGAGACTGCGTCCACTTTCCAAGCTTGATGGTGAAGTGTCCTTGTACAAAATTTTGTCAGCTGATAGTTTTGAGGACTGGCAAACAGGTCTATGTCTGGAAGGCCCCATTTTTGAGTTATCATTGCAAATACTTGTGGATCCAGTTTCCACTCGTGGGGATCCTTGATGTTTCTGCTGAGGTCGTCTGCCAATGTGTTCTTTTTTCCTGGCAGGAACTGAGTATGTAACTGAACTTGGTAAGCCAGAGCTGTGTTCCACAAGGTCATTGCTTGCCTGCATGGAGGGTAGGAGTGTGTACCCCCTTGTTTGTTTATGTACCACATTACTGTGGTGTTGTCCGTCCTTATTGTAAGTTGTCCTGGATGTAATAGATTCTTGAAGGCTGTCAGAGCATTCTGTACAGCTAGCATCTCTTTTTGATTGATGTGCAGATTCCTTTGATCTGCAGTCCATACGCCTTGAATGCACTGTCCTGCCATGTGTGCCCCCCAGACATAGTCCGATGCATCTGTTGTCATAGTTTGCCTGGCTGGGGGCAAGGTGAAAGGCTGACCCTTGTTGAGGTGACATGCCTGTGACCACCATAGAAATTCCTGTTGTAGGCAGGGAATAAGATATATCATTGTGTCCAAGCTGTGGCTGTGTTGAGACCATACGCTTTTTAGGTACCACTGTAATTTCCTCATATGCAGTTTTGCAAATGGTATTAGTAGTATGCAAGATGCCATGAAGCCCAAGGCCTGCAGAATTTTTCTTGCAGGTAGTTGGGTCTTTGTTGCCATTGTTTTGAAATATTGAGTCAGTTGTAGTTGTTTGTCTGGTATCAGATAAGCCTTCTGGGCCGTTGTATTCAAGCTGGCACCAAGGAATGTCATATTTTGTGAGGGTACTAGTTTTGATTTCTTTTCGTTTACTGTGTACCCCAGGCAATTTAGAAGATGTTTTACAAAAGCCAGATGCTGTAAGAGAATGTCCTTGCTTTCTGCTTGGATGAGGCAGTCGTCCAGGTATGGGTATATTTGAATTCCTCTTTGTCTGCAGTATGCAATTACTGGTGCCAGGCATTTTGTGAAGACCCTGGGCACAGTAGATAAGCCAAAGGGCAGTGCAGAGAATTGGTAATGGGTTGAACCTGCAATGAAATGGAGGTATCTTCTGCAACTTTGTCTGATAGGGACATGCAGGTATGCCTCCTTGAGGTCCAACGTTACTAGCCATGCTTTCTTGCCCAACATGGGAAGAAGCTGCTGTAGTGTTAGCATCTTGAATTTGGGTACTTGTAAGAAGGTGTTTAGAACTGAAAGGTCCAGAATTGGTCTCCAGGCATTGTCCTTTCTGGGTACTAGAAAGAGTCTTGAGTAAAATCCTTGGCCTTGCTCTCGCGTAGGTACCAGCTGAATGGCTCTCATGTCCATGAGAGCTGTAATTTGTATTTGTGCCTCTGCCCATTGATTTTGTGGCAGGTTTGGCATTCCTCTTTTCATTGGCAAGGTGTGAAAATGGAATCTGTATCCTCCTGAAATTATGTCTAGGACCCATTTGTCCTTTGTGATAATGTGCCAGCTTTCTGAAAAAAGTGCGAGTTTTCCTCCCAAGGGGGGTGCCAAGAGAGTGTTGCTTGGCCAGATGAGGTGCAAGTCATTGAGTTTTCCTTCTGGTAGTTTGGGACCTGTCTTCTCTTCCCTTCTGTGTTGTAGTGCCCCATTGGCGAGGTTTGTACTGGGCTTGTGGTTGTCCTCTGCCTCTTGGACGTCTGTATTTACCCCTCTGTGGTCTGTCAGTAGCTGGAAAGGACCAATTTTTTGTTGGCCAATTTCTGCTGAAGCGAGGGGGCTGTACCTGTAGAAAATCTTTGACTGTCTGCATAGATTTTGCCTTATCCTCCATTTTCTGTAAGACTTGTTCTGCTTTAACTCCAAAAAGAACATCCTGCTGTAAGGGAGCATCTAGAAGCTTTGCTTTAACATGATCAGGCAGAGTTTGTTCCTTTAACCAAGCATGCCTACGTATAACAGACCCAGTGACAGCTGCTCTGCAGGAAGCCTCCAAAGAATCAAACCCACATTGTAAAGTATGTTTGCCCACCTGTTCAGTTGCATGCAACAGATCCTGCATTTCTTTCAATTCAGACTGTTGAGGGAGTGTGCTCATTTTCTGTTTTAACTGAGACATTAGAAATTGCTGATGTTTTAGCATGTGAAATTGGCAATTTAGTGCCCTCATAGCTAGAGTGGCTGAGGTGTAAACCTTTTTCCCCTACCTGTCTAGTGCTCTGGAGTCCCTTTCAGAGGGTACAGAATTTTTTGCCATAGAAGCCTTAGCCCCTTTGGGACCCTGGGATATAGTCTCTGGATCAGCAACAGGGATTTTATAAAGGAATTTGTGGGAATAAGGCACTCTATAGTATCTGTCAGGCTTGGCTGGAGCAGGAGGCAGAGAATCTGGGTTCAAACTGGATTCTAAGTAAACATCATCCACAATGTCTAAAACTGGGGGGATGGCAAGTGGTCTGTGCTGGGGGAGTAAAATAAACTCTCTGAGCCTTTTTTTTGAGTCAGAGTAGTCCTGACCTTCCCAGTGAAAATGTTCCCTCATAATGTGTAACGCTTCCCCAAAGGAGTAGTCTTCAGGAGGAGAAGCTGAGGGAATAGAATCCTCAGCATCAGAATGTTCATAAGGGGAGAAGGAGTAATCTTGGTCCTCAGAGGAGCCTGAGGAAATAGACACTTGATCAGAGGAGGCATAATCTTCATCTTGTCTAGGCCTTTTGTCAGGTGGGGGTTGGGAACCCCTGATTAAAGAGATCAAATCTTCAGCCATTTTGAGCATCTGTTTCTTAGGCATGGTGCCTTGAACTGGAGACTGAAGTGCAGTCTTTTTAGGTTTAATAGGAGTCTTAAGCTTAGGATACGTTTTTATGGTGAGCGTCATCGGTCTGAAAATGCCTTCAGAAACCGAAGGTGTTTCTGCAGCACCGACATCTCTTTCTGTAGTGTCGTCGGTAGGGGCTAAATAAAATGGCTGCCTCGGCCTAGCACTCTCCGCCAAAGGCTCCGAAGCGGTCTCGGGTTCCAGATCTGCGGTAGTCAGGGGCTACGTCGGTGCCTCGCTGAAGACCGGTGAACCGGTGACCGGTCCAGCCGAGGTCTCGGAGTCTGGCTTGGGCCTAGGCTGCCTGTCCTTAACCTTGCATTTTTTGTGCACGCCGGTAGTTGGTTGCTCCGACGGCATTGTGTAGTTAAATTTTCTAGTGTTGTGCGAAATCAAAGCGTCTTTTTATAGTACGCTTATTAAACCTAGCACAAAAATGACAACCAGTGATGTCGTGGTCTGGGCCTAGGCAAGGTATGCAGTAAGAATGAAAATCCTTATGAGGTATTTGCTTCCCACAAGAAATACAATTGTTAACTTTTTCTGACATCGGTCTGAGGCAAGAAAAGTTTCCCCAATGGGGTACTTAGCTTTATTGAAGACTTCGGATCTGAAGTTCGACTTCGAAAATCTCAGGTGTCGGCAACTGCTTCTGGCACCGCACGGCAAGAAAGACTGAAGAAAATGGCGTCGTATGCAAAATATATATACCCCTAGTGCACTGACATCAGGGAAGAAGTGACAGCAACCGACGCCGGACCAAGACATTGGAATTCCGGCCGACTGCGGGACCACCTGACGACAGGAAAACCCAAGTGTGATGACTGCAGCAGGGTAACACGATGAACATATACAACCAGACAATGTAAGAGTACAGTGCTTTGAAGGAATTAACCAAAAATAGAAACATCAGAACCATGAAACCAGATAAAGGGGGTGGCATGGTTATTATGAATTCTATTGATTATTCCTTCAAAATGTATGACATTCTCAGTAAAGACTTATAATATTGTAGAGGATCCAGCTACTTACATCCACAATTCCTCTTTCTGTGCAGACAGCATCCATTACCTCCTCAGCACGGCATCAGCAGCATTTCACTTCCACAAAACATTGACCTAATTTATGGAAAACAACAATTGTCAAAGTGTCACCTAAAGCTCTTAAGCCAACCTCTCCTTCAGACTTCAGACCAGTTTCAGATATGCTTTCTTTAAGTTAAACAATAGGGGAAAACCAAAACCTACCTACATCAAACTATTTATATGCAAACAGAAATATTCCAAGCCTCTCCAGATGATAGAATGGCTTCTGGACTTGATGGAGCTCACTTCCAGTTGTATGGCCTCTTACAGACGATATCTTGAAATATGGACATGGGAGCCTTATAGGCACTGACTGCACTGACATTACCAAAATATTTGAACCCATGATCTACTGCTTACTCCTGAGTGTTCTCGCAGCAACCAACAGCAACAAAGATGTTCTCTGAATTAATGAATTCCTCAAAAACAGGTACTTCTGTGTCAGATTGGTGCCTCAATATCTAACAACATTCCCCAGTATAAGAGGTTTTTCAAAGTATCATTCTGTCCTCTACTTTCAGCTAACCTGCCCGAACTGTCTTTACTTATTTATGCTAACACTATGGATACTTACAGATCCAGTCCCACATCTTCCTGGGTTCTTGGCTTGGAAATATGGATCTCATATCCATCCTAGATAATTGACACATCTGAGTTAAAAATAGCAGTCTTTCAAAAACCACTAATAGTTTCATATACCTTTGAATTTGGCTTTACCAGCAATGTTTACTTTGACGACATAAATACAAATATCAACAAATCATTTTTTTGGGTGAGAAGAATATCTCATTTCTTCTCTCCAGTGGGATCAGCCACAGATAGGGAAGGTATAGATTTCCAAACCATGAGTGTAACCTCCTCTAAACTGCAGTCAACTCAAACAAAATGCTTCTTTTAAAACTACCTCCATATGACCTGCCAGACCATCTCTCTCTAGCATCCACTTAGGAGCACAGCTGTTTGTCATTTCAGATGCAAAATAGCTGTCAGTTCAACAGAGGAGCAGACTAATATGTAGTTCTCTCTGCTTTATAATCTTCTCAAACATATATTTCTTTTTCTTTCGTAGAGAGGAGGGTGTCATTACAACCTTAGATCCCTTCTCTCCAGTGAACCTCACCACAACCAGCTCCATTGTATTGACTATATATCTTCCATTGTTAGCATTACATGTGAAATTCTTACCTTATTCAGTCAGAAACCTTTATGTCTTTCTGTTAATTAAGATCTAACCCTAAGCAACACCTGTGTGACTCTGTGCATATGTTTCTCACAAAACCTCTCTACTTAGACTTTGATCTTACTTCCATAAAGCCATTTGTCTTTCAGTTTAATAATTCTTTTGCAAATAATTTCTACATACTTGTCTACTGAAGCATCCATCCGACTCTTTACCTGTCCATCTTGCCTAATAATCCATGGCTTTGCACATGCTCATCTTTCTCTCTTAAGACAAAGTCCCAGGTAATCATTGCACTGGTGTTATGAGTTGCTTAAGTGTGAAAATTTAATGTTGTTGTGAATATCGGCACAATATATTGCAATGTGCAAGCTGGTAGTGAACTGTTCAAGGTTTTTCCCTCTTTTCTTCACTGTGGCATGACCATGCACTCTGTATGTATAATTTTGTAGGGCTTGACCCTCACATCAGGGGTACAGGGAGCTTGTCCCCCAGCAAAAAAAAATAATTCTTTGTATTTTTAAGATTTTTGGCTCCTTTTTGGTATTTCATTTTTGATAAATGGTAAACCGAGAAAATGAACATCAACTACTCTTAGGTAAGTCTCCTCTTAATACCCTTCCTACTCTCCCTACCATCCCTCTTCAACACGTTAGCATCCCCACCCCGCTGTTTTTGATTTCACCTGCTTTCTCTTGCTATATGTCAGCCTCTCTCTCTCTCTGTTTCTCCCCTAGTTGCTCCCTAGTACAAAATATGTTGAATGCACCATTTCACTGATAGGTTCTTAAAAATAACCCAATATGTGAAATTAGGACATAAAACCTAAGCTGTGTATGTATTCTTGCACTTATCACCACTACACTTAATGTTAAATCTTACATTTTTCCTACTGCATAGAAACCTAATTGCATGAAAAATATGCACAGTTCAAGTTATACCATTAAATATCTTGATAATGCTTTGAAATTGCTGGGCTCAGAATCAGCATTTTTGATCACTACCTATCTTGACATATACATTTAAATAAATTAAAATGAAAAAAAAATGTAACAAAGAAAAGGGCTTAAGCCTGGGTGAATCACAAATAAATATATCACTGCATAACAAAGTAAACTGTCAAACTAAGGCATGCAACCTTTTTAACTTGTGACACACCTTCACATCAGAAAACTCAGTGGTATGATTCAGTTTCCCTTTTATCAACAATGCACCTTCATGAAACACTGAAATATTACTCAGAGTAGGCCTTAACTATGTTATTCATTTGGATGAAGTTTTAAGCATTAAAACACTAGATAGATAGATAGTTCTGTAATATCCACTAAGAACTGGAACTTATATATTGCTAAATATTTCATATCTTGGAAATTAATGAGCCAGTTCACAAGGCTGTTTAAGAAATTTCCAGATTCATGGACTTTGTATAATATTTGTTCTTTTAACTAATCCGATATAGACTTTTGGTTTTTGGGGCTCATTAGATGCAGCTGCTATACATTTTTGATTTCGATTAAATATTAACAATTGCTAAATATTATAACACATGTTAAGGAACCAAATAACTTTCACACAACATAGTTCAGCAGAGAATAATAATCTATATAATAGATATAATAATAAAATATTGCACAGAAAGACATCTATGCAGGAGAGCAAGTAAACCTGTGTCTCTCGGAGCTAAGAGTGAGCTCTTTTTTATAGTAAAACCACACAGTAGAATTGAAATAGTTTTAGCTGACTGACCAGAAAAACAGTACATGTTTCTGAAAGATCCTGGCACAGTACATATTTGTCCTTTCTTATCATAAACTTGACCATACCGAATAACTAATTCTATTTCTGTATAGATGAGCTAACAAAGCATGAGAAAAAGCTTATGTCAGAAGAAGAAATAAAATGGTAAGTCATATAGACCTAGATTCCATTTTACTTTAACATGGTTTCCTGTCTTGATTTATTTATTTTCTCATAAAAAAATCTTTTTTCTTCACACATGTCAATTTCATAACTGTTAAAAAACAAATACTTGAGAGTATTCTATGATTTTTCTTGTCTTGCAATATTTTGCAATATGTTGCCTCACAGCAAGAGGTTCTCCTGTTCGATTCTCGGCTGGAGTGCGGGGAGTGCCTTCTGTGTGGAGTCTGCATGTCCTCCCCGCGGTTGGGTGGGCATTCGAAAGACATGCAAAAATGGGCGTGTCTTCGCTGAAGGTTGAACGTCGAGCTGGCACCTTGGCGTTCCTGAAAATCTACTGCCAATCATTAGCGGACCGGAGTTCTGCTGTGGTGACCCCTAACCGGGAAAAGCTGAAAGACAACAACAACAACAACAACAACATATTGCTTGTTATGTGTTCTTAAAACTTCAATAAAACATGATTGCCGAAAAATAAGTCTTAAGTCATGTTTTGTTGATCCAGGGAGAATAAATAAGAAGTAATTTTTATGCTGTTTCTTATATATTATTTATTTATTTGACAATTGTTTACCGGGAAAGTCTGACTGGGCCAGAAACTGGCCATTTTCAGTGGACGTACAAGGAGAAAAGCTCCATAATCACAATATTTCAAAAATCAAGTACAGATGTTTTCAATCACAAAGTATCATGTTACATTACAAAACAGCAAGTACAAATATTTTAAATTACAAAGTATCATGTTACATTACAAAACAGCAAGTACAAATATTTTAAATTACAAAGTATCATGTTACATTACAAAACAGCAAGTACAAATATTTTAAATTACAAAATATCATGTTACATTACAAAACAGCAAGTACAAATATTTTAAATTACAAAGTATCATGCTACACTACAAGACATAAGATTAAAAAAAGTAACAAGAAAAACATTGGACATATGTTTCATTGTAGAGTGCAATGAAAAAAGCAATAACATGAGCTGAAGAGAACATGTGAGGAAAAATTCAATAGTTATATTATTTGTTGCATAGATTAGTATGTGGTAAATAAGAACTGAGACAATTCTAGTAAGATATTTAAAGAAATATCAAAGATTATAGGATTAGAAACAGTGAGGTGAAATTCAGTGATGTCTTAGTATGAGAGAGGTATTCATTCTATGGTTATAAAAGGAAGAAGGATGGAGAGAAGGAGATTATAAGAAGAGTGCAGGGTAGGGGGTCTTCAGGTAGCTTAGGTGAGTAGGGAGGAAAGAGGTATTGGAAAGGTCTGCAGACATGAATTAAATAAGGTAAGCTAGTGGGGAAGAGTGGAGTAGGAGGCTGGAAAGGTTTGTGAAGTGTGATCTATGTTGAAGGAGTGAGTGAAGTATAGTGAGTAAGTTTGGCCAGGACTGGCACAGTAGCAGGTCCAAGCTTTTGTAAGATATTCTTTCAGGGAGCATTTAAAGGTGGGTAGGTTAGAAATAGGTGCAGACCGCCTTAAAAAAATCCAGCTATACTCTGTCGCATATCGTCTACTCCGAGACGATCTCTGCTTAACATACAAGGCCATGTCAAACCCAGAGCTGTTGGACATACTACACTTAAAGAAATTCCAATGCCTCAGAGCCACACGCTCCAGGGATCTATACCTTGTCATCACAATAAACAAAACATGCTGGAGGGATAGGTTCCTGACCCAGAGACTCCCCGGACTCTGGAATAGACTGCCCATACATGTCAAGCAGAGCACCTCTTTGGCCCTCTTCAAAAGGAACCTTGATGATTGGATGGAAGAAAGGAAATTCACCCAGGGATCACTTCAGTTGCCCTGCTAGACAAGGGTCCAGGGAAGTAAATAGTGTGGGAAGAAATAGCCAGGGAATTGTTATGGCTAGGCTTGTATAGGCCTTAGGGCCGATAGCCTAGTACCAACCTATGAACCTACGAACCTATGGTGGATAGAGGTAAGGAGTTCCATTTTTTTGCTACTGAGTACAAGTACAGGCTTTCTCCAGGGAATTTATTCAGTTTATTTATGGTGAGAATTTGCTTGTATTCCAATCAAAGAGTTCTTTTTGGAAAATACATGTTGATTAAAGGGGCAAGAGCTGGACAGGCTAATTGTCTGTGTATGATTTTATCTATTGTTATAACCTGAATGTAGTAGAGGTGGAGGGGAAGTTCCACCCAGATAAAGGTATGCAGAGCTTTACAGTGATGGGTAAAAGAGGATGCATTAGAAGCAAACTTGGTATTTTGTAGTATCAGCTTTCAAGTTTTTTTTTTTTTAATGAATGATTGTAAATTGGTTAGACTTGGTGCTACATAGTGCAGGGAGGGCAGAAGGTAGGTTTTTGCTAGAGTAATTTTTGTGAGTGTTCTCAGAAAATGATTGTTTCTGTATAGCATGCCTAGTTTTTGATGGGTTTTCTTGATATTACTTTAGATGTGGAGGTCAGATTTAAGATTACCATCTATTACAACTCCTAATAGTTTGGTATGGTGTACTAACTTGATTTCATTGCCATTTGCCATAAAAGATGCTTTGCTAGGGGTGTGAGTTTTTGGGGTAAAGAGGAGGAGTTTTGGGGGGGTTGAATAGGACTTGTGCCACTGTAAGCTAGGTTTCAACGGAGATGGCAGCTTGTTGAGCGATTTCTTGGAGGTGAGTTAATTTGTTTGAAGAGCAGCTGATGGTAAGTCATCTGCATATTGAATCAAGGTGCCTTCACAAGAAGATGAATGTAGCTTATTGATAAAATTGATTTTATTGATTATTGATTTTTATTATTATTGATTATCTCTCCATCTTTTAAGGTATGGTTCTCCTTGCTCTCATGAGTTACAGCATTTTCTACATTCTCTTTTTGTGCCTACATTATATATTTCTATGCTTTATTGCATTACATTATTAATAAACATTTATTTACACTTCAAAATTTGGATGCAAACAACATTTTTGTGTCAACATGCTAACATTTCATATTGTTTCAAATGCAAGAGCATTTAAAATTTAGATTTCTGCAACTTCCTTGCAGCATTTCATGCACAAAGCCACAAGTCTTTAATAATGTAACATTTATATCTAGAAACATTTCAGTATATATTGATTATTGCAGCTGTTTAAGTATCTTGCCTACTTTTTCAGTAATCAACAATCTTGTGAACATTCTGAAAAGCTTAAATGGTATAAAATTACATGTGCTAATAAAATGAAAGCATTTCTATCCTTAATGTTGACAATGGCTAAAAAAGCTTTATGCAGAAAATGGAAAACCAAAGACAAATAAGACAAATCATCAATAAAATAGATAAAAGGTTGATTAACAGAAATTAAACACATGGAACTGAGAACTATGAGAGATAAGAAACAAAACTCCATAAAGAAAACAAATGGTCTGTTTGGGATGATGTAATGGAAGTTGAATTTGAGGATACTGACGTGGAAAAGAGTACTGAAAATTTATATTTACTACATAAAGCAGACTGTCATACAAGGTGAGACATTGCTGATCCACTTGTTAAGACATAAACATAGAGAAAATAAAAAATACAGTTATTAATGAATTAATTCCTGTTTACACATTAGGTTTTTAATAGTTTATGTGTTTTAAAGTTTTTTGGTTCATGAGTGATGTTGAATAAACATAGAATTAAGACTGGAAAAAATAGCTGATGGTGATGTTTGGATTTTCATATTTAACAACCACAAGTTATTGATAATTGAATGTAAGGACTGGCCATCTGACATGAAGCTGCTTTATTAGTATTGTGTAAAATACGGTCACTGCAGCACGTCGACAGCACAAACCAGCGAAGGCTAAGTAAAAACTGTTTATTTTAAGCGCTTTTCGTTTGCTAAAATGAGCAAACTTCTTCAGAAACCATTTTTAACTTTTAAAAACGTATAAATAGTCACAGTTACTACTGTTAGACCAATCACAGCTCAAACATACTTAACCACTTTCTTAAAGTCAACCACTACTTACAAAATTACCACTAATAAAAATAATTTATATAATTATCACCACAATACAAAATACTGAAATGTCGTGCTTTAAACAAAATAACAACAATAAAAATGAATGGACATGATCTAATGAACTTAATATACTCTGTATTTAGTGCATACTGTTTTTAAAAGCAACTACCTAATACTAGTCACGGCATCATCGCCTAAGACTCTTTAACTTAAGAATGCTGCTAAAAGAGCATGTTTCATTCAACCCAGGATAATTATAGGCATTCAGTTTAATCTGCCATACCAATTCTAACTCTTCTAGATGTAAGGGTACTGATCTATTACTGAAAATTTAAATCTATGGTCCATATAGGACTGGACATGTTTTGCTAAAGTGTTGTCCTGCTTTTTCCTACTAATGGCATACTGATGTTCATAAATCCTTTCTCGGAGCCTACGCCTCATTTTGCCTACATAAAAAGCAGGACAACACTGGCATGTCACTATATAAACAACCATCTTCGAGTTACAATTAAACCTGGATCTTCATCTGATGTGGAAACCACCCACTATTACTGAGTGTATATTATCCACAAATTTACAGTAATTGCAACTTTGACATTTAAACATCCCTGGAATTTTTGGGTAAACTCGTCGTTGTTGTTCAAGTATATCTTTCAGGTTCCTGCCTCTCTTAAATGTTACCCGAGGTGTATCACCCATTTTAACAAAAATGGTAGAGTTGGTTCTAAATAAGTCCCAATTTTTTCTTAATAATATCTAAACAAAAGTAGCAATGCAAGTTAAATGTGGTAATAAAACTTACTTCAGTTTGTGTATTAATTACAGGGCTGCATACCATAGTGTCAATTGAATCTAACACTGGACTTGACAGTTCAGTAATAGCTTGTTTAAATCCCAACAAAGGTTTATATATTCCATTGAATCTCTTATACTGAACTTCTTTTATTAAGTCATCTAATAATCTTACTGGACTTCTTTTAAGAAAGTGGTTAAGTATGCGAGTGCTGTGATTGGTCTAACAGTAGTAGCTGTGACTATTTATATGTTTTTAAAAGTTAAAATGGTTTCTGAAGAAATTTTCTCATTTTAGCAAATGAAAAGCTCTTCAAATAAACAGTTTTTACTTAGCCTTCGCTGGTTTGTGCTGTTGACGTGCTGCAGTGACCGTATTTTACCTGTTTGTCATTTTCAGCACTTGTAGTTTTAGTATTGTGTAAACATATAATATATTAAAAGGTTACACTAACAATCAGTACAGAAATACCAGGTACACCATGTATGGGGATTACAAAGTACAGTAGATATAAAAAGTTTACACACCCCTGTTAAAATGCCATTTTTTGTGATATAAAAAAATGAGACCACAATAAATCATTTCAACACTAAAGGTAGGTGGAAAAAGTTTTGAAATGATTTATTGTGGTCTCATTTTTATATATCACAAAAACCTAGCATTTTAACAGGGGTATGTAAACATTTTATATCCACTGTATATTACACTGAAAAACTGTTCCAATAAAGTATTTAAATTGTTCAAAAGAAGAGCATAAAAAATAATATTTTGGATGGTTTGTGTCTATTTCTGTTTCTGATATACTATTAACAATATTAGGAAGCCCTTTCTGAGAGTCTTCATCCTCCTCATTGACTGGGGATAGAGATATTCCTATCACAGCCTAACATATGTCTAGAGTAACATGCTCTCTAATTGCTTTTGTCTTGCTGAAATAAACAAGTAGAGGTAGGTAGTCTAATGTTTGGTGTATCTATAGCTGATCAGGGAACAGATGCACAGCATATTTCAATATCACAACAAAGCTATATTTACATATAAGGGTTGGGAGGGTGGCCTAATGGTTAAGGTGTTTGCCTTACAAACACAAGGTGCAGGGTTTGAGCCTCACAAGGGATAATGGGCTAGGCTTAAAATGGCTTGCAAGGGCAGTTAGCCTACTACTAATCTATGAACCTATGAACCTATGTAACATTCACAGGTAATGCTATCAATTTCCTTAGTGAAGCATTTTTACAGTTTGGGCTGTCCTCTTGACTTGGCCATTGTGCAGTGGATAGTTTGTGATATCAGACAAAATTCCCATTGCTCTTAAAATTAATTGAGATGCACACTTACATACTGTGAACCATTACCTGATAAAACAACATCAGCTGAATATTTACTTGAATGTAGAAATTGTGATATATCTTTAAAAAGCACTTATAAGGGGAACTGTTTCATCTGTCTCAGACTGATGGAACTATGTAATATTATTAACAGTAAGTATTTGAAAAAAACTGTTTAAATTTTAAATGCCCATATGTGAAGGCTTTTAGTTCTATACACAGATATACACTAGAGTGGTTAGATGATGTGAAAAATAATAAATAATGCACTAGATAATAAATCAGTTCTAGTTTTAGCTAGATAGTCAGAAAGAGGCATTAGTAAATCAACAGAAAAAAGTGAAGATAAATAACAGGAAAAGGAGATCTCAATGATCCAGATAATAGAAAAAGTTAAGAAAAGGAAAAAAGACAGTTAAAAATAGGTACACTAATAAGAAAATATTTGTAGATCAGGGATCTTGCAATAAAGACTTAGTCAATAAAAGCTCAGTGAGCACATACATGATAAATACTATACCTTTTCATAATAACTAATCAATTTATGAAGAAAATACTGTTAGTGGACTGGTAGTGCCAAGGACTGAAATTAACAAAGAAAATTGCCTTGAAAAAAACTGTAGCAATTAGTAATTACAAAATAATCATGGAATTAATAGTGTCAAGTGTGGAAACTGGTGAAGGAGGGAACTCAGGTGAATTAAATATCCAGGTTGTGGTCTCTAACCTGTAGTCACAGTAACAAATAAAGCTATTAGAAAAAAAGATAGTTTACTTCCATTGATAAGGGTAATCTAATTAACGTTGCCGAACATAGAGATAAAGAATGTATTAACAAAAATATTATAACTAGGAAAAGAAGCAGAAAAAGAAGTGAATAATTGTTAGATAATTCAAATATTATCAGGAAGAAAAGAACTGTTGACACAAGGGTTACAAATGAAAATACTGTTTTGAGAGACCCACACTTAGAGATGATTCCATGTTATGAACCAATGTAATGAAGCCAATTAGACTAGATAAAAAGCAATAATGGTCTCTTCCTAACCTGGCCTGAAAATTACTGACATTAGTGCTGCCACAGTTAAGTTCTTATCAGAGAATAAAATGTTTGTTGTTCATGCTGGAGTAAATTATTCGTAGCAGACTCCATAAACTCCATGAATAATTGTACAGTGGACATTGTTAAATATTTGCAAAATAAAGAGATTTACTATGTACTTATAAAAAAATGTTTCATCATTGCTCAGATCAGGTTATTTTCTTATGAAAGCTCATCAGTTTAACAACTGGTTAAGGCAATTAGCTTTGGTATATAAGATTAGTCTTATTAAGTACTTGGAAGACTGTGTTTTGGACAGTAGTTTATTTTCTAATGGTATTTTACATTTGAATTCATATGGTGCCTTTGGTTGCTGAGAAGTTAGCTGACTATATGAAACATTATTAGAATTAAGCTCAGTACTAGGGAGAGGAGAAATAACACCAGCTCTTTACAGTTATAAAATGTTACTACTGCAATGCAGAAAGTTTAGGAAACAAATATGATGAACTTGTTGGAGTGATATCACGAGGGAATTATACATCTATAGAAATTATTGAATGTTGTCAAATGTTATACAAAGTATGAATGCCTGAGACATAATTTAAGGGATGGAGGGGTTGTTCTTTGGATTCAGGGTTTTATTCCTTCAGTACTTATAAAGCAAGTGAGAGAACTTGAAACAGTTTTAGTACAAATAAGAGATATCATTTAAATAGATCAACATATGTAGCTTTATGTTATCAAACTTCCTCTATTAATAACTGGAAAAGTATTTATATTATAAGAATATTAAACTCTTAGGAGATTTTAATTGCGCAGGAAATTTATAGAATGATCATCTTAGCAAAATCTCTATTTGAAAAACAATTTATTAACTACATTTGTCAATATGACACAACTGGTTACAGAAGGGACTACAGATTCAAATGTATTAGCTTTAGTTTTAATTATAATACCTGAAAGTGTAAGTGATTTGAAAATTGGGTGTTCAATTGGATGTTCTAACAATTACTCTTTGACTTTTGATCTTAACCTTTTATTATTCATAAAGAAACAAAACATGTTAAAAGTTTAATATTAGTGATCTTCATTATCACTCACTAATAGAAAGCATAAATGATAGGAACTGGTCATTGTATCTTGCCTTAGACTATGGCTAGAAGAATTTTGAAGAAATTTTATCCATTAGAACATTAACTGCTGAACATGGAATTAGGGAAGTATTCCACTATCCTATGTGGTGGAATAGGAAATTAACAAAATTGCCCAAGAGGAAAAAGAAAGTATAATATTTTATTAGAAATATCCCACCAGTATGAATAAAAGAGTCTATATTGTGTTATCAAAAAGGCAATCCACCGAATGCCTTTTCACCGACCCCTAAACAGTGAACCACCAGTTATGCGACTGACCAATTCAGCGATTTTTTTCCCGAGGGAAAAATTGCTGGGCCGATGAGAAATGGCACATCACTACAAACATGCCAAAGTGAGGGGCTTTACCCCCCACACCTCTCAAAGTGGTCAATCAAACTGTAGTTTGATATCAGAGTTGTTATATTTAGTTAGGGGGGGTTGTGGGGGGCCCAGTTATCAAACTACAGTGGGGAAAGGGACAAATTCACAAGGATCAGCCATTTGTGTAACTGGCAGTTCGATGTTTATGGGTCAGTGAAAAAGCATTCGGTGGAATGCCTTTTCAATAATATAATATAGACCTAAATAAAAGAATTCTTGATAGTGTATGTAAGACACTTAAGATTAAAATAAGGCAAGCTAAAATTAATTTTGAAACACATTTCTAAATGATACTACATGTAAAAAATATATATAAATATATTAATTCACTTAATAATGCTACACTGTCTCCCTGTATAAGAGTCAATTGTATATTACAGTGGATTCACAAATCATAGATAATGTATTTAACAATCTTTTGTTAATATTTGTATTAACTCTACTGTTAAGGTTAAAATTTCTACTTCCTTGTATAGTCATTGTCCCAATATGACTATAAACATGAACAAAGATGCATTCTTTAAAATTAGTAAGACAACATCAATGGTCCCAGATGTGATCCCAGGGTCTCTGTTATTTAACAGGCTTTTAGAAAATGGTAGTGATCCTAAATCATGGAAACTTTCACATGTTACTCTGATATATTTTAAAGGAGAGAAAAAAGAAATCAAAATCTATGGGCCTATCAGCTTGATTACTTAATGAATAAAACCAGCACTGGCAGTGTGAATACTGATTCTATACAACATGGTTTTGTAGAAGGGAGATCTACTTTAAGCAACTTAATAGGTTTTTTATGAACAAAATATTGTAGCCTTAGTTTTAGGATGTGTTCCCTATGTCAAAGCCTTCAACTGTTTGCCATTCTCCTCTGTTTATAAAAGTCTAATTATACTGAATATTAACCACTACATTGTTAGATGGATAATGGAAATGGCTTGCATCTGTCACCCCTGGGCTTTTGGATATTGGCAAAGGCTCTTGCTACCCCCATAGTGCCTTTTTTAGGCAAGGCTCCAAAGACAAACCCACCTCCATAGGTATCACAAGGGATAAGAAACTAAGAGTAATGCTACTCAACACCAGAAGTCTAAACCTCAAGATGCATGCACTCAAAACTCTCCTTAGCATGGAGAACATCGATATCTGTGCAGTAACAGAAACCTGGTTCAAGGCTCCAGAGAGCACCCCAGCACTACCAGGTTATACCGCATACCATGATTTTCGGCCGCAAAACTTGGACCGAACCACAAAAGGAGGGGGAGTATCAATATTCATCAAAGATACCCACACCTCCAGGTTGGTGGCACAGCACGAAGCATCAGAGACTATCCATGTGCAACTAACAGTGGGTAAAACTGCCTTCCAGTTTATAGCCTGCTACAGACCACCCTCCCAAACCCAGGAACCCCACTCAGCCTACCTGAGAACACTGGAAAATATGAAGGTCTCTCCAAACACCATTATATTGGGTGACTTCAACTACCCAGACATAGACTGGGAGCATTACTCTAGCTCCAACACCCTAGCCCAAAGGTTCCTAGAATTTATAAACTCAAATGCTATGGAACAACTTGTTACCACTCCCACAAGAGGGGAAAACATACTGGACCTGATCATCATCAACATGGGGACTCTATGCTCCAGACCAGAAGTGTATCCCTCACTGGTAAGATCAGACCATAAACTAATCTCACTGGATATTCACATCCCAACCCCACTCCCTGCCCAGAAAACCACAGTGAAAAACTTCTCCAAAGCAAATTTCACACTCCTCAAAACCGAGGTGGAATCCTTCAAAGCCCCCGGGCCTGTGGAAAATATGGCCCAGACCGCAGAATCCTTTATAAACGCATTCTATGAACACCTTCAGGAATGCATGGATCATGCAATCCCAAATAAAACCAAGACCTAATCCTCCAAAGGCAGACATCCTGTCTGGTGGACCCCAGCCATAAACAAACTATACAATAGAAGGAGGAAGCTACTACATGATAGAGCAAAATCCCAAAAAGGGAAGGCATCTCTGATCAGTATTAGCAAAAAACTATGGGCACTCATAAAATCGTCTAAGGCCAGCTTCGAGAGAAAAATTGCACAGGACACTAAGGATAATCACAAGGCTTTCTTTAGTTACATTAGGAACCTGGGTGGGAATTCCCAGATATGCTCAGAATTAGTCCAAAATGACAAAAAATACACCGAACCCACAGACATTGCCAATATCCTAGCTGACAGGTTCAGCGCAAACCCCCCCCCCTCCCCACCAAAAGGGCAGATATCTATCCCAGCAGAGTGCTGCCCCCTGACATCTCAGATGCTCAGGTAAGAGCCACCCTCTCCAAAGCAAAAAACACAGCATCAATGGGACCAGACAGTGTCCTGGGCTGCGTCCTACATGAACTCCAAGAAGAGCTAAACCCAAACATAAAACTACTGTTCAATCTCAGCCTTACTAAAGGATATGTACCCAAAGAGTGGCGTACAGCAACAGTGGTCCCTCTCCACAAAGGTGGTGCCTCAACGGATCCTGGAAACTATCACCCCATAAGCCTGACTATCTTGGTCTGCAAAGCTATGGAAAGGATCATCATGGACCTCATAAATAAAGATATTGGGGACCTACAGACACTGGATCCTACCCAGTTTGGCTTTGTTAAGGGCAGATCCTGCCTCTTAAACCTGATCGATTTCTTTGAAACAGTCACCAAGGCCATTGACGAGGAGAAGGTGGTCCACACAGCCTACCTGGACCTCGCAAAAGCCTTCGATACAATACCCCACTCAGGCATTATAGATAAGCTCACCAGCTTAAATATAAGCCCCTATGTCACTAGATGGGTTGCAAACTGGCTCAAGGACAGAACCCACATGGTTAGAATTGCTGGAGCCATGTCAGACTCCAAACCAGTTACAAGTGGCGTCCCACAAGGCTCAGTCCTGGGACATCTCTTGTTTGGTATATATTTCTTGGAGGTACAGGCCAACACAGAAGGACTGTGGCTGACCAAGTTCACAGATGACTGCAAACTGGGCGCCATAATCGACTCTCCAGCTGACACAAGCATCCTCCAAAAGGGCCTCATAGAAACAGACAACTGGTGCCAGAGCCATGGCCTCAAGCTAAACGCCAAAAAGTGTATAGTCATCCCCTTTGGCAAAAACAAAGTGACCACAAATTACCACATAGGTGGTAATCCATTAAGTACAGAAGAAGTAATTGGGGACCTGGGGACCCAAGTTGATAGCAATCTCTCATTTGACAACCACGTGGCCAAAGTGGTTAGAAAAACATTTTATATAGCCCACCTAATCATGAAGGGATTCACATCTAGATCAGGGGAGGTCAGCATGCCTCTTTACTCATCCCTCATCAGGCCCATAATTGAGTACAATGCCCCTTTTGGGATGTACCTTACCAGACACCTGCAGCAACTGGAAAGATCCCAAAAGTACTTCACCAAGAGGATCAAAGGGCTTAAACAGATGCCATACGCTGCCCGGTTAAAGAAACTCCAGCTCTACTCAATGGCATACTGCCTGCTCAGAGGTGATCTGTGCCTGACGTATAAAGCCATGTCCAACCCGGAATTAATGGACATGCTGCACCTCAGAAAATCCAAATCCCCTCGAGCTACGTGCTCGAGAGACTTGAACCTCAGCACTGAAATAAATAGGACATGCTGGAGGGACAGATTCATAACCCAGAGGCTCCCTTCACTCTCGAATAAAATCCCAGTCCAGGTTAGGCAGAGTCCCTCATTGGCTCTGTTCAAGAGGAATCTTGATGAGTGGATGGGAGATCGTAGGTTTACCCCGGGTATCACTTCTGTGTCACTGTTAGACAGAGGCACAGTATACTAACCTCGAAAAAGGGCATAGCAAAATTAATTTAAAATGGGTGGCGAAAGCCAAACACACTCTGGCTAGGCTTATAAATGCCCTAGGGCAGATAGCCTAGTATGAACCTATGAACCTATGAACCTATGAAAGGCTACAGGGCAGGAAACAATGAGTTTAATATTGAAATACCTTATCTGGTTAACTGCCCATATCAGCAGGAGTTCCACAGGGATATGTGTTGGGACCTATACTATTTAATGCTGACTTTTCAACCATGCCAAGAAATAGAAATCTGTGGATCCGTAAGTATGTGGATGACTGCAAGTTGTGCTTTGTTATACAAAACAATAAAATTTTTGAAGAATTAAACATTTGCATGAAATCAATGGGTATCCGAGCTTCTGCTACAGCTTTAAAATTTGGTTTAGACAAATGTAATATCCTGCACTTTAGTAAAACAATACAAAGGAATCCAGTTTACTTATAGAACTTACTGAAATTCACCAATATAAATATTTGGTATTACTATTTACTTCTGATATTTTTATTAGAACTCATATAACTCAGATAAGTACAAAGGCTATGAGACTGATTGGTTATTTACAGAAGAATTTAACCACCAGAAATACAGATTACTTGACTACTGGTTACAAGATGTATAAATGACTTATATTACAGCATAGCATGTTTTGTAACTACACTAATAGTCAGGTGAAAATTCATGAGAGTGTTTGGTGTAAATTCACTGAAAGAATCACTGTTCTAAAAGATCCTTTATACAGTGACAGGTGTAAATTCCTAAATATTTATTCTTTAAGTTATAAGTATATAAGAGGAACATTTATTTTAGTATATAAAAGCTTTTATGATAATAGAATGCAAATCTTATTTAATATAGAGATATGCAAAAATTGTAAAGCACAATAATATGAAAAGCAAGAATTATTTTTGTAAAACCAAGTGAACACATTTATTTATAGGAAACTATGTGGTAATTTTATGGACTAACCTACCTGTCGGAATTTGTCTGTGAAATGTTGTTAGTTACAAGAAAAATATTCATGCTTGGGTGGGAGATATTAAATTTGACCCTTAAATTACAGAATCAGTGTTCCTTGTTGGCCAGTTGGCCTAAACACTGTTAGAGTTCTTATGAACCTATGACTTTTATTACATTTCACATTGAGAACAGATAGTATTAATTGTATTATCACCCAATCACATTGCATCATGTAACTTTCTGACCTCTGGAAAGAATAAATAGTAGCATATAGTAAGTGCATATGATCTGTAAACTGAATCATCCCTGCCCCAGCCTTACTCTAGAATCTTTCAGGTGATTTGCAAGAAAACATCTCTTCAGCTGGAGTACTCTTATGGCATGTACTACACACAGAGCACACTCTTCTTTCTTTATAAATCTGCACTAACATATTTAGTCAGTATAGCACATTGCATGCTCTTTATTTAAATTTCAGCACTATAAAATCCAGCTGTTGTACTATTTCTCAACATTTTTTTATTTATTTAGCTGATGTGATATAATTACTCTACTTACATTAAACAACAGCCCATGTAAATTATATGGCATTAGGACTGGTCTAAGAAAATGAATGAACAAAAATTGAAAATTTAAAAACATAATTGTATGTGCAGAGATAAATGATATTGAACAACACCAGCTGAAAGTATTCAGAGTAAAGTGAAAGAAAGAAATACCGATGAAGCTGGTGTAAAACTGAGTATTATACATATCGTTTCAGCACCAAGATGTGCTGCCCATGTGATTAAAATCACAAGTATTGTTAGCAGTTCTATCAGATGACTTGTACTACATCCTGGTTACATGCACTTACACTTGTGGGAACAAATGGCTGGAAATGATTCTTACTTTTCTAAAGACATACAACTCCCCCCCCCCAAAAAAAAAATCACATGAAACACAGAATAAAACCACAATTTTATTGCTAAAGCAGAAGTTTAATTCCTTTCCTCCAATACTTTGGGCATTCCCATCATCATAATAAATACCATTATATAAAAGTCTCATGCTAATGATAAACCAATAGGAAACAAATCCTAATTATTCTTCATTTAAAAGCATACATTTGAATAAATTAGTAATATAAAACCATTTAAATAAATCGACCCTAAAATTTTTCGGACCTTATTTTCAACACACTGTTCAAGCTTACATGCTCATTCAACCCAGTGGAGAGGATGCATTTCTCCTGAGCTGCCACACTTAATCCTTATACCTTAATAATGTTTTCCATTCCCCCCAGAGATGTCTTAATTTTCTCCCAAATAAGAAACTTAAAAGACGTAAACCCCATACTACTAAATGAATGTTTTGTCAATGCATTAGTGTTATCCCCATCTTCCAATACTGCATAAATGTTGCTGTATCTGTTTTAAATGTTAATCCTGTTTTCCCAATATTGAATGCATTACAGGACATGCAACTGGCAAGGTAAATAACCCATAGCATATTACAATTATACTTCCACTTGTGTCTCCATATTTTAGTACATCCAACAATATACCCAATATCTTCTGAAAGTATGTATGGGTATTGCTTACCAGCTCCACATTTTTAGCAGACATATGACCATTAGTTATAACATAAACATTCCCTTTCTAAAATCCTTTTAACAACTGGTCTCCTTTTGAGGATAATATTAGGTCTAGATCCAATAATCTTAAACAGTTATCTAAAATTAACTAGATCATCACAATATTTACAAATATCTTCATTAATCAATAAATTGTCTACAGAATATTGTAGAATCAAAGATTTGGGACCAATGGTTCTCTTTTCAAAGGAGCCCATACACTAAAGCTCAGATTTTAAAATAGATCTCTTGTTTCCATGTCTTTCACCAATAATGTCCCTAGCTGTCCAATTTAATAAACCATTAGGATAACCTGTTTCCAAAAACATTGTCACAAGTTTGTTTAATTCAAAACCAAATACTTCATCATCAAAAACAAGTCTAGTCAACTCCTCTTTTCTAATGGGGGTGGCAGCTCGTATAAAACAAAAATAAATTAGTAAAAAAGTTGGTTTCCTATAGATATTACAGGAGATAAACTCAAAAAGGTATCTCCCAATAGAAACATCCATATAGTTAATAGTGTCATAATCAATACAGTATTTAAACATCAAAATTCCAGTTGTAGTTTCTAAACAACTATATTTGTTCCTGATGTTTTTTATGTTCATTGGTCTATTTTTCTACAGTTTTTGTTTTTTGTGGACTTTCCTAAAGACAGTACCATGTGAATTATTTTTGAAATAAAATGCATAGTGATAAGCTGGGAAGTTGAACAAAGTTTTTTTTTTTAGAAACAGAATTGATTATAGACATGATGAGACACTAAAATTCTTGCTATTAAGTGCAATATGGTTCAACAAAAATGTCTGATCTGATGATAGTAATAAAAGAAGAAGGCGATGCAGTAGTAATTCTCAGTGAAACCTGGTTTGGTTTCAAGGTTAGTGCTATTTGTATCAAAGTGTGTCAGTGCTTTCAAAACTATAGAATTGGTAGTAAGTGTGGGGGGTTTCCATGTACACTGGGCACAAGTTGAACTCAGCTCTGACTTACAACAGTTCATCTAAGGGACTTCTAACAGTATCCATAAGTAGAGGAAGTGACAGTTTGGACACTGGCAGATTTTATAAGACTCCTTTAATTGGAATCTGATGAGGTGGAAATAGTTTGAAATGAGCTTACAAATTTTGGAAAGAAGGCAAAGGGGTGTTTGCAGGTATCACATGACTGTAGGGATGATACAACACTTTAAGCTATAAATAAGGTACTCTGAATCCAGTCTGTCCTTCACCCAACAAGGAACGACTTTTTAGATGAGGGCTTAGGCACAGCATTAGCTAGTATAACAGATATGGCAGTAAAGCCTTCTTTGGTAAACTGAAATCATAGTAGCATTACATGCAGCTTCAGGAAGAAAAGGGTACGCAGTTAGCAGAAGGAAGGATTATGATGACAACTACAACAGACTAATTTCTGATAGAATTCTAACATATTCGGTCATACTTTAGACAAAGTGTTCCCTGGTGGGACAGAAACTTGTTAAGGTTGTCAGGGCAAAATAGAAGATGATAGGGTTAATGTGCAGTGATCCTTATAATTTAAATATATGCGTGTACAAATAAATAATGAATTCAAGGTAAAGAAATTTACAGAAAATAACAAGAAATCATTTTTTTAAACACTGCGGTAGCATTGTCACCTCACAGTAAGACATTGTCCTGTTCGATTCTCAGCTAGAGCGTCTCCTGTGTGGTGACATGCGTGAATGGGCGTACCTTCGTTGAAGGTTGTGTGTCAGAGCTGGCAACTCGGCATGTAAAAATCTACTGCCAATCATTAGCGGACCGGAGTTCCGCTGTGGCGACCCCTAACCGGGAAAAGCCGAAAGACACAACAACAACTAGTGAACAAAGGAAAGAATGTGGCTCTGGTATTATTCTAAATGCTGAAGATAACAGTTTAGCTTGTGAAAAAGACGTAGCAAGCACATTTGCTATTAGTTTTGTGAAATATAGTAGTAATGCTAGATTTGTTTTCATTCCCAAAAATATTGAAACTATCCTAAGTAGTTCCTATCCATATGGGGGTGATAACAAAAGGTGGTGGAAAACTACAGACCTAAACGTTTGACCAGCATTATAGGCATGACCTTTGAATGTGGACTCCTGAAGTATACAGTAAAGCAGAGAGGTGAACATTGCTTTGATTTCTATCAACAAAGTTTCAATAGAGGGTGGTCTTGCTTGATCAATTTAATCATGTTTTACTCAGCTTTGACTTTAGCAAACAATACATAAATTGTAGTAGATTTTGTATACCTGAATGGGTCAAGATCTTTTGCTCAACCCCCACTCCTTAATAATTGTGAAATTACATAAGTGGATGTTTAATGGCCACTTTAGGAACTGAGTTACTGCTTTTTTTGTGGAGAGAAGATGGTCCTTAGTGGCAAGGCAGCAATGGCAGCACTTACATTTTAAAGCCTATGTTCAACATAAAGTCATGCCTTGCGGATTATGCATCTTAAAGATGCAGACATATGGGAATACTTATTTAGAACTGATGAAGAAGTGGCAGAACTTAAATTTACAGCTTAGTTTCAATTATTTGAAACTCATGATAGAAGTTTTCACCCTGATGAAATATTACTTCTTAGAGACATTAAGGCTTTATTAAAGGAGTTGCACACAGACTTTATCTCTGAAATTTGTAGAACCAAAATTGAGGAAGTGTTTGAAGGTGTTGTGAGTTATGAGAAAAGGCTCCAATCTGTGAAACTAAAGAAACACAAATGAGACATTTCTGATTTTCAGAAAGGGCATATTTTTACTAGCACTTGAGAACAGAAGGTGAATGAGACTATAGCGTCCAGTGGACAAGCTAATGATATGATGATATTATGAATACAGGCATCCAGTTAAAGAATAAAACCATGAATGACATGGAACTGGTTGTGCCTCCATCTGTTGTTAAGCATAATTTATCTACTACTACTACATTGTCCTCTACTACTAGAACTGAGAACAACAATTTATATTGTTTTAGGTTAGAAGCCCCTTTACCAGTGAGTATAGACCATTGAAAAAGCTGCTCAAAGAGCCAGGGTAGGAAAGGGCATCTTCTGTATTCGAACCAAGGTGGGACTATGACCATGAGCAGATGGCATCAAATTAATTAAGTTTTAATATATCATCTTTTGTCTTAAGTGATGAACAGATTTTGTGTATTGAACAAGGGTCTTTCTTTTGTACCTACAAGAACATCTAAATTAAGTGAGGTCTTAACAGACCTGAGACTTTTTGAGAGGAATGTTGCTTTACCGTTGACGTATCCTGAACAATCTAAATATTTTAATAATTTTAAGAAACCAAGCACCTTCACCCCAATTACACATCCTTTTATTGAAGCTTGTGTGGGCATTTCTGAAGAAGAGATACGTTCTTCCTTGACAACTAAACATAAATGTTCTTTCTATAATTTAACACCTCAACAAGTTACCATTAGAAGAGTTAGGATCTGCCCCCCACCTTGACATATGAACAGCAGATAAAGGTGGAGGGAATAGTAATTATGGATAAGCAGTTCTGTTTTGAACAGATGGATTCCATGTTGAATGATGTCAAAACTTATAAGAACATCGCTGGACATTTGGTTAAAGTCATTATTGATTAAGTACATGTGTTAGCCTATATACCTACTTATGACTGGCCAGATTAGTGAGGAACTACATGAATATTTTCATATTGAACATCCCATCGTTCCATTAAGTACATGTGTTAGCCTATATACCTACTTATGACTGGCCAGATTAGTGAGGAACTACATGAATATTTTCATATTGAACATCCCATCGTTCCAATACTATATGGCCTACCTATGGTACATAAGGCCCCTGTTTGACCACCTATGCATCCTATTGTATTCAGCAGCAGCAGCTGGGACACAAAATCTCTATCAATCTTTGTAGAGGAGACACTAAGACCGGGACTCATTAAGGCAGTGACAGTACTTAAAGATACTAAGTGTTTCTTAGAGGAGCTTTTTTCTTGGTATGATCAAAATGATAGGAATTACAACTATGTTTTTGTGACTGGCCAACAAGTAAGGTCACTTTGCTATGTGAATTAATCAAACTTATACTTGAAAATAATATCTTTGTTTTCAACAATGACTTTTATATCCAGCAGACAGGAGTTACGATGGGCATGGCATGTGTCAATACTTATACTAGCTTGGCCCCTTGCATGCTGGGAACAGGAGTATGTATTTCATAATAAAGATTTGTGGGGAATATCCTGTTCTACAGGTGATTAGTTGATGATATTTTTCTCATATGGAAAGAAACAGAAGAGAGCTTGAATAGTTTTCTTGATTTTCTTACAGAAGACAACTGAGTCTTTGAAGTTTAGTTATTGCCTTTCTCATAAGAGTATAGACTTCCTCAATGTTACAGTTGAAAAGGGAGCACTGGGACATTTCCACTCTCGTCTTTACAGGAAACATTGTAAGAGGAAGACCCTGCTACACAGAACCAGTATACATCCTGGTCATGTTACTAGAAATGTTATGAAGGGACAATTCCTATGGATAATGACAATGACAATGACAATGACCTGGTTCCAGCTTTTGGACTTCTTAAGAATAAATGTCTAGCTTGAGGATATAAATTACATAAGACTGAATGGTGCGTGAATGAGGTACTTCATATGAGGGGTAGTGATGGAAGATCCTACTTTTCTGAGAGATCCAGGAATGATAATATTAAAGATGTTACTTCTGCTAGTACACATTGTAAGAATAGGATTTGTCTCACCTATTCCAATGATGTGAAGGTAGTATGCAGTATTTTAATGGTCTATTTTATAAGCTGACCCTGACATCAGAAAAGTTATTGATGATTCTCCTAGGTTTTGTTTTAGGAATAACCTTTCCCTTAAGTGACAATTATGCTATCAGAATAACTTGACAGAGACTGCAGTTCAGTCTAAGAACTTTTAAATGCCACACTTCAGAGCATGTAAATATATTCTAACAAATATATTCTAACAAAAACCTCATTTCTACAATCCAGTACTGGTTTTATAATAGACATAGATTTTTATTCTGACTGTGAGAGCAAAGATCTGGTTCATTATGCAGACTGTACTTTTTTGCAGAGCCTTCTATGTTGGCAAAATGAATCACATACTAAAAGAAAGGGTTATGGAGCATATAAATTATATAAATAAAATGAAAGTAACCAGTGCCCTGGCCAAGCATGTAATGTAATGAGATAGCGATCATTCATTCAACTTTTTCATACTGGAGCTGACTTCAATGAATGTACAGGGTGAAGATCAGAATAATATAACAGAATGCCGTGAGCTATGTTGGATACTACTTTTACAAGCAGACCTTCCATCAGGATTGAATGGGACAATTTCATTGAAGCCAGTGTTGAAATCCTGCCCACTATGTCATTGAATTACACTTTTAGAGTATTGGCTCATAGTGAACACCTGATTGGTTGGATTCATTTGTGAGTGAATAGTCAGCTGACTGCATGTGTTTTAGTGATTGGATCTTGTTAGATTTTAAATTCTCTTTCTTTAGTGGTTTTTATATGGTCTGAAGAAGCAGATTGAGTATCTGTGAAAGAGCTTATCTTTTATGTTACATGTTCTGTTTTATTAAAGTTTATAGTTCATTTTCAGGCATGCTGATCGGAGTTTTATTTATTTTCTTACAATTCCGAATGACTATCTACTTCAGCTGGTAAAATTTGCTGATGATACTAAAGTCACCTACTTTGTAAATTGGTATAGTGACAAAATGCATCTACAAAAATATCTATATAAATTGACTAGTGTACAGCAAACAAAGTATATTGCACTTGTAACAAATGTAGGTTACAAAACATTTAGGGCAATAATGCTGAACACCTGTATGCATATGAAAATGAACAAATTACAGAAAGTAATGCATATAAGGAACTAGGTAATTTAAATTACAGGTGAATTCAAGTGGACAGATCATATCAGCAAAAAAGCTACAAAATGATTTTAACGTATGCTTTAGTCTGTTTCATTAAGAGATTGTTTTATGCTTCCTCCTATAGTATAGTATGCCCTATACTGAAATAAGAAGCTGAGTTTTGCTGTAAGTCTTTAACAGTGCAAACTGTATAATGTACTGTATTATATATCTCTGCTTCATATATGTAACTTCTATTATCAATTTTTTGTTAAATTTGTGTTCTTCTGTAATACTTTCTGGAGCTTTTCTCCCCTGGCCTCCACTGAAAATGGGTTACTGTCCCAGTGGACTTCCCCAGTCAATAAATGTCAATAAATACATATATTTGCTCTTCTGTGGAAGATAGTAATAAGGTGGAAAATCTTCAAAAATGCAATGTAAAACATGTATGTTCAGTAAATGGTTTAGATTATGAAGAACGACTGAAGAAGCTACAGCTTTATTCTATTCAGTATAATATATTTTAAAAATACCTGCTTTGGGCCTATGAAAGCCTGAATGATGACCGTAAGAAAATTATTCTGGACATCAGATTCAATTCCTATAACAAAACAACAAGAAATGGTAATTTGCTAATTGATAACAACAGGGCACACAAGTCTATGAGACAATAACATCTTAAAGAGAGAAGAAAGAAGAAGGGAAGTTACCTGCAGAGGTCAAACTAGTCACATCTTTCCATGTTTTTAAGAAAAGAATAGATGATTGGTACAAGGATGGGGTAAAGTGGATTATTTTTAAATGGAGAATGAGTAGTTTGACAGACGTCTCAGAAATCCATACATTTCCACATATGATTGTATGAATTAAAAGTACAATGTACTGGAACTTCCCTCATCAACCTAATTTGCTAAAATCATTGATTTCCATCAAGCACAGAAAATGGTTGGATTCTAACATGGTAGACCCTACCATTTCAAGTTTGATGTGGAAAACGGTCTCTTTTTATGTCTTTGTTCAAGTTTTCTAGACCAGTGCAAGTCTGTAAATTTTCTGATTTCACCTTAATAACCATGCTATTTGATCTTACTGCCAAACATATTTTGTCCACATTGGTCACTTTTTTTCTCATTTTCAGACCAAAGAACTATAGGAATGTTCTTGGAGCATATACTTTGCAGGTTGCTTTATGGGATCTCAGAATCTTCACATTTATGCAAATTATCACACTGAATATTTTCACTTTAGGCATGCATTCATGTTGTGAATTATTTTGATTTTGGCAAGCTTCTGTCAGCTCAAGGGACCCATTACAAAAGGATCATTCACACCTTCAACTACCTGGAGCAAAATCTGCTTGTTAAACTATAATCACTTTATGATTGCTTAAATTTATCCTTTGCAAAAACAGCAAGCAGGCTATCCAAACACAGCTTCAGGTTGCTACCCTTCTTACTCAGAGCATTAAATGTTTAAAAATATGTTGAATTTCCTCTCTGCACCATTGTCTGCACTAAACATTACGGTGTGGAATTTAATTCCAAGTTTCTTTTATAGGATTTCCAACTCATTTTTTATTATAGCTTTTCTTCACTGTCATTTTGCAACTAATTGCTACTGTGCTTAGGATTAAGGAGCAGTTAACAAGCAATTTCTCATGGTCCAGTGGTGCAAGGTTTGATTCCCTCAGCCTCCATTGCTTAACTGTGTGACTGTTCAAGTTAGTTAACCAGACACTGCTAATAGGCTGAGCGTGAAAAAGGTCCATGGAGATTGGTGCTCTACCTCAGAAATAAATTAAATAAACAAATTTAGGAAGAAGCGCACCAGAGTGCACCAGATAATATTTATTTAGCGCTTTCGTCTTTTAAAATAAAAAACTTCATCAGAATGAACAAGCACATACAAAAATCAACAGCCAGACCCACCTTAAATACCATACTCATTCACTAATAATAAATCATTCAATTACATTAAAGGTATATGCCATTAAAAATAAACTAGCAGCATAAATAGCAGCATAAAAGAAGCAATTAAGCCCTGGTTGTTCAGTGGCATTAGTCCTCATCTGCCATCTTAGTTCTTGTAATTCAAGAAAATCATTCAATATTGTATATTGTGGATCAGAAATAAATTATAAAAATAAATCTATAAGTTGCTCATTTTCACAAATCTGCTTTTAGACATGCTGTCTTTTCATTTGTATTTAATTTATTTCATTCGTCACACGAACAGCATTATTTCTTTCACCACAGCTTGTTCAGACTTGATTAATAGCAGGACATTCATTTTTGATCATGTGTATAGCCATACCTGCTGCAAGAGATGTTCTTGTTGCCATAGCTGACTTACTTCTCATTCTTGCCATTAACTCCACAACTGTTTGCTCATTATTTATTTATTTATTGCAGTTTGAGGACGAGGATAGTCCACCAGGCCTGGAAGAGCCCGCTTTCAGTGGAGGCCTGGGGAGAAAAGTTCAACAGGATACAGACAATTTTACAATAGTTATACAAATGTAAATAAAGTAGTAGAACAGTGAAAAATACAGAAATAATATACCATTTAAAAAAAAAAAAAAGTCATAACATTTCTAATCCTAGGTAATGATTTACAAAAGTGAGATTCATGTAGTCTAAACATATTAAAAGTACAGCCATACTCACTACTCATTACACACTCATTTGTAATTTTAGGCAATCTAAACACATCAAACTCGTTTGAACAGTTTATTTTAGAAGACTAAGGCTATGAGCTCGCAATGGACTCTATAATGAAGTCTTGCATTTTAATCCCTGAATTTTAACTAGTCACTTAAACAGATGATGCTCATAGGTTGCCCTTAAAAATGGAATGGACACTTAGCTTGCTCTTTTAATTGTAACAGTAATTTGACACTCTGTGCACATACAATTAATGTTATCATCTTAGTACTTCAGTAATCTCTTGGCTGATCCATTCTGATACTACACACAATTCAGTCTCAAACAGATGAAGCAACTCACAAAAGTTCACGGTATTGGGTTCAGATTTTTAATTCAGTAATATAAGCAACAACAGATTCTTTAGGACACTGAGCTCTTGTGAAGAGCAAGTGATAAATAACTGGCAAATTTCTTCTTATCTCACAGTAACTCTAAATGTCTGTATTATTGCAGTGGAGTTTCAAATATTCTGCTTAGAGACAGAGACAAACACAACTGTACAGGAATTCAGGTCATGCAACACATTAATTATAGATACATAAGGCTACAGATGTTTTTAAAAAATGTACGCTAGTTCCAATGACCTTTGCGGTTTGCCACTAATAACATTTTCCCTTTGATAATGTGCTCCTAACTTCATTGTTCCTCTTTCTGCTTGTGTTGTTTTTACAATATTTTTCTATTATTCTTTTTATTCAGTTTTATTTAACTATATACCACACAACACATTAAGAATAACATCACACAAAATCAACATTTGACAAAACAAACTATAAAAATTCTGCTTCCCCCACTTCTTCTGCTACGCCATCCAACTGGATTCCATTTGCATAATAGTTTAATTAGCACCCACAGACCCTCTACTTTGCATCCATCCAATTATCCCAAACACTCTTTATCATTGCATGTTGGTAAGTTTTTGGCATGGACTACAGTCAACTCTTGTAGAAAAGGGTATTCAGCAAATGTACATAAATTCAACATCATACTTTATAATTTCATGTGATATACCACTATTTCACCCACTTCTAGACAGCCTCTCATACCATTTTGATCTTTTACTCCAGCTTTAGTACCACTGCTTTAACACCTCCTATCATCTTACCAGTGCCAGTAGCTCCACTGTCTCCTTCATCAAATCCCCATTTCTGTTACAGCACCATTTGTTTTCTTTCCAGCCATACCTTATACCCATTCCACACTCTCACCCTCTATTTGCAAACTGAGTTTTTGTATAACCATTTATATCTGGAGACTTCCATACCCTAGCTGTCGTCTATTTATCTCCCCAGTGCAAATTTGGAGTTCCACTCTCACTTTCTTATCCCACCCCATTCTCAGTCCTAAATGCCTACAATTCCCACTGATTGTTTACTTCCTTCTGAAAAATGCTGATCCATATCCTCCTTACTTTGCTACTCGACATCTATCACCAACTCACATCCCCATCACAAACAAACTCGATCTACTTTATCCTCCCCATTTCCCAAATACTTTGATGATTGCATTTACCCTTCTCTATAAACTCTCATATTGTGAAGCAATAACCTGTAACACTACCAGGCACTACTAGGCTATAACTCATTCCACACCTTTCAGCCCCAGAACTTGGACCAAAGCTACAAAGGTGGTGGTGTTTCCATATTTATAAAGGAGACGCACACCTTTAGACTGGTAGCCCAACATAACACATCAGAGAGGCTGCAGGTGTAGCTAACATTGGTTAAGACAACGATTCAGGTCATAGTCTGCTATAGGTCCCCAACCATGTCCCAAGACTCACACTCCATGTTCCTAAGCACCCTGGAGAATATTAGGGTCCAACCTAACACTCTCATACTAGACAACTTCAACTACCCCTCCATTAGCTGGGAAAACTACTCATGCACCAATACACTTGCCCAACGTTTCCTAGAATTCATTAATTGCAATGCCCTGGACCAGCTTGTTCTTACCCCCACTAGAAGTAACAACATCCTTGACCTGGTCATTACTAACATGGGTGACCGTTGCTCTGCACCAATAGTCAACTCCTCCCTGTTTAGATTTGACCACAAACTAATCACCTTGGAATTCCACTACCCAAAGGTAACCACCATGAAAAATTTCTCCAAAGCTAACTTTGGACTCCTAAAAACAGAGGTGGCTAACTTCACGGCACCGATGCAAATGGAGAATAGTTGCATGACTGCCGAATCATACACCAATGCACTGAGCAAACATGAAGACAAATGCATGGATCTCGCCATACCCAGTAGAACCAAGACACTCTCCTCCAAAAAGGAAGCCAATCTGGTAGTCCCTTGCCATAAACAAACTCTACAACAGAAGGAGGAAACTGATGCAGAATAAGGTGAAGTCCCAAGACTGGAAAAACTCCCTTATCAGCCTCAACAAAATGTTGAGATCCCTCATCAAATACTCTAAAGTTAGCTATGAAAACAGAATTGCAGCAGATAGTAGTGACAACCACAAGGCCTTCATAGTTATGTAAAGAATCTCCATGGCAATACCCAGACTTGCTCCGAGCTGCTGCACAATGGTACCTCCTATACCGAGTCAACAGATATTGCCAATATACTGGCTGACAGATTCAATGCCAGATTTACCCCTCTCCTCCCCAAAGGGCCAATCACAATGCCAGCAGATTGCCAGGCACCGAGTATTACTGCTGCACAGGTTAAAACAGCACTGTCCATGACCAAGAATACAGTTTCTATGGGACCTGACAATATCCCTGGTTTTGTTCTACATGATCTAAAGAGTGAACTGGCACCTCACCTGTGTGCCCTGTTCACTCACAGCCTCACCTCAGGCTTTGTCCCTACCAAATGGCGCACTACTACAGTCATCCCTCTCTACAAAGGAGGAGCGACTACAGACCCTGGGAACTATCGCCCCATTAGCCTGACGAGTCTGATATGCAAAGCTGTGGAATGCATCATCATGGAGCTAATAAACAAGGATATAGGGAATCTCCAAACTTTGGATCCCACACAGTTTTGTTTTGTGAAGGGTAGATCATCCCTGCTCAACTTGGTCAACTTCTTTGAGTCAGTCACCAGAGCTGTGGATGAAGGCAAGGTGGTTCATACAGTCTACCTTGATCTGGCCAAGGCCATTGATACCATTCCCCACTCAGGAATCATAGAAAAAGTCATTAAGCTAGGCATCAATCCCTGTATCACTAGGTGGGTTGCAAACTGGCTCACATATAGAACCCACAGTGTAAACAAAGCTGACTCCGAGTCAGACTGTTGACCAGTCATGAGTGGAGTCCAACAGGGTTCTGTCCTGGGTCCTCTCCTGTTTGGTATCTACTTCTCTGAAGTCCAGGCCAACATGAAGGGACTCTGGCTGACAAAGTTCGCAGATGATTGCAAGTTGGGAGTTATTATTAACTCCCCGAGTGATGTAGACATCCTACAGAATGGCCTCACTATGACCAACGACTGGTGTTAGAACCATGGCCTTAAGCTCAATGCCAAAAAATATGTCATCACCCCCTTTGGGAAAAATCCAGTTCCCATGAATTACAACATCGATGGTAGTCCACTGAACATAGAAGGTGTTATAAGAGATCTGGGAACACAGGTTGACAGCAACCTCTCTTTTGACCACCACATTGCCACTGTGGTCAGAAAGTCCTTCTATGTGGCAAATCTCATTACTAAGGGTTTTGCATCCAGGAAGAAAGAGGACATTGTCTTCCTCTACTCTTCCCTCATTAGGCCAGTCATTGAGTACAATGTCCCATTTGGCATGTACCTCACTAGACACCTGCAACAACTGGAGAGGCCGCAAAAGTACCTCACAAAGAGAATCCTAGGCCTTAAACACTTGTTCTATATGGACAGACTCAAAAAACTCAAACTATTCTCTGTCTCATATCGCCTACTTAGAGACAATCTTTGCTTGACTTACAAAGCCATGTCTGACCCAGCTCTGTTAGAAATGCTACATCTAAAGAAATCTCAATCCCTCTGCACCACACATTCCAGAGACCTCAACCTCATTACCACAATCAACAGAACGTACTGGAGGGACAGGTTCATAACCCAGAGACTGCCCATGCTATAGCATAGACTTCCCATACATGTCAAGCAGGGCACCTCGCTGTTCCTCTTCAAGAGAAATCTTGATGAGTGGGTTAGAAATAGAAAATTCACACCGGGGATAACTCCAGTGGCTCTACATGACAGAGGCACTAGGAACTAAGGTCGGGTGGCACAATGCCAGGGTAATCCTATGGCTAGGCTTGTAAAGGCCCCAGGGCCATTAGCCTAGTACACACCTATGAACCTATGAAAATGAATAGATGCAGAGCTCTGGCAAAAGTAATGCATAAGGGAATAGTGGCACACATGCGAATGTGATAATAGGTATAGTATAGAGCAGTCCTATGCTAACAAGAGGAAGCACTCCTCAGTCTGATTATTTTCTACAAAGTGTTTAGGGTATGCATCATCCAACAGATAGACCACCACCTCACATCTAAAGGACTGCCTCCTTCTCATCAAGCACTACACATCACTTTTACAAACAATAACATTTTTCAACAGACAAAGAGTAAAATATTTAATGCTGTAGTGTTTAAACAGTAGTAACTTTTTCCATCCCAATTGTAGATTCGATCTTTCTTGCACAATAGTCAGGTTCTGAGCAAGGTAGAAACATTAACCAGATAAATAACTGCTAGTGAAACAGGGCTGAGTCTCAATTCAAACAAAGTAGACGAAAAAGTACCAAACTTTCAAAAGTTCCAAACTGCTGCAATGTCCACAGAAATGTAGAAGGAACGAAGGCTATATGTAAAAATCCAAATGAGTTTTAATTCAAAAAGGTAAGCGCTTTCACGTGGGAGACCAGGCTTCCTCAGACCTTAATTATTTAATTTTATATGAGCATTGTTTTATTTTTTGTTATTTTGTGAGATATAATGATTATAAGATGTTTTTTAAAAAATTTTTAAAGTCATTTAGAGGTTTTTAGTGAAGTTGTATATGTATGGTGTATATCTCTTTAAGAGCTGAGAGCTTTTGGCACCTTTTTTGTTTAAATACTCCATAGTTTCTCTCTGCTCTGTTTGTTAAGGTCTGAGGAAGCCTGGTCTCCCACGTGAAAGCGCTTACCTTTTTGAATTAAAACTCATTTGGATTTTTACATCTAGCCTTCGTTTCTTTTACATTTCTGTGGACATTGCAGCAGTTTGGAACTTTTGAAAGTTTGGTACTTTTTCGTCTACTTTGTTTGAATTGAGACTCAGCCCTGTTTCACTAGCAGTTATTTATCTGGTTTATGTTGTTCTGCTTTCTACTGCTAGTGTTTGTCATAGTGGTGTGTTGTTGGATCTGCAAGGTAGAAACATTGTTAATATTTATTTTCATGAGAGAGTCACAACAAGCCTATGCTTAAATTGTGTGGTAAAATACTGGAACTCACAAAATGTAGAAGTTTGTTTTTAGTATGATAAGGGTAGCCTTGCATTTGCTGAAGTTTATTTGTGTATATTTGAGACAGTACTGCATCCTGTTTGTTACCAACATACAATGATCTGTAAATAAGGGCAGGAAGTACACCAGACTGCATTTAGAGGTTAATAAAACCTATGGTTGTCAATATACAGTTTTGGAGGAGATTAACTGAAGTGGATGGAAAGAACACACTTATATATGGTCTGATAACAGTTTAGAGACCAGCTGGCATAATAGTTAAGGTCTATGCCTTCCATGCACAAGGTGCAAGGTTTGATCCTGATCTCCAACCAATGCCTGTTTGGAGTTTGCATGTTCTCTCTGTGTCTCTGTTGGGGTTCCTCCCACCTCCGAAAAACATGCTAAGTGTTTCCATCTCAAACTCACCAATGAATGGAGCTGTGGGCAGCAGCACAGACTATGTGTCTATAGGGAGAAGAGTTCTACAGACCAACCACTTTGGGGCATCCACTGTGGTGCGCATTATCCTCAAGACAGGAGAACATGGATCACAGACTGCATGCCATGGCAGGGCTAGCCATTTGAGAGTGTAAAATATGGCTCTAGGTGATTCGGTCATGTTGACCAATGTCACCAAATGGGCATGGGTAGTTACCAGTGATAAGTCAATTGAGAACCCAGCCTACTCTGACCTACACTAGGGAACGATGCTAATAGTGGGAGGGGTGTATGTGCCCTTATTGTCCAGTGTGTGCCTGTTATAAAGCCCAGCAGCCTTAGGTCAATAAGCTACTGGCTGGCCGGTGTCTAGTTACCCAACCTGGGTTATCTGGGATAGCTCTGTTGTGTGAAAGCTGGATATAAAACCTGCCAAACACTAAGAATTGCTACAGTTAATGTAGGTTCACTGATGAAGTGGATGACATGATGATACAAAGGAGGCTGGACATCCTATGTATCCAGCAGATAAGATGGAAGGGCAGAAAAGACAGTTGGCTTGGGATCCAGGACTCAGGAGGGGGACAGGCTAGAAATGTTGTGGGAATTGTGGTTAGAGGGAGAGGCTTCAGAAGGCAGTGAGGGATATCTTCAGAATTAGTGACAGACTCATGGCAATCAGACTCCAGTGTAATGATAGGGCAGTATTCATAATCTCAGCATGTGCCCCATATGCCCCACAGCAGGGATGTGATAGTGAGGAAAAGAGTGCATTCAGACGGCAGTTGCAGGACCTACACATGAATTAGTGTTGATAATGTGTGACTTGAATGCACATATCGAGGCAGACAGACAGGTTATGAGGACTGCCTGTGTCCACATGGGATTGCAAAATCATCCCCAGTGAAACAGTCAGCCCACAGCATTAACCACTGATTGCCACATGCAAGCAGTGGTCAGACAAGGCTCTAAGGTCAACAGAGATCAGGCTGAAGACCTGGAAGTTGACTGGAGAGATATACAACAGTTCAAGGAATTACTCAGGACTCTAGAATCCCAAGAAGAGGAGGAAATAGGTGGAGTCGAAGAAGAATGGCAGCGCCTCAAAACAGCATGTGTGAGAACTGCTGAACAGATATGTGGCAGAGGCAGGTATGGTAATAAGGTACACAAGGAAAGCTGATGGTGGAAGTCATCAAAAGAAAGAAGGAGTGCAGGAAAAAGTGGGAGATAGAAAAGACTGACCAGGCTAGAAAGGAATACTGAATATAAAATAACCAAAAACAAATTTGTTGGGGGGGGGTGTTGGTTGTTTTATATATAAAGGAATACTGGTTGACAAACAAAGAAGCTAATAAAGGAGTTGCAATAGCAAAGAATATGGGATCAGAGGCACTCTACCATCTTCTGGAAAGTGACTCATTAGGTGGCACAAAGCAACTATATCAGGTTACAAGGCAAAGACAGAAATAGTTAGACACCTTTCATAAGGGATGCCAACCTGCTCACCAGTCCAGAGAACATCAAAGGTAGATGGAAGGAGTATTTCCAGCAGCTTCTGAATGAAGAAAACCCCACAGAATCTGTACTGCCCCAGAAACAGCCTACAATAGAGAGGAAGAGGAGCCCACCCTAGAAGAAGTAAGAACAGCACTAAGGAAGATGAAGTCAGGGAAATCAGCAGGCTCAGATTAGGTCAGAGCAGATATGATAAAGATGCTGGGTGAGATAAGGGTGAAATGGCTCCTGAGGGTACTCATAGCAGTGTGCAGAGAAGCCATGTCCCAGATGACTGGAGAATAAGCATACTCATGCCAGTGTACAAGAACAAAGAGGACATCCACAACTGTGGGCAGTACAGAGGAATCAAACTCCTATCACATTGCATGAAAGTTCTTGAGAGGGTGATTGATAAACAGATACATAGAATAGTAGAATGTAAAGTGGGAGATGAGCAGTTCAGATTCAGATCAGGATGCAGCACAACTGACCCAATGTTTACAGTGAGACAGATAGTTGAGAAGAAGTTAGAGATGAAGAAAGAGTCCAACTGGGCATTCCTAGACTTGGAGAAAGCATATGACAAGGTCCCAAGAAAGCTGATCTGGGCAATACTGCAGTGGTTCAAAGTCCCAGAAACATTGGTAGAATTAATGCAGGCTATGTGCGAGGACCCAATGACTCAAGTACAAACAGTGTTCACCTCACAGAGGGGTTTCCAGTGGGAGTGGGTGTACACCAAGATTCCGCTCTGAGGTTACTGCTATTCATACTATTGATGGACTACATTAGCAAACAGATTGGAGGAGACAGATCAACAAAGTTGCTGTATGCAGACAATGTGGCATTACTGGCAGACTTTGAGCAAGAACTTCAGCAGAGTATAGAGCAAAGGAATGCAAAACTGAAGGCACATGGGATGGAACTGAGTATAGATAAGAAAGTGGTAATGGCAACAAACTGGGGAGTTTATAAAACTGGTCTAGCAGCTTTTGTGTTATCTGATTGCTTCAAGGTTTGCTGATTTAAAAATAGTTTCTATTTGTAAATTCCTGCATACACTGTTGGAAACTCCTGGTGTCTGGCTGGTGTGTGATTTTCAAACAATCTGGAAATATATCACTGATTGATAAGTATATTTCTTGGCATTTTCACCTTTCAGAGTTCTGCATTGTCTTAATTTTGCCTGACTGAATTGTTTTATATATTTTCTGGCATTGTTTTCTGTTTCTTAACTGTCCTGAAACTGTGTCCCTCCTCGCCATCCTATTCTTGTGTTGTCATAGTTGGTGGCTTTGCAGTTGCCTGCCCCTAGTGTAAATTTGATCTGGGACACCCCTCCCAGTCTGGTGTTCACTCTACTTAATACAGAGAGAACATCTGAGAAGGCCAACCCACTTAGGTTCTTAACCTACAATTCTTCTGAATTTCTTCTGCTCCTCCTTCCTCTATCCTTGCACTTTACTTAAAAAATTGCACTTTATTTTGCTTTTGCATCTTCTTAAAAGTACTCAATTGTATTCATTTTGCTCCATTTATTACTGCTTGGCAGTAGCCTGATTAAATTGTAGCTGTTATTTTAAGCCTTTTGGTTTAAGCACTTGGTCTCCAGACCAGTTGTTTAACATTAAGAAGGTATGTGGTCTGCCACAGTTAGCTTACATCCTTTTAAGTTGGGAATTGTTGATTCAAGGCTCAATGTCTGTTATTCTAAAAGTGTATTAGTTCTGGTTAAAGCACTTGGGTTTCAGGCCAGTTATTTTTCATTAAGAAGGTTTGTGGTCTGCACTCTTGTAGGAGGAGAGGCTAGATTCTGCCCTTCTGAGCTGGGAATTTCTGGTTAAAGGCTTATTGTGCCTGCTTATTTGAACTGTTTCTTTCTGAAATTTGTGAGCCTTGTTTGCTGTAGTATAGACTAGATTCAGACATCCTGAATCTAGCTTTGTTTGTATAACTTGAGCACTAATCCAGGCCATCTTTTTTGGAGAAGGTTCCCCTGCACCCTAGTGGCAGGAGTGTGCAGTTAGAACATGTCTGATTGAAGACTGCAGGAACAGGGCTCAGTTTTGAGCTTTTTTACTGGTTAATTGGGTAATTTGTTTGAATCAGTTTGCTTGTTTTCTATTGTTATATAAAAAGTGCACTTTATTCATCTGCTTTTACTGTATTTGTGTTTCTTCCTACTTTATTACTTTATTTTGCTTTTGCTGCTTGTTCTTAAAAGTACTTAATTGAATTTATTCTGCTGCATTTATTACTGCTTGTTAGTAGCTTGATTAAATTGTAACTGTTATTCTAAGCCTTTGGTTGAAGCACTTGGGCTTTAGACCAGTTGTTTTACATTAAGAAGGTTTGTAGTCTGCACCATTAGGGCAGGACAGGTAGCTCACATCCTTCTAAGTTGGGAGTTGCTGACTGAAGGCTTAGTGTCTGTTATTCTAAAAGTGTATTAGTTCTGGTTTAGGCACTTGGGCTTTGGGCCAGTTATTTTACATTAAGAAGGTGTGGTCTGCACTCTTGTGGGAGGAGAAGGTAGATTCTGCCCTTCTGAGCTGGGAGTTTCTGGTTAAAGTGTTATTGTGCCTGCTTATTTGAACTGTTTCTTTCTGAAATTGGTACACCTTGTTTACTGTAGCATAGACAAAATTCAGACCCGCTGAATCTAGCTTTGGTTGTATAACTTGAGCACTAATCCAGACCATCTTTTTTGGAGAAGGTTTCCCCTGCACCCAAGTGGCAGGAGTGTGCAATTAGAACTTTTCTGATTGAAGACTGCTGGAACGGGGCTCAGTTTTTAGCTTTTTATTGGTTAATTGGTTAATTTGTTTAAATCAGTTTGCTCATTTGCTACTGTTATATATAAAAAAAATACACTTTATGCATCACTGCTTAGCTAGGATTAAACTATTACCGCTGCCATAAAGTCTGCTCTTTAAATTTTCCCCTTAATACTAGCCAGTTTTTTAGTTTTAGCACTCAAATCTGTTTCTTTGAGCTCAGCACTTGTTCAGAACTCGTTGCAAGCACTAAATAAGTTACAAATTACTACAACACTCAACTTTCCTCACTTGTCTAGAGGAAAACAGTGTTTAGTACTTAATAAATAAGCACCTATCCAGGCATGTCTAAGGGTCAGCTCCCATGTTTTCACCTGTCTACCTGATGAATCTGGGCATCTTGGCAGTATGCATCAATTGCCTCATGTACACAGACAATCTTCTCCTCCTACCACCCAGCACTACAACCTGTGAGGGATGAACTTATATAGCCAAACTGGAAGCAAAGCTCTCTTCACCCAAGACTGGACTAGACAGTCAAGAGGAGAAGGTAAACACTTAAAGCACACCACACTCATCACATAGTCCCTCAAAACCTACACCATCAAAACAGACACATAGAAACACAAAACACACACCTACATTCACGGAGACTCTCAATAAAAATCTGCTCAAGCAACAGAGACCTCCAAAGCAGAAATGCAAGCAACATCCACCCCCCCAACACAACCCAAATGACACATAGCCCACAAACTCAGTGTGCCATTCAACCACAGCCCATAAGGCATAACAACGTACCCAACACTCTAGTCATAGGTGACTCTATAGTCAGTCACACTGATGTTCCACTCACCAGGCTAAACAAGGAGAAAGTTACTGTCAGCTGCCTGTCGGGTGCTAGGGTCTGCCACATAATGCACGCACTCAGGTCACTCCACAACAAGTGCAAATATGACTCTGTCATTGTCCATGTTGGTGTGAATAACCTGAGACATACCTCCCTGGACTACATGAAAAGAGACATGGAGGAGCTCTCCGATCTTGTAGCCCAGGCAGGTATGACCCTAGCCCTGAGTAGCATCCTGCCGTCACCCAGAATGATACCACAGTACAAGGACAAAATGATTGACTTCAACAATTGGCTAAGCTTCTGATGTCTTTCTAAGGGGATCCAGTTTCTGTCTGCCTGGAATGACATGATGGTGGCTTTGCAGTTGCCTGCCCCTACTGTAAATCTGATCTGGGACACTCCTCCCAGTCTAGTGTCATTAGCTCATTCTACCTAATACAGAGAGAACATCTGAGAAGGCCTTCTGTTTCTCCTTTTTCCCTTTCAAAAAAAATTGCCTGAATCTCCTTGTGTTTTGACTGTGCTTCTCAAACATTTTGGAAATATAGAGCATATTTTAGAGCATTTATTATAACTGTAATTGCCTTAATATTTCTACAACTTAAAAGCTCTAGGTTGCACTGCATCTGAATTGTTTGTGTGTTTTAGCTGCTTTTCTGTATATATAGACTTCTCTGTATATGTAGACTAGCTACTTATTCTGCTGTATTACTGCCTCTTAAATTGTTTTTCAGTTGTGCACTTGCCTTGCTTCATTTAAAACATTTAAATTGCTAATTTTGTTGAGTTTTAATTACATTTACTGTTTAAGACTCCACACTCAAGTGTGTTAGCCTTTTCTGTGTCTATTTACTGTATTATTGCATTGTTTAGCCTGTTTCAACAAAAAAAAAATACTATCTTGTTTGCTCATTTCCCACCTTTCCCAGCCAGTCCATATCCCAGGCTTTGTCTGTCTCAGGACTTTATTTTCTGTGTTCAGAGCTATACAGACCTTGCTGTGGTAGAGAGAAGTCCTACTGCTTACCAGTGGGAGTGGTGAGCATTGTACTGCCTATCTAACACTAGAGGAGTGGTTTGCAGCTCTGAAATTGTCATTTTATTAGCCTTTTTGGGCTGATTTCTATCCCTTTCAACTTTCTGGCTTAAAAACATTTTTCGCATCGTGCAGCACTGCGAGGCTACAGTTAAACTATTCCAGGTGCCAGAAAGTCTGCTGTTCAAATTTTCCCTTAGAACTAGCTGGTTTCTCAGTAGTAGCACTAAAATCTGAAAACCTGTGACTAGCACTTGCTCTAGAACCTGCTGGAAAGCACTAGGAAGCCTGAAACTGATACAAGCACTCAACTCTCCTTGTCAATAAGAAGAAATTAATCGTAGGTACTAAACAGCCTATAATTACAAAGTACCTTGCAAAGGTAAGGGAAAACAGCTCTTGAACTTTACAAAAAAGCACCTAAACAGGCATGTCCAAGGGTCAGCTTCTGGTGATTTCTCCTGTCCACCTAGTGAATCTGGGCATACTGGGACAATGCGGCAACTGCCTCATGTACACAGACAATCCTCTCCTCCTACCACCCAACACTACAACCTGCGAGAGATGCACTTACATAGTCAAACTGGAAACAAAGCTCTCTCCAGCCAAGATTGTGCTAGACAGTCAAGAGAAGAAGGTTAACATCTGCAGTACACCTCAAGCAACTCATAGCCCTTCAAAACCCACACCATCAACACCCACACATAGCAACACTAAACCCACATATGCGGAGGCCCTTGACATTAACCTGCTCAAGCAACAAGGACCTCCAAAGCTGAAACACAAACAAACACTAGTCACAAACAAGGTGACACATAGCTCACATCAGTTTGCCACCCAACAACAGCCTCTAAGGCAAGTCAATGTACCAAACACTTTAGTCATAGGTTACTCTATAGTCAGACACTGATGTCCCACTCACCAGGCTGAACAAGGAGAAAATTACAGTCAACTGCCTGTCGGGTGCCAGGATCCGCCACATAATGCATGCACTCAAGTCACTCCACAACAAGTACAAATACGACTCTGTCATTGTCCATGCTGGAGTGAATGACTTGAGATGTACCTCCCTGGACTACATGAAAAGAGACATGGAAGAGCTCTTAGATGATGTGACCCAGGCAGTTATGACCCTAGCCCTGAGTAGCATCCTGCCTTCGCCCAGAATGATACCACAGTACAAGGACAAAATGATTGACTTCAACAATTGGCTAAGCTTCTGGTGTCATTCAAAGGGGATCCAGTATCTGTCTGCCTGGGAAGACATGATCAACAAACCACAATGCTTTGCCAGAGATGTTCTGCACCTGTCAGCCCTGGGATTTAGGTTACTGGCTAAAGCTCTTGCCACCCCTATAGAGCCTTTTTTAGGCAAGGTTCAAAGGATAAAACCACCACCATAACAGACACAGGCATGCAAAATCTGAAGGTAATGCCACTCAATGCTAGAAGTCTAAACTTCAAAATGCACTCTCTCGAGGCACTCCTAAAAATGGAGAACATCGATATCTGTGCAGTAACTGAGACCTGGTTCAAGGCTTCAGAGAGCACCCCTGCAATACCAGGCTACAACTCTTACACTTTTCAGCCACAAAACCAAGATCGAAACACTAAAGGTGGAGAAGTGTCCATATTCACCAAGGATATTCACACCTCCAGGCTAGTTGCCCAACACAATGCATCTGAAATTCTCCAGGTGCAACTAACACTAGGTAAGACTGCAATCCAAATTGTAGCTTGCTACAGATCCCCCACTATGCCCCAAAATTCTCACTACACCTTTCTAAACATACTGAAAAATATTAAGATACAACCAAGCACCCTAATACTGGGTGATTTCAATTACACTGCCATTAACTGGGAAAACTACTCGGGTACCAACTCATTTTCCCAACGGTTCTTGGAATTCATAAATTCCAATGCCCTGGATCAACTAATCCATTGTCCCACCAGGGACTCCAATATCCTAGACCTGGTCATTACCAACATGGGAGATAGATGCTCCACATCAGTGGTCACCCCCTCATTGGTCAGGTCTGACCATAAGTAAATCACCCTTGATATCCACATCCCACCCCCACCCCTCAGTAAGGAAACCTCCTTAAAAAACTTCTCCAAAGCCAACTTCATGCTACTGAAGTCAGAAGTGACAAACTTCATGACACCCATGCAGATGGGATCTGAAGGTTCGACTGCAGAATCCTACACTAAGGCACTGCACGAGCACATCCACTCATGCATGAATCGTGCCATCCCATATAGAACCAAGATGCTCTTCTCCAAAAAAAGGAAGTCAATCTGGTGGTCCCCTGCTATAAATAAACTATACAACAGAAGGAAAAAAACTGTTGCAGAAAAGAGGAAAATCCCAGGAAGCAAAAATCTCCCTCACCAGCCTCAGTAAGAAGCTGAGATCCCTCATAAAATCCTCAAAAGCTAGTTATGAAAATAAAATTGCCAAAGATTCCAAAGACAACCACAAGGCATTTTATAGTTATGTCAAGAATCTAAATGGCAATGATCTGATCTGCTCTGAGCTACAACAGAATGGCATTAAATATACTGATCCCAAGGATATTGCCAATATCCTGGCAGATCAATTTAGTGCCAACTTCACCCCCCTCTCATCCCCTAAAGGGCCCATCTCAATACCAAAAGATTGCCAAATTCCGATAATCACGGCCACACAAGTAGAAACTGCACTCTCCAAAGCTAAGAATAAACCATCCATGGGACCAGATGACATCCCAGGCTGTGTACTACATGAACTACAAAATTAACTGGCACCTCACCTAAGTGTCATGTTTAATCATAGCCTCACCTCAGGCTTCGTGCCCACTGAGTGGTGCACAGCTACAGTTATCCCACTCCACAAGGGGGGATCTGCCTTGGATCCCGGAAACTACTGTCCCATCAGCCTGAGAAGCCTGATCTGCAAGGAAATGGAATGCATTATCATGGAACTTATAAACAAAGACATTGGCAACCTTCAAACACTGGACCCCACCCAGTTTGGGTTTGTGAAGGGCCGATCTTGTCTCCTGAATCTGATTGACTTCTTTGAATCAGTCTCCAGAGCTGTGGACGAGGGTAAGGCAGTCCACACAGCCTATCTGGACCTTGCCAAGGCCTTCAACACCATCCCCCACTCTGGAATCATAGATAAACTTACTAAGCTGGGCATAAATCCCTACATCACTCGATGGGTTGCCAACTGGCTTACTGACAGAACCCAGACTGTAAAAATAGCCGACTCCAAATCCAGCTCCAGACAAGTGACAACTGGAGTACCTCAGGGCTCAGTCATGGGACCACTCTTGTTTGGCATCTACTTCTCTGAAGTACAGGCCAACCCAAAAGGACTCTGGCTAATAAAGTTCACAGATGACTGCAAACTGGGAGCCATTATTGAATCCCCAAATGATGTGGATGTTCTACAAAAGGGCCTTACAGAAACAGATGCCTGGTGCCAGAACCATGGGCTCAAGCTTAATGCCAAGAAATGTATAGTTATCCCCTTTGGAAAAAAACATTTACCCATGAATTACCACATAGGTGGCAGTACACTAAACATCAAAAGTGTGATGACAGACTTAGGGACACAGGTGGACAGTGGTCTCACTTTCGATAACCACATCGCCACAACAGTCAGGAAATCCTTCTATGTGGCACACCTCATCACTAAGGGCTTTTCATCCAGAAAAAAGGAGGTCATTGTCCCACTGTACTCATCCCTCATTAGACCCATTATAGAGTATAATACCCGTTTGGTATGTACCTCACAAGACATCTGCAACAGCTGGAAAGGCCACAGAAATATCTCACTAAAAGAATCACAGGCCTAAAGCAGATGCCATATGCTGACCATCTAAAAAAACTCCAGCTATATTCTGTGGCATATCGTCTACTCAGAGGCAATCTCTGCTTAACATACAAGGCCATGTCAAACCCTGAGCTGTTGGACATGCTCCACTTAAAGAAATCCCAATCCCTCAGAGCCACATGCTCCAGGGATCTAAACCTTGTCATCACAATGAACAAAACATGTTGGAGGGATAGGTTCCTGACTCAGAGACTCCCCATACTCTGGAATAGACTGCCCATACATGTCAAGCAGAGTGCCTCATTGGCCCTCTTCAAAAGGAACCTTGATGATTGGATGGGAGATAGGAAAAAGGGATCATGTCAGTCACCCTGCTAGACAGGGGTCCAGAGAAATAAATATCATGGGAAGAAATATCCAGGGAATTGTTATGGCTAGGCTTGTATAGGCCCTAGAGCCGATTGCCTAGTACCAACCTATGAACCTATGATTTGCCAGAGATGGCCTGCACCTGTGTCTCTTGGGATTCTGGATACTGGCTAAGGCTCTTGCCACCCCAATAGTCCCTTTTTTAGGAAAGGTTCAAATGACAAATTCACCACCATAACAGGTACAAGCAAGCAAAATCTGAGGGTAATGCTACTCAGTGCTAGAAATCTAAACCTCAAAATGCATTCACTCGAGGCACTCCTTAAAATGGAGAACATCGACATCTGTGTAGTGACAGAGACCTGGTTCAAGGTGCCAGAGAGCACCCCTACATTACCAGGCTATAATTCATACCACACCTTTCGGCCACCTAACCTGGACCAAAACATTAAAGGTGGAGACGTGTCCATATTCATTAAGGATATCCACACATCCAGGCTAGTTGCTCAGCATAATGCAGCCGAGATTATCCAAGTGCCACTAACTCTGGGCAAGACCGCAATCCAAATTGTAACCTGGTACAGATTCCCCACCATGCCCCAGGATTCCCACTCCTCATTTCTTGATACACTGGAAAATATTACGGTACAACTCAACACCCTCATAAAGGGTGATTTCAACTGCCCCACCATTAACTGGAAAAACTACTCATGTACCAACTCTTGCTCAACATTTTCTGGAATTCATAAATTCCAATGCCTTAGATCAACTTATCCACACCTGCACCAGGGGCAGCAATATCCTAGACCTGGTCATTACCAACATGGGTGACCGGTGTTCCACACCAGAGGTCAATTCCTCATCGGTCAGATCCGACCACAAGCTAATCACCCTAGACATCCACATCCCATCCCCACCCTCTATTAGGGAAACCACCGTACAAAATTTCTCCAAACCCAACTTCATGCTTCTTAAGACAGAAGTGGCAAACTTCACAACACCCATGCAGACGGACAATAGAGGTATGACTGCTGAATGCTACACAAATGGACTTTATAAGCACTTACATGAGTGCATGAATCATGCTATCCCTAACAGAACCAAGATGCTATCCTCCAAAAAAAGGAAGCCAATCTGGTGGTCCCCTGCCATAAACAAACTCTACAACCGAAGAAAGAAACTGTTGCAAAAAAGAGTAAAATCCCATGACTAGATGAACTCCCTGGTCAGCCTAAGTAAGAAGCTGAGATCCCTCATAAAATCCTTCAAAGCTAATTCTGAAAACAAAATAACCACTAATTCTAAAGACAACCACAAAGCATTCTATAGCTATGTCAAGTATCTCAATGGCAACACTCAGATCTGCTCTGAGTTACAGTACAATGGCACTAAATATACAGAACCAACTGATATTGCCAACATCCTGGCAGATAGGTTCAGTGCTAACCTTACCCCTATCTCACCTCCTAAAGGGCCCATCTCTATACCGGAAGAATGCAAAGTTCCTGTAATCATGGCCACACAGGTAAAAACCACACTCTCAAAGCCAAGAACACAGCATCCATGGGACCCGACAACATCCCTGGCTGTGTTCAACATTAACTACAGAATGAACTGGCACCCCACCTAAGCAACATGTTCAATCATAGCCTCATCTCAGGCTTTGTGCCCACTGAATGGTGCACAGCGACAGTTATCCCACTCCACAAAGGGGGAAGCCACCGCGGACCCCGGGAGCTACTGCCCCATTAGCCTAACGAGCCTGGTCTGAAAGGCCATGGAACGTATCATCATGGAACTTATAAAGAAAGACATTGGTAATCTCCAAATTCTGGACCCCACCCAGTTCAGGATTGTAAATGGCAGATCATGTCTCCTAAACCTGATTGACTTCTTTAAAGCAGTCACCAAAGCCATAGATGAGGGTAAGGTGGTTCACACAGCCTATCTAGATCTCGCCAAGGCTTTTGACACCACCCCCCACTCTGGAATTATAGATAAACTCACTAAACTAGGTATAAATCCCTATGTCATAAGATGGGTTGCCAGCTGGCTCACTGACAGAACCCACAGTGTGAAAGTAGCAGACTCCAAAGCCTACTTCAGACCAGTGACAAGTGGAGTACCACAGGGTTCAGTCCTGGGACCTCTCCTGTTTGGTATCTACTTTTCTGAAGTACAGGCTAACACAGAAGGTCTTTGGCTAATGAAGTTCACAGATGACTGCAAACTAGGAGCCATAATTGAAACTCCTAACAATGTGGACATCATACAAAAAGGCCTCACTGAGATAGATGCCTGGTGTCAAAGACATGGCCTCAAGCTCAATGCCAAAAAGTGTATTGTAATCTCCTTTGGTAAAAACTCGGTACTCATGAGCTACCACATAGGTGGTAGTCTACTTAACACCGAAAGTGTGATAAGAGACCTTGGGACACAGGTGAACAGTAGTCTCTCCTTTGATAATCACTTCGCCACAGTAGTCAGGAAATTTTTCTTCATGACACACCTCATGACAAAAGGTTTCTCATCCAGGAAAAAAGAGGTCATTGTTCCCCTCTACTCATCACTCATTAGACCCATTATAGAGTACAATGCCGCTTTTGGTATGTACCTCACAAGACATCTACAACAACTGGAAAGGCTGCAGAAATACCTCACAAACATGATTACTGGCCTCAAACAGATGCCTTATGCAAACCGTCTCAAAAAACTCCAGGTTTACTCCGTCGCATATTGCCTACTCAGAGGTGATCTCTGCCTAACATACAAAGCTATGTCAAACCCAGAGCTGTTGGACATGCTCCACTTAAAGAAATCCCAATCCCTCCAAGCTACACGCTCTAGGGACATAAACCTTGTCGCCACAATAAACAGAACATGCTGGAGGGATAGATTCCTGTCCCACAGACTTCCCATACTCTGGAACAAATTACCTATCTATATCAAACAAAGCTCCTCATTAGCACTCTTCAAGAAAAATCTTGATGATTGGATGGGAAATAGGAAATTCACCCCAGGGATCACCTCTGTGGCTCTGCTCGACAGGTGCACAGGAAAATCATTTTCTTGGGTGGCGAAAGCCAGGGTACCTTTTTGGCTAGACTTATATAGGCCCTAAGGCCAATAGCCTAGTACCTACCTATGAACCTATGAACCTAAGTGAGATAGAAGGGAAGATAGTGGAACAGGTAAATAGCTTCAAGTATCTGGGAGGGGTGGTTGAGGAGAAGGGAAGTCTGAACGAAGAGGTCAAAGCTAGAATCAGAGCAGCTACAGCCAACTGGCAGAGTGTCATGTCAGGTGTAGTCTATGACAGAAGAATGCCAAAGAAGCTGAAAAGTAAGGTGTATAAGACAGTGGTGCGACCAGTCCTACTATATGGTACAGAAACCTGGGCAGTAAAGGCAAAACTGCTGAAGAAGCTAGAGGTGATGGAAATGAAGTGCCTGAGAAGGGTGGTAGGATGCACACTGTGGGACAGATGAAGAAATGAGGACATAAGTACAGAAGCCAAAGTAGCTTCAGTTGCAGAAAAGATCAAGCAGAACAGATTATGTTGGTTTGGGCACATATGCAGAGAAGCAGAGGACAATTCGGTGAGGAAGATTTGGGACAGACAGGAAGAAGGTAAGAGGAAACAAGGACATTCAGCAAAGAGGTGGATAAATTGTGTGAAAGAAGATCTGTGACAGTTAGGCATGAGTGTCGAAGAAGGCAGGAGTGTGGCATTGAAAGCTGAGAGATGGCAACAGTTAACACGATTCCCCAACCCCATGTAGAAAATGGGAAAAGGGGGCTGATGATGTTAACAGAACTTCCAAAATAGCTATTACACAGCTGCCGAATGAGTGAAGACTATGTTCGATCTTTTCTTTTCTGTGCAGCACTAACTGAAATAAAAGAACAAATATAAAATAAGTTCAAAGTTATTCAGTCACCTTTTTCTCTGTATTCTTCATAGCTCACTTACTGAGAAAGGTTTTATGAACTACTAGTAGTTTAAATGAATAAGTAGAATCTATTGGATAACAGTGCAGCCAGAGTTAATGTACAATGTTAAGTGATCTAATGAACTGCCCTCTTATTGCAGTACACACAAAATGGCTGCCATACCTTTCGTTTTAAGAACTGTCATTGCTACTCTTCATATGGCAAATTGTGCCTTGATTATGATTTTATTAGCTGGAATGCGCAAGTTTTCAGTTATTCTTTCTTATAATTTGCTTATTTAATATAAATATGTGTGACTCCCTTTTATAAACTCTGTTAAGTAAATCTGTTTTGTTAGGAGAGGGTTGCGGAGGTTCTGTAGTAGAATTTTTCTTGGAGGTGATTGCTGCATTATGTGAACTCAAATCTAGAGACAGAGAAGAAGATAGAATATTCAGCATGTGTTAACATACCACACTGGATTCTATGCAGCAAAAGCCATTGCAACAACAGACAGACAAAAAAGACAGACAGAATGTGTGTGTGTGTGTGTGTGTGTGTGTGTGCGTGCGTGCGTGTGTGTGTGTGTGTGTGTGTGTGTGTGTGTGTGTGTGTGTGTGTGTGTACATCCTACTCTGTTTCAGCTTGTTTTCCCTTTATATTTTATATGCAGCTTGTGTAAAATATTTGTAAGCCTGTCCTACCTCCTAGTGGCAGCATTAGTTGCAGACTTTTTCTTTAGTGCATAAATGAGTTGACCTGCCTACTGGAAGCAAACCAAAACCTGCTATACATAATATAAAAAGACAGAACAACAAATACAGTAATACATAAAACTAGCAAATAAACAAGGGTGAGAAAACAACATGCAAGCCTCAAGACAAGACAAGCATATAATACAATGAAACCCAGTCCAGAGCTCTGCATAATTGCTGGTATTTTTTAAATGATTCTACAGTCACTTACAAGATATAACTATATGCAGTTCTTTGGAGTTAAAACCGTCCCAGCACCTTAACCAGTACTGATACTTCTTGCATCGAGGACTGCAAAGAATTTCACAAATCTGTAGAAAAGAGAAGACCCCATCTCTTTATTTAATTTGTTCATAATCCATGTTTTGCAAATTAGTACATGACAAGCACGTTTCTTCAGTACATGACTTCAAAAGAAGACTTGTGAATGGAAAGGCCGCTGGCAACAGACTTGTCATTCGAAAACAAACAACCCAAGTACATGGTCAGCCTTACGTAATTGTACACCAGTATACTCTCTTCATTACAGAACACTGATGATGTTGTGTGGGGGTAAGGACAATGGACATGCAGGTTTTATTCTGTAGGATTTTATTTCTTTTATTTTATTTATTTTACATTTGTTTACTGGGAAAGTCCGACTGGACACAGGACCTTTTTCAGTGGAGGCCCGGGGAGAAAAGCTCCAGAGTTAATATTAACATTAACAGTGTACATATAGAATACACTGTGCAGAAATGTATAAACACAAATTAAATACATATGTAGTAGATGGACATATCAAGATTACAAGATGTTACGTACGTAGGACCACAGTTACAAGGCTGCGCTTTGACAGGCAGATTAGTACATAAGTTTACTAGAGATTAGTAATACATGTATAAATCACATAATAAACTGAGTGCATTAGATGTGAGGAGAGAGGAGGAGAGGAAGTGTTGGGTTAACATGAGGTCAGAGTCTGAAGAGTGTAGAGATTAGAATAGTGCTAACCTGGACAGTTGTAGTTACAGAGCCATGTGTTAGAGAAGTGTTTTATAAGTGAATTTTTAAAGTCATGTATAGAGGGAGTAGATGAGATGGCAGAGGGTAGTTTGTTCCAATGTTTAGCTATTGCATGAGAGTAAAGGGCGGTACCAGCAGCATTGTTGGGCTTTGTTACCTATAGAAGAAACATTATTGGATCACTAGGCCCTAGAGCTTGTGTATGGAGTTATTAAGTGTTGTAAGGCTGGTGTTTTTTGGGGGAGGTAAAGGATTTTATGTGCTAGTAGGAGCTGATTGTAGAATAGAAGGTGTGGAAATTCAAGGCAGCTATGTTGTTTAAGGGGGACTCAGTGATGTGTTTTGTATGGACTATTGGTTGTAAATTAGGTGATTGTATTATAGCAGGTTGCTAGTTTTTTCAAATCAGGATTCCTAAGGTTGGTGAAAATTGGAGAGGCATATAGGAGTGTGGAAATGAGATGGGTATGTGCTATTGTGACTCTAGTATTGTCTGTTAAGAACTGTTTGTTTCTGTAGAGTGCTCCTAATTTTTTATGAACTTTTTTTATTGTAGTTGAGATATGGACTTCGAAAGTCATATTATGATCAATTTTTATGCGTGGAAATTTAGTATGTATAACAGGAGATATAATAGTGTTGTTAAGGGAATGGATGTTGAAGATAGTACTTGTAGATGTGTGACGAGTGGGTTGGAAAATAAGTAGATTAGTTTTATTAGGGTTTAGTATACGTTGAGAGTTGGTGAGCCATCTCTCTACAGAGAGGAATGATTCTTGAGTCTGTTGGTGTAATTCTTGGAGGGAACAGGATGCACAGATAAGTTTAGAATTATCTGCATATTGGATTAATGTTGAGTGGAGGGTGGAGATTCGCAGGTTATTTGTGAATACAGAGAATAACAAAGGACCTAGTATAGATCCTTGTGGTTCCCCTAGGGTTACAGGGAGAAGGGAAGAAATTTCCTGATGCCATTTAACTGCCTGCTGTCGTCCAGTTAGATAATTGCGGAACCATGTTATTGAGGAATGATTAAGGTTTAGTTCCGACAAGATTAGTAATGAGTTTCATTTAAAAATATATGGCACATTGAAGAAAGGAGGAAATAATGATGAGTGGGTGAATAACGTTCACTGCTGGCATAAATAAACATTTTCTAAATGCCCCTCTGTCCAGATTTTCACAGACTGTCCCACATTTTTGCCTCATATTTTTGGTCTGTCCCTCATAAAATTTATAATTTTCTGTCATTTTATTGAGAACAGAAATAACTAAATAATGACATACATTTGAGTTTCAGACTCAAATCATCAAGTCAGTATCATTGACTTCACTCATCAGTGATATGCCAGAAAATCACACATTTTATGAAGAACAGACCGAAAATATGAGGCAAAAATCTGGACATTCTGGGAAAATCTGGACAGTTGAGAGGTATGGTCTTGAACTATGTCCACTGATCATTTCCTGTACCACCAATGTCTAATTGACATTAGAAAGATCCAGCCCAACATCTGTTAGGTGCACCATCATCTGGCCTGTATTAAGCCTGAGGCTCATCTTCCAAGTCATGATGTTTCTGTACCATAAAACTCAATGCATCAGCTTCTTTGCTCATCTTTCATTGGCATATTTCCTAAATCGCTTTTCTTTCTTATGGTTAAGACCCCCCCCTCAAACTAACCTCAGTATAGTATCTGGCCATAAAGTAATCATGCCTGGAAATGTATGTTTCAAGGAAAGAATGATCCTCAACATCAATAGGCATAAATCCTTTTTTGTTACTCAGATAGTTATGAGCTCCACAAAAATGATGTCTTGCAGGTTATGTCCCTGGTGTCAATGCTGAGACGAGGGGCATTTATAAGTCTATATAAATGATTCCACCCAAATTTTCATGCCAAAATGTATACTCCAATTTAGCATCTTGATTCTCCTGTGATAATGTGGGGTACTGCCACCTATGCCAGGAGAAGTATTGCAGTGGATGTGTAACATATGCCAGCACAGCTAGCTGGAATTTTGTAAAGAATTATATGTCATTTATATTTTGAACTGATTTGTACAGATGCTTGTATTGAAAATTGCATCTGTAAAGTTGCTTGTGTTAAAAAAATAATCAACAGTGTGTCCTGCTGGATAGAAAAGAAATATACATGTATATCTGACTATATTGTATTATAACTGATTAAATGTATATATTTTAAGAGAAGAGGTTAATCTCAAACTCTGAAAATAGTATGAAATAAAATTACCTGGCTTAGGCTATAAAGATTGCATCTTCCCATTCTCAATGCAGCCAGAGACAAAAAGTCTGTACTAGGAAACTTCCTGCATTATCTTTGGGGTGAACTAATTGCTACTCTGGAAGGGTGGAGGTTTGAAATTGTTTTATGACTTCCAGGACCTGTGGCAGATCTTAGCAAGGCTTTCTGTGTATATTATTGACATATATGTGCTAAATCCTAACAGCTGTGTGTGTGTGTGTGTGTGTGTGTGTGTGTGTGTGTGTGTGTGTGTGTGTGTGTGTGTGTGTGTGTGTGTGTGTGTTTGTGTAGAAATCAAATTTCAAGCAGTGTGTGTGTGTCAATTGCTTGGAGCAGGGACACAAAGCACTGGTTTCACAGAAAGGGTGCTGGAGGAGTTGGCTTGGACACTCGGCTGAGGACTCAACCCTACAGCTGTGCCAGTGGGAGTCTTACTGGGGATCTGGAGAGAGAGAGAGAGAGAGAGAGAGAGAGAGAGAGAGGACCCAGTGCCTGGACTGAGTGTGCTCCCTGTGTGCTCTTAAGGGAAATTGAACTTGATGCAGAGAGCTGCATCTAAAAATACTGGGTGTATCCATTTTTGGTCCAAGTGAACATCCCTCTCCAGTGCCAGTGGTGAGGATTCAGGGTCTTGATTTTTGGCCCAGGGAGGGGAAGTCACACCTCCCCTCCCAGTTGTCTAACTGTACCCTCTTTTCACTGGAAATGCTAACCATATAGCACTTTTATTGCTGCCCCTTCGGAATCCCTGCCAAAGGCCAAGTAACAGCATTGTCCAGGGCCACTAATTTATAAGCAAAAATTGGGGTCATAAGAAAGACATAACTTTACCTTCTCTGACTCTCTGCCTTGCATCCTGATCTTCTCCTTTAGAGACATAATCTTATCATTTGTGTACTTGAATGCTTGTGATGGTATGCCAATTTTCAAAATCAAGAAAGTCAGTGCCCTAGCTGACCCCTCCATCATGTCTGCTCATAAAGGGACCCGAACTCCTAATATATAACCTGGATTATTCATATGTTTTCCCTGGTACATTTCTTACTTTCACCTATGATCTGGTATCATACCTCTCAACCTCTTAATGCAAGAAATCTGGACAAAGACTAAAATAATGGGGGGGACAAAGGCCCAAAAATAGGGACAGATTTTAAATATTGCTTTTATAAACTTAGAAACTGATAGAATAACAGGATTTGTGTTAGCATACATTTTCTGAAGGAAATGAAGTCTGAAACACAAATATATGTCATTTAAAGACTTCAATACTCTGTGATTTACCAGAAAGCCACAGATCTTATGAGGAACAGACCAAATATTTGAGGCAAAAATCTGGACATTCTGCGAAAATCTGTACAGTTGAGAGGTATGTCTGAAATCATTCAATCAATGTAGTGGTCTGCCTGAGGAGTCTGTCATCTCCTACATTTAATATATGGTGGTGGTAAATATTTTAAACATGGTGCAAGCCAAAGCAAAACTCATTGGCATTGTCTTATCTTAGTAGCATATGTCACTGACCTGCATAAACAATGGATGTAACGGTGCTTGTGTAACAAGCTCAGTCAGCTACTGACCTCTCACTTCCCATCTGTTCTTTAATGCCTCACCCAACAATGTATTCTGACTGTTTCCTGCCTACTTATCAGTGCTGACATTAATTGCCTGACCTTTTGTTTCAGATTATAGATGGACCATCTGATATTCCCAGATGCATTTAAGGAAGAGCCCTAGTAGGGAAATCTTTAAAATTTTGACATGATGGCTCCTAAAATGGGCCCCACCTCCTTGTCCAGTAAAGCCTGCAAAATACTCTTTTTTAGCCAATACCAACTTTATCTTCTTGCATTTAACCTCAGGCAACAAAGGTACTTAAAATGCTTCCATACGCTCTTCCTTATTTGAGTAACCCCATAGGACTTTATGTAAAATCCCCACTTGATCAGGGTGTTAATGTCAAAAATCTCTGTTGCCCCTCAGAAAGTCCCCCTTCCCCCCTAAAATGTTTTTCTAACTCTTCCCTTCATATTCTTTGTTTTTCAGAATAGCAGAAATTAAGACACCATGATGCATGTAGCATGAATAACTCCAAAAAAAAACATTGCACTGATTTGAAAAGAACAGACTAGGGAAACAATGGAGAAGAGAGGTGGTGGTGGGAGTGTGGATGTAATATGGCTGGGCAAACCCTGCTGTACTGCCTACATCAATGCACCACCTCCATTTTCTTCTAGATCCATTTATGAGGACTGGCAAACATGACTTTGTTGTTTATTCACATAGTATTTAATTTATGTTTTCATTTGTTTATTTATTTGTCTTATTGTTTATTTGTTCATTCATGTATTTATTTATTTTCATACCCTTTTTAAACAGTTGTTACATTATTATTATTATGCAGTACTTTGGTCAAAGCCTGATAATAAGCATCACCTGTCCTAATGTATTCCCTAAGTAACATACTATATGCCAGCAGGAGGAATGCACATGGCATTAGTATTAGGGCAGCAGAACAGGTAAGCTGTAGATATAAGTCATTTGCCCAACCTACTTGATGACAAGCTGCCCTTACTTAATGGGAGACTGGCAGCTTTCCAGGCAGCTACCCAGTACTCTCATACCAAATCCTTTACCATCTTTTTGTTTGTTAGCTTTAGTTTATATATTCCCATTTATAAAACTTCAGGGCTGTCATTGACTATTGACCTCTAGGTCTACACCTGCAGCCCCAGTGCTGTTTTCAGAATTCCTGCCATTTCATGTGCTTTCAAGAGGTGAGGAGGCATTCACAAAACCTCAAATGGTCTTCCCCAAATGGTGGGCTACACTATTAGCTGTAGCAATGTCAAGCATTATTTCCACTATAGTCATCATTCCTGTGTGTCTGTCCAGCATGTACTCCAAACTATCAAAGAGGATCAAATAAAAACACCTGCAGAACTCAAAAAGGGGACCATATATTTGTTCCAAACTTTACCATAACCTGGTAGAACCACAATGGGACAAAACAAAGGACCACAGTGGAACAAAATAATGTGATTACTTTTGCAGTGCTGTGAAGTGCCCTCTGCTGTAGATGGTAATGAATAAAAGCTCTATTGAAGTAGCTGAAATTCATGTAGATAATGTCTAATTTATTTTATTTATACCACCACCACCACCTCCAATGCAGCTAATCTGGGGGACTGCTTTCAGACTGTAAATTAAAATGAACAATTCCACAGTAAATTTTAAAGTTGCTTAAAATAGTTGCTATATTTTACAGTGACCTACCTTTTTGCTTTTAGAATTTTTATCAGTGAGGATATACCCCAACATTCTGTTTACAGCTGCCACTGCCCTTTTGCTGTGATCCCAGTGTGGTCTAATTTCAATGGTGAGCCACAGTTGATGGACTGAATGGTTTCTTCTTGTGACAACTATGCTTTCTTTTTTATTTTATTCAGTTAGTACATCCAAGTTGAAGTGCACTTCTTGTTTATCCTATGCAAAGAATCCAGTAGCAGAACAGTTGATCTCTGCAAGTTCCACAGGCCCTGTACATTCACGTTGCTGAATCTGACAGCTGCATCTGACCATCTTCTGGGAGAATCAACGAGGGACTTTCCACATTTTCTCGAGGGAAGATTCGGCCACCTTTCACACAGAAACAGGTAATTCTCTTTTTGTTTCTCATTCTACAGCATGGATGCCATAAAGAAAAGAACTGTGAAATGTAAAACTACCTTTCAGGTAGACAGCAATAATAGTCCAGCACATGTATGGTCATGATTTAAAGATTGGCAAAACCATGACTGTAGCACATGTAGTACTTTACTAGGTAAAGTTGATTTCAATGCTTTATGTAAATGCATTACGTTTGACTGGTATCTTAAACAGCAACATCACTGGTATGACAGTAAATGTTTATTGTGCAAGTCATATGAAACTGTTTTCTGTGTGCAGTGTCATAAACGTAATGGTAAACAACCAGATGCATTATGTCCTATCACCACATGTAAAATGTTAATTTCAGAGTTATAATATCAGTCAAGTCAGCTATTTACAGAATCTTCTGTACATCTTGCTAGACAAATGTGGCATAAAACTACTGCACATTACAAAACAGATAAGAACAGAGACGAGGTTCATGGTGAACTGACAAAAAGATTTAATAAACTTCTAAGACACAGTCAGAGTGAGTTCAAAAGGTTCAATCAACATATGCAAACACTTTTTCAAAAGTGCATAAGAACTTTAAAGTCAGCAGAACAGAATACTGACAAATATAAGACAGCCCATGCAAACCCGTGCAAAATCACAAGACAAAAAGAATCTGGTTAGTAAAGAGTTAAAGCAACAACAGTTAACTACGCTGATAAAAAATAATTTACGACATACTATTCTACATTTAGAAAATGGTTAAGTGTACACAGCAAAAACTTTCATTCAGTTAAAGCAACACACTTATATGGTGATTTTATTCAGTTAAAGCAACACACTTATATGGTGATTTTAAAACTATTTCAAATAACAAAACAGTTATATGGCATAGAAATCAAATATCAAATGAGAGTATAAATGCAGCAAAGACATGACATCATAAGACTAACATGCATGTATTTTATTTTCACCTAAAGTGCAGCAAAAGGCAGACAACAGTAAATGCAAATCATGTAAATATATCTGTTTTAAGCATGTGTTAGTTAAGTCAGTATCTCCTTTGTTTCTCACAATATTTTGTAATTGTATGATAACATAAAAAATAGTAGAGACTCCAGCAAAAACAGTATTCAAAAGCAATATTATGCATAGTTAGGCAAATTACAAATGTTTATTATAATTCTAAGAGTTTTACAACTGCATTCTAATATCAAGTTGCAAGTATATTAATGAATGATGGAAGGTAAGAGAAAGTGCTGAAGGAGTTAAAAGATATGCTATAGGTTAAGAGTCTGGAATGCGCAGAAAGAAAATGTGAGCTCAAATCTTTCCAGGCTGGAATGGGTAGTTACAAGGAATGTTGCAAAAGAAATGTTACTGGTACTAAAATTTATAAGGTCAAGGAAACACGACTGGTTGCCAGGCCAAATGGCTTATGTTTTTCTAAAAATAATTGTTAAGCATTCACGTGCAACATTAAGCAAAAAAGCACAAAAGTCTACATAAATCCTGTTTGGTAATTGTAATAAGACGTCACAATTGTGCATACATGTCATTAATACTCTGCAAGTAAATACTACATCGAGTACAGTCAGTATAACAGCTATGGTATGCAGTTAAAATAATGCAGGTCTGTTAACAAAAAAAGGAGGGCACAGATAGCTGCTAGTGGCAGTAAATGTCTTCAAAATGGGTAAAAGCAATTCCTACTACAACTTTGACAGTGTAGGCAACAGCAAAAGCTTAAAAAATATTTTCTGTTTTTAAAAATGGCCAAAACATATCAAATCAAAAAGCAAATGTGTAAGACCAAAGTGTCACAGTCTAGGTAACAGCCAAAGGGCATGCAAACATTCAGTTCTCACAACATAAAGCAAATAAACAATACTGCAATAAAATGATGTAAACAGTACTGCAAAAGGTTCTAAAATAAAGGTACAAAGTGTTAATAGAAAATACATTTTTATGTTTCAAGTAATGTAATTAGCAGGCTTCAGTTTAATGCAAAGTTTGTAAACTGGATTGAGTGTACATTACAGCCATGTATATACAAATGCAAAACCAATCTGTACAAGCAAGTGTAGTCTGTAGAGTATATAGTAAATGGTTTATCTATATAAATAGGCAATTCTGCATTCAAGTTTTAAACTGTTCACAAAAAATGCTTTTCAATTCATTTATATGTATAGTAACAAGCCAAAGCTTGACATTTGTGACATATTTTCTTTTCAAAAAACAAGACTGTAATGCCTTTGCAATAAAATCCTCAAGCATTGTCAAGAAATTACTGTACAGAACATCACTGTCTAGAGTCATATTCAAATTCATCCAGTTCTAATAGTAATGGTTGTCATCATTGTATTAACAATATAAAAATGTGTTAACTTGCTGTATTAAAAGAAAACTAAAGATTTTGTTTCCCAGTGTGTTTCTAGTTAATAGCAATATAAATTGAATAAAAAGTACATACTAATGTAGACAGTTTTGTATTTAAAATAAAACAGAGGGAATGTATACAGTGATAGATATGTTTAAAAATGTATAAATGCATCTGCACATCTATTTGCTAGTTAGATGCATATATACATCTGTTGCTATAATATATGTAAAAATAGTATAGCCAGTTAGATACATGTACTGCTAGCATACATATATTAAAAGGGTTAACTGTTCTTAAATAAAGCTGCATTTATTCATGCAATGTAACAAAGTCGGGTACAGCTTGAGACAAGCTGAATGTTCAGTGTCTGGAACATGCTTCAAGGACTATAGATAAAAATGCAGCTGCAAGACAAGGCACGTAGCATTCAACAATATTTCACAAATAAAACTTAGTTGGGAAAATGCTACACAAAATAAAACACAAGACAATTTCAGTTGTAGAAAGCATACAGCATGTACCCTTGTTAGGATAACATTTAATATAAATATAACAGCATGGTTAGCTAAACAAGGTCAGGCATACATAAAACTAGAAAAAGAATCAAAGACTGACATAAACATTTCAGTAAACAGCTCTGTCTCTATTAGATGCTGTACATTACCTAAAAATGTAACAGTTCTGACAAGGGAAGACATCATGCAAAAATGTCACAGTGTGTAGACAATAACACAAAAATAAGAATAAACTTAACAGGGGAAAAAAAGGGTATGATGTCTACCAATACTCTGTTTATTTGTATAAACAACACAGTAATACAAGAAAAGAACCATAGGTTAAAATACTTACCATTTTGGGTAACAGGCCAGTACTTCATACAGATCAAATGGTAAAAATACCATCCACTTGTACTATGATAGGACAACAATACCAAAAAAATATTGCACTTGAATATTACATTTCCAAGTTTTACAGATACCAAATGCAGATTTAAAAGAGTTTGGTATGCAAACTAGTAGGACAAAATATCTCACAGATTGTACATTTACAAGCACAACAGAATCCTACTATTTAGTAAGTCGTTACAAGTATATTTGATAGACAGATTACAATTTAGTACTAATGTATCTAAATTTGTAAATTGAATAAAATGTTGTGTAACTGGACAATATTGCCTTTAAATTTCAAAATATTTGTTAAAGTGGCATCACAGTTTGTATGTGTGGTTTCAAATAATCCAGTGTTAATAGTAAAAGACAAAAACAGAAGCTGACACTGCCCATAACTGGTGGGACATATTCACAAGATGGTCATCATCTGGGACCAAATTGCTAAATTGGTTAATACATCCTGTGCTGATAGTTTTAGAGGTCATAATAATGACAGCCTGGAATTGTTTTATATGCTGCAGGTTACAAAGAGTTGCAATAACTCAACACGTCATGATCGTAAACATAAAAAAATGGTAAATGCTGTAAATAGTAATGCTGATGAAACAAATGCAGTCTTTTCTTTAACTGAAGTTTAGTCCGTTCCTCAAAAAAAAAATACAATAAGGGGGAACTTAAAGAATAATAGTATTCTGTTTTATTTAGTATATTCACTGTCTTTTCAAAACTATTGCTAGCATGATTATTAGCTTGAATAAAAAGCAGCAAGAATGATATGAAATATAAAGGGTTAATCCAGAATAGTATAAAATGCTGAAAATTAGGAAGCAGTAAGTGTGCTGGCAGATATTGGTATCCATGTAAAGGAGTATGTTATTGAGAAACAAAGTCTGTAAAACTAGCTGCGCAGATGGCAGCTGGAAAGACATCAACGAAGTAAAGAGATGTAACATCAAGCAAGATAAAGTTAGAACATCAAGTTTCAGATAGTGCTGGAGCACCACATTTCAGATAATGCAAGACCGAGTTTCCCTGGACCACCAAACTTGAAAAAGAATCAAGGACAAATCAAATTAGAAGAACAAAGAAAAGTGTTATACAAAGGAAGATTGTAATACATCAGATTAAGAAAAAATATCAGACTTGTGTATAAATATGAGTGTGTATAAACAAGCTTTAGGAATCTGCCATAGAGAGCTGACAGCATCTGTACTGCATGCTTGTAGATCCAAAAGAAAAATGTAACAGTAAAATCATGCTAACTGAAGCAGTTTGTCTCAGTGTATTCATTGTACAACGTACAATACATTATTAAAGTAGTCGGTCATACTAAGAGTTAAATACTGTGGTATGCATATGTAGTAATGCAAGTAACAGCAAGAATCCAACAGAAGACACATATATAATTTTTCAAAAAGAATGTGATTACTTTTGCAATGCTGCGAAGTGCCCTCTGCTGTAGATGGTGACGAATAAAAGCTCTACTGTAGTAGCTGAAATTCATGTAGATAATGTCTGGCAACATTAACTTACTGATTTATTTTATTTATACCACCACCACCTCCAATGCAGCTAATCTGGGGGACTGCTTTCAGACTGTAAATTAAAATGAATAACTCCACAGTAATTATTAAAGTTGCTTAACACAAGAGTGTGATAGTTGCTATATTTTACAGTGACCTACCTTTTTGCTTTTAGAGTTATTTTCAGTGAGGATATACCCTGACATTCTGGTTACAGCTGCCACTGCCCTTTAGCTGTGTTCCCAATGTGGTCTAACTTCAGTTTGGTCGACATGTCCCAATCGTTTTCCTGCTGTGCTGAAATCAATTGAACTCCTCCCAGCTGATATTTCATATTAGAGTTGCTGCCGCTTTAGTACATTGAGTCTAAACAGACACTTTTATGTCCACTTGTTCAGCCTGATGAAATCCTTTGCTAGGAACTTCCACTGTCATTGCACTTACCTATCTGTCATCAGCAAAGTGGTTAAGCCTATTTCCTATTCCATCGGATATGTCTGAGACAGACACTTTGAAGAGTACTGGACCCAGTTCAGACTCCCGTTGGATTCCAGTAGTCACTCGTAATTCCTGACATTCTCCCTTTCAGTATAGCCATCCACATCATAGATTATTCAGATATGCAGCTACATAGTCACTCACATGTGGGCTTATCCAGTCCCTTTTGCTTTTTTATCAGCCCGTGTGGGACAGAGACCATGTACCCTGCTCATGTCCAGATAGACTACATCTACTGGTACTTCCAGTCATATTTGGCTGTAACTCATTTGTAAAACTGGATCGTGTGTGACTGATAGCTTCTGGCAGTAAATCTGTGAAAATTGTTCTCCTGGAGATTGTATTCCTCTAGAAATGCTACTACCCTTCCACTCAATATTTACTCCATGTCTTTCCCTGTCTTTATTGTTAGTTCTCTGGATTTTTAATACTTTCTCCTCATACAAAACTCCAATATTTGCTATATTTCAGTTTTCTAGCACATTTGCATGAGCCACGGTTTGCTGTATAGCTTCCAACTGTCCAGATTTTTGCAGAATGTCCAGAATTTTGCCTCATTTTTTTTTTTGGTCTGTTCTTCATAAAATTTGTGGTTTTCTGGCAAATAACTAAGGACTGAAGTGACTAAATAATGACAGGCATTTGAGTTTCAGACTTCATATCTTCAGAAAAATGCATGCTAATGCAAATCTGCTATTCTAGCAAATTTCTAAGTTTATAAAAGGAATATTTAAACCTGTCCCTATTTTTTTAGCCTTTGACCTGCATTATTTTGACTTTGTCCAGTTTTCTTGCACTAAGAGGTTGAAAGATATGGTCTGCTGAAGCCTTCCATTGTCATACTAGCAACACACCAAGCCGATTTCAGAGCAGTCTGGAAGGTAGCCCATCTGGTCCTTAACTTAATGTTATCCTCCTTAAGTGCAGCCACTTCCCCCAGACCTCTCCTTCTCTATCCCAGTGTTTGATCACTTTTCCATTATGTCCCAGCCATGACAGTCTTTCATTGCTTTCCTTTTTCTGAAGCCTAAAGCAGAGAATTCATTCAATGACTCTGTTTTTCCTAGTCTTCTGTGATCTTGTTCGGGAAAGTACATTTTAGTGTTTACATTTAAATTGCATAGCTATTTTAGCCATATTGATCTGTTTTGCATTTATTTTACACTGCATACTGCCTTTTACACTTAATTCCTTTGCTTAGTAAATCTCTTTGTTCTGGTCTAGGGGTCATCTTGGATACAGTAGTGGTTAATCTAAGGGAAAGATGGACTAATGGTTTCAAGTCTCAAGTAACTGGAATCACTTTGGCTTCAGATTACTCTTGCTTTTCATTGGTTCTTTTGTTTTCATATTTATTATTTGCTGTGACATGTTGCACTAACTGCAGCACCATGGTAAGTGCTGTACCATAATGGGTAGGGCATGCAAGTACTTTTTTTTTCCTGTGCACTATTAAAAGTGCACTTTCCTCTAACGCCTGTGAATTAGACATGCACTACTGGTCTATGTAAATAACTGGTGATGATGACATTAACATTCCAACAAACATCTCTCCCTGAATGCTCTCTTGGTTTCCATTTTATTTTCCTCACAAACTCTAGTTATACAGCAGTCTTGGTCATTATGGAGAGACAGCAGACTAACCCCCCCCCTTCCGTTGCCAGCATTATTACACTTGGTCTTCTAAGGCACTGTAAAAATTGTCACATGCTCAATGACAACAACTCCTACTCTGTCCAAGGGACTCTATCTGTGAGAGTGTAAATACTTAATTAAACTTGAAGCATCCATCTCTCAGTCAGTTACATGTAATGTACATAATGAGCACAACATTGTCTTACTACTGACCTACATCAATGGTACATCTTTAGACCATCAAAGCAAAATTGTCATATGTTGATGTTAAAAAAATTCCAACCAAACCTCCTAGGACTGCCAGCTCAGTCAAAGCCCTCATATCCACCATTTCCTCATCAACATGTCAAAACCAACATACAGCACACTCTACCTCTACTGGCAAAGTCCTGGTCATAGGTGACTCTGTATTCACACAGACATTCCACTCACCAGGCTAAGCAAAGACAAAGTGTTGGTTAGCTGCCTTTCATGTGCCAGGATCTAAAATATCACTAGTGATCTCAAGTCCCTTCACCCCAGGTACGCATATGTTCGGGTCATTTTGAGCATGAGAGTGAATGACTTGAGACATACCTCCTTCGATTATATGAAGACGCCCATGAGGAAACACTCAGAACATGGATCTGAAATAGGTGTGAACCAAGTAGTGAGCAGCATCCTGGTATCACCATAAATGATGTCACAATGTAGACTAAAGATAATTGGCTTCAATTAATGGCTTAGTTAATGTGTCATTCTAAAGGAACCGATTATATATCAGCTTGGGAGGAGATGATTTACAACCCTGGCTGCTTTACTAGGGATGGCCTGTGGCTTTCCCCTCATAGCTTCGGTATGTTGGCCAATACGTTTTCTTTCCCTGTATAGTCTTCTTTAGTCAGTGCCAGTCTCATCAAATTATCTACATAGCCAGACAAAATCAAAACTTTATGAAGGTAACATTGTTCAATGTTAGAAGCCTAAACAAGAAATTGCACTCCTCATAGGCGTTCCTAACTCTTGAAAATATAGATGCCTGCGTAGTTAGTGAAAGATGGTTTCAGATCAGTGACAGCACCACCCAGTGTAGGTTTTTAATGCCTACCACTTTTTTAGACATAACACCTACATTTATGGCATTACTTGGGGAGGTGTGCCTATATTCTTAAGGTAGGACAATGACCTTGAACTCCTCCATATTCTTCTCATGGTAAACAAGATACTGTAGCACATCATTGTCAACAAGCATACTCCTGTGAGGGATATCTAAACAAATTCTCATCCCTCACAATCAAAACCAACACTATCATCTTGCGGAACCTCAGCTATCCCTCCATTAATTAGGAAACCTACACCAACACAAATAAGTATGTACAAAGCTGATTGGGCTTCATTAATGACAGCTCCTTAGACATACTAGTACACATTCCAAAGAGGGCTCCATAGTATTGGACCCGGTCCTCACCTATATAGTCTCCCTATACTCAATACCCACAGTTACTACATCAATGGTCAAAGCTGATCACAGTTCAGTAACATGCTATTTAAGTGCGAGACATGATTTACCAAAACAGCTTGACCATCTAACTGATGACCAGATAACATTTAAACTCCCTTCTCTCATCAGTGACCCTATTTACCACATTGCCATTTTACCGTGTATGTTCTTTGTTAACTCAAAGCTTGCTTTGAAGCATTGGTCCCAAAAAGACTGCAGTACAAGGCCAAAATCAATAATAAACCCATGATGTGGAACTCCAGTATAATCAAATTAAACAATAAGAAGAAGAACCTCAAAGCCCATATAAACAAGCTTAGTAGCCCATCATCTAGTGGAGAACTTAAAAAGATCAACAAAGAAGTCAGAAACAAAAGCAACTCTTCTAAAAGCAAGTATGACCTGAGCATTGCCACCCTTACTAAGGACAACCACAAAGCCTTCTTCAGCTATGACAGAAACCTTAGAAATAATGCCTGATCAAGTTTGCTGGTGACTACAAACTTAAAGCAGATACTCCAGAAGGGCCTGATACACATTAACAAGTGATGCCTGCATCACAGCTTCAAATTAAATGCCAGCAAATACAGCATTGTGCCTTTGGTAAACTTGGGTACCTATGATCATAAAGTTTAGGTGATACCCCTCCAAACTGACTCATTCATTAGGGGCATGGGCACTTTCGTTGAAATAAAATATCTTTGATTACCATGTGTCCACTGTTGTTAGCCAGACTAATCCTCAAGAGTATACCTTCTAGATCCAAGGAAGTCATCATCCCTTTCTACACGTCCCTCATCAGGTCAGTAATAATAGCAAAATGTACCTTCTGTTATGTACTTGTTTAAGCATAGGATCTAACTTGAGAAACTGCAGCATTTCCTGATTAAGACAATCAAGGACATGTTCTACTACCCTGGATGCCTTACAGTGGGCTCTTTTTTTTTGTGCTTCCTACAGACTTTTGAGAAGGGATTTCTGTCTAGCCTACAGATCCTCAAAGGATTCTGTATTATGTGACCTACTGCATATCCAAAAATAGAATAACACTTTAAACATCCACTCAAGGGATCTAAACATCTCAGAAGTATAGCTGGTTCAAGGGGTGCCCTGGGCCAATACTATAAACCAGCGTCTCACCCCTTCAGAAAAAAAAAACACTCAAGTCCTATTTCTGTGCCCTGCCCTGTTGCCCCATCCTTTATTCAACATACTTAATAATAAAAAAAGTACTTTCAAAAGCAAAAAAAACTCAGATGCCCTCGAGCTCCAGGTATGATTTTTGTTGAAAAAATGAGTATTTTCCTCCACTGATTTACTGCAGACCTCTTCAAATGAAAACAAACAATTTTGCCATCACCACCTTTTAAATCTTAAAGACAACACTGCTATCTATAATTCCTAATATTTTCAGAATATCGAAAATACACAAGTCAGTCATTGATCCACCACTTTGACCGATAGTACATTTCCACAGTTCAGTTTTTGGTTTAATTTGTCTTAAAAAATGCTTTTTTATTTTAAACTATAACAGTTGTTACAGTCTGTCTGCATGGAGCTTAACTGTGCTCAGGTTTTAATTTAAAAAATATTGCTTTTTTTTTACCTTTAAATTACTTGCTACAATGTATAATACAGTATTATATCATATTCTTTCTGCTATTTCAAACCATCTATACCACAAAACCCAAGAAAGTGAAAAGGCATATTTGAATCACAGTACTTACATTATAGTTATTTGTCTACTGTACCAACCTTTACAAAATGTTTAATGCTGCAATAGTTCAATGATTATACCGGTTATAATTCACACACTCTCTATATCAGCTGTATCAACATTTGTGTATTGAAAAAATTAGCATTTTCCTCCACTGATTTACTGCAGACCTCTTCAAATGAAAACAAACAATTTTGCCATCACCACCTTTTAAATCTTAAAGACAACACTGCTATCTATAATTCCTAATATTTTCAGAATATCGAAAATACACAAGTCAGTCATTGATCCACCACTTTGACCGATAGTACATTTCCACAGTTCAGTTTTTGGTTTAATTTGTCTTAAAAAATGCTTTTTTATTTTAAACTATAACAGTTGTTACAGTCTGTCTGCATGGAGCTTAACTGTGCTCAGGTTTTAATTTAAAAAATATTGCTTTTTTTTACCTTTAAATTACTTGCTACAATGTATAATACAGTATTATATCATATTCTTTCTGCTATTTCAAACCATCTGTACCACAAAACCCAAGAAAGTGAAAAGGCATATTTGAATCACAGTACTTACATTATAGTTATTTGTCTACTGTACCAACCTTTACAAAATATTTAATGCTGCAATAGTTCAATGATTATACCGGTTATAATTCACACACTCTCTATATCAGCTGTAGCAACATTTGTGTATCAGAATGTGAGTAATAAACTTCACATGCTATGAATGTTTTCATTTCATTTTGCTGAAACCACTTCAATACTTATTGTTAGGGTTGCCTGCCAGTTGCCATTTTGAGTATATATAGAGGGATTACTTGCACGGCTAACACCTTTGCACTCAGTCAGCTCTATGTACTGTACAAGATGCAATCCACAGGGGCTTAGATGTACCTTCATATAGGAGGGCTACTTTGCACTTCCAATTCAGATTGCCCAGTTTCTGCTACTGCGGAATATTGAGGTCACAGGCATATACTTAATATTGACAGAATGTGCCATGCATTAAACATATTAGCGAATCTCGAGAAAACAAAGCCACCACTCCAACATGAAAACCAGTAAACTTCAGATGCAAAAACATGATGTCAGGACTAATAAAACACCACTAACACCAAGGTATAGTTTAGCGCTTTCATTCAATTTAATATAACGAACTTCTTCAGAACGTTTGTTATATTAAATCAAATGAAAGTGCTAAACTACACCTTGGTGTTAGTGGTGTCTTATTAGTCCTGACATCACATTTTTCCTTCTGAATATTAGTGAATCTCATTTTAAAAACAATATAAATGTCAGTGTTGCATCATGCTAAATTACTGATTGCATGATCTTTGTACACCGTCTGACTCAGCTATAACAAAGTCTTCACATTTGTATAAATATTACCTTCTTTCAAACTATAAACATAATGATTGAATTCCTGAAGTATTCTCAAACTTCTCTTAAAGTTTCTCACACATTTAATAATTGTTCATAGGTTCATACATTCATAGGATGTTACTAGTGTATTGCCCAAATGTCTTTACAAGCCTAGCCGTTTAAACCCAATGTAATACTAGATAAAGATACTGCCTATGTCCAAGATTTTTGTAGCAAAGACTACCCTTGCAATCCACAGCAGAAATTTATGGATTCCCATCCAGTCTTCCAGGTTGCTCTTAAACAGGGCCATAGAGGTGCTGTGCTTGATGTGAATTGATAGCCTATTTCAGAGAAGTGGCAACCTCTGAGAGATGTATCTGTCTCTTCAGCAGGTCCTATTTATGTCGCAAGCTAGATTAAGGTCCCTGCAGCGGGTGACTCTAGTCCCATTTGACTTACGGGTGTGCAGCAATTCTTTTAGATTTGGGTCAGAGATAGCCTTGTAAGCCAGACATAAGTCACCTCTAAGTAGTCTGTATGCTATTGAGTACAATGACAGTGACTTCAGTCTGTCCATATAGGACATGTGCTGAAGACCCTGAATTTTCTTGGTTCAAAATCTCTGTGGTCTCTCAAGTAGCTGCAGGTGTCTGGTCCTTTTCCTTTCCTTTCCTTTCTCCTGCTTATACCCTTGATTTCACTCTAACATTTCTCCTAACTCTTATATTATTATTACTATAGTATCTGCAAGAATATACTACACTATACCTCATAAGTGTAGGACTCTTAATATGTAATGACTTCTTATTTTTAATTGTAAAATCCTGTTTAATCTGCTTCTCATATAAGTTTTAACTCTTGTTGAATTAATTGTAATTGTTTGTTTATTATCTGTATTGTCTACTCAAAATTTTTTTACAATGTCTAAACATGTCTAAGAACCTATTGTAACCTAAAATGTCTGGAGCTTTTCTCCCCAGGACTCCATTGAAAACGGGTTAATCTTGGCCCAATGGACTATCCTTGTAAAACAACTGCAAATAAATAAATAAATAAATAATACATAGTCAGCTTGTGTTCCTAAGTCTCTCACCACTGAATTGGTACTTAGGGTATTATTGTTTATTTGATAGTCAGCAGGGACAATATTTTTACCGAAGGGAATGATAATGCATTTTTTAACATTTAGTTTAAGTCCATGGCTTTGACACCAATCACTGGTTTGTGCAAGCCACTTTTGAAGTACACTGACATTGCTTGGGGATTCGATGATTGCACCTAATTTGCAGTCATCAGCAAACATGGTTATCCACACCCCATCTGATTTGGCCTGGATTACTGAGAAGTATATGCCAAATAATAGGGGGTCCAGTACTGACCCTTGTGGGACCCCACTGGTAACAGGTTTGCTGGTTGAGGTGACATCTTCCACTTTGACCGAATGTGATTGGTCTGTGAGCCAGTTTGCAACCCACCTGACAACATAGGTGCTGATCTTCAACTGGTTACATTTGTCAATGATGCCCGAATGTGGGATTGTGTTGAAGGTCTTGGCCAAGTCAAGATAGGCTATGTGAACTGATTTGCCTTCGTCTATGGCTCTGGTCACATTTTCAAAGAAATCCACTATGTTTAGCAGGCATGACCTGCCCTTGACAGAGCTCAACTCAGTCAGATCAAGGGTTTGGAGGTCACCTATATCATTATTTATGAGGTCCATGATGATTCTTTCCATTGCTGTACAGATGAGGCTGGTTAAACTTCTGGGTCAATAGTTACCCAGCTCTGTAGCTGTTCCACCTTTGTGAAATGAGATAACAGTCACTGTTTTCCATTTAGTGAGGACAAAACCAGTATTCAAGCTGTTCATAGGTTCATAGGTAGGTACTAGGCTATCTGCCCAAGGGCATTTATAAGCCTAGCCAGAGTGTGTCAGCTTTTGACACCCCATTGATTAATTAACTGAGCCTCTGTCAAGAAGAGCCAATGAAGTGATCCCAGGGGTGTATTTTCTGTTACCCATCCACTCATCAAGGTTTCTCTTGAAGAGTTTTAGTGAGGGGCTCTGCCTAATGTAGTTAGGAATTTGTTCCAGAGCATGGGGAGTCTCTGTGACAGGAATCTATCCCTCCAGCGTGTTCTATTTATTGTTGTGGCGAGGTTTAGCTCACTAGAGTGAGTGGCTCGCAGTGACTTGGATTTCTTTAGGTGGAGCATGTCCATCAATTCTGAGTTGGACATGGCTTTGTAAGTCAGGCAGAGATCACCTCTGAGTAATCGATATGCCACTAAGTACAGCCGGAGTTTTTCCAGTCAGGCTGCATTGGACATATGTTTGAGGCTAGTAATCCTCTTGGTGAGATACGTTTGTGGTCTTTCCAGCTGTTGGAAGTATCTTGTGAGGCACATCCCAAATGGGGCAGTGTACTCTATGATGGGTCTGATGACTGACGAGTAGAAGGGCACTATAACCTCTTTATTTCTAGATGCAAACCCTTTAGTAATTAGATGGGCTACATAGAAGGATTTCCTAACTACTTTGGCAATGTGATTGTCAAAGAAGAGATTACTATCTACCTGGGTCTCCAGATCTCTTATTACCTCTTCTGTATTAAGGGGGCTGCCACCTATGTAGTAATTCATGGGTGTTTTGTTTTTCCCAAATAGGATGACTATGTATTTTTTGGCATTTAGCTTGAGAGCATGACTTTGACACCAGGTGTCTGTCTCAGTAAGGCCCTTTTGGAGAATGTCCATCAGCCGGAGAGTCAATTATGGCTCCCAGTTTTCAGTCATCAGCGAACTTGGTTAGCCATAGTTCTCCTGTGTTTGCCTGTACTTCTGACAAGTATATGCTGAACAGTAGGGGTCCTAGGACCGAGCTTTGTGGGACAACACTTGTGACTGGTTTAGAGTCGGACCTGGAGCCCGCTATTCTTACTGTGTGAGTTCTGTCTGTAAGCCAGTTGACAACCCATCTCGTGATCTAGGGGTTTATGTTCAGGCTGGTGAGTTTTTCTATAATTCCCGAGTGGGGAATGGTGTCAAAAGTCTTGGCGAGGTCAAGGTAGGCTGTATGAACCACCTTTCCCTCTTCTTTGGCCTTGGTGACTGTCTCGAAGAAGTCAACCAGGTTTAGTAGACATGATCTGCCCTTAACAAAGCTGAACAGGGTTGGGTCAAATGTTTGGAGGTTCCCAATGTCTTTGTTAATGAGTTCCATGATGATGCACCTTGATAGCCTTGCAGACCAGGCTAGTCAGGCTTATGGGGCGATAGTTACCAGGGTCAGTTGTGGCCCCTCCTTTGTGGAGCGGAATAACCATTGCTGTGTGCCATTTTATGGGCATGTAGCCTGTGGAGAGGCAGAGGTTGAAAGGTGTGTTTAGGTGGGAGTTAGTTCATTCTGTAGTTCGTGCAAGACGTAGCCTGGGACACCATCTGGCCCCATTGATGCTGTGCTTTTGGCTTTTGAAAGGGCTGTTTTCACCTGTGCATCTGTGATTTCTGGGACACTACACTTTTCCGGTATTGTTGTGGGCCCTTTTGGGGGTGAGAGGGGGGTGAAGTTTGCACTGAATCTATTTGCCAGGATGTTGGCAATATCAGTAGGTTCAGTATATTTTGTACTATTTTGCACTAGCTCAGAGCATATCTGTGAGTTGCCACTTAGATTCTTGACATAGCTAAAGAAGGCTTTGTGGTTTGCTTTTGAATCCTTGGCTATTTTTCTTTCAAAGTTAGCCTTGGATAATTTTATGAGGGACCTTAGTTTCTTACTGATACTGATCAGGGATGTCTTTCCTTCTTGGGATTTGCTTTTTTTCCTGAACTAGTTTCCTCCTACTATTGTATAGCCTGTTTATGGCAGGGGTCCACCAGACTGGTTTCCTTCTCTTAGGGGAGTGAGTCTTGGTTTTGCTAGGGATGGCACGATCCATGCATCCTTGTAGGTGCTCATAGAGTGCATTTGTAAAGGTTCCTGCATCTTGGACACTGTTATCCTTTAGCGTGGGGGCTGTGAAACTTACCACCTCTGTCTTAAGTAAGGTGAAGTTTGCTATAGAAACATTTTTCACTGTGGTTTCCTTGGTTGGGGGTGGTGGTGTGGTGTGGACATCCAGATTGATTAGTTTATAGTCTGATCTAACCAGTGATGGGTTGACCTCCGGTGCGGAACACCTATCACCCATGTTTGTGATGACCAGGTCCAGTATGTTTTCACCTCTGGTAGTGGAGTTTACCAGCTGATCCAGGGCATTTGAGTTGATAAACTCCAGGAAGCGCTAGACCTGGGAGTTTGTACATGAGTAGTTTTCCTAGTTAACGGTAGGGCAATTGAAATCGCCCAATATCAGGATGTTAAGTAGGACGTTCATGTTATCCAGTGTCTCCAGAAAGGCGGAGTGGTGGTCCTGGGTCATGGAGGGTGATCTGTAGCAGGCCACAATGTGCATTGCAGATTTGCCCGATATTAGTTGCACGTGGATGATCTCAGAGGTATCATGCTGTGCCACTAACCTGTAGGTATCCTTGATGAATATGGATACACCCCCTCCTTTTGTGTTTCAGTCCATGTTCTGTGGCCGAAATGCGTGGTATGAGTTGTAGCCTGGTAGTGCTGGGGTGCTCTGTGGAGCCTTGAACCAGGTTTCACTTACTGCACAGATGTTGACATTCTCCATACTGAGGAGTGCTTCAAGCACATGTATTTTGAGATTTAAACTCCTGGCATTGAGTAGCATAACCCTCATTTTTTTATTTGTGCTGTTTACGGAGGTGGGTTTGACTTTTGAGTCTTGCCTAAAAAAGGCACTATGGGGGCAGCAATAGCCTTGGCCAGTATTCGAAAGCCTAGGGGTGACAGGTGCAAGTTGTCTCTTGCGAAGCAACGAGATTTGTCGAGCATGTCATCCCACACTGACAGACACTGGATCCCCTTTGAATGACATTGTCATGAATGTTGTTGAATAGGGTGCCTAATGGAGCAGCTAGCTCATGTTTTAACTTTATTAAAATGCAGCCAAGAATGCCATCTGTTCCATAGAGGCTGTGTTCTTGGCCTTAGAAAAACCACTGATAACTTTCTATTTGGAGATGCAGGGTGGAGAGGATAATGACAATTATGGTTTGTGAAATGTTTTGGGGGGATGGGGGGGTGAAATGTTCACCAAACCTTTCTGCTAGAAGGTTAGCAATTTGTGCAGGATCAGTGCGTGCGATACCATCCACAGCTATTTCAGCACACATCTGGGTCCTACCTTTTAGATTGCAGACATAGGAAAGAAAGTCTTATGGTTATTCTTGGCTATGGTTGCTAACTTTTTCTCATAGTTACTCTTAGAGAATTTTACGAGTTGTCTTATTTACATGTTTAGACCGAGGAGGGCACCCTTCCAATGCCGGGACCTCACTTTTACATTCTTAGACAGCAGCTTCTTACACTTGTTGTATAATCTAGTAATGCTAGATATCCACCAGAGTGGCTTGTTTTTTTCTTGAGGATCTTGCATTGATCCTGTCAGGCAGAACTGTGCTATACATTTTTGTAAATGTTTGTATAGTGCATCAGTGTATACCTCAGTATAGTCGTCAATGCCATCTGTGGGAACAGGAGCTTGGAAGTCATTTATACCATCACTTAGGAGGCTATAGTTAGCTTTGGTGAAGTTTTTTAGTCTGACTTCTCCACGGAGGGGTTATTGCCACTTTAAGTGTGATGGATTATGGTCAGATTTAACTAGGGCAGGCCCTACACTTGAAGTGTTGCAACAGCTACTTATATTGGTGAGGACCAGGTCTAGAATATTCGAGCCCCTTGTGGGGTTCTGCACTATTTTTTCCAGGGCCTTTGAGTTAATAAAGTCCAGGAAAGTTTGTACGAGTGAGTTTGGGCTTATATAGGTTTACCAATTAATGGTGGGGTAGTTGAAACCACCCATGGCTAAAGTGTTAGGCTGTATTTGGATTGACCCAAGTAGGTTTAAATATGCTGTGTGGGCATCTTGGTTCATGGAGGGGGGATCTGTAGCTGATAATGACATGATGGGGGGCTTTACCGACTGTAATCTGAACTTGGAGTAACTCCAAAGAATTATCATGTCTAACCAGTCTAGAGACGTATTTATCTTTGATGAAGATAAATACTCCTCCTCCTTTGGTTTTCACACCATCATTTTGTGGTCTGAAAGTGTGGAAGGCATTATAGCCTTGCAAGGCCAAGGTACTTTCTGTGACCTTGAACCAGGTTTCTGTGACTGCACAAACGTCAACATCTTTCAGCTAGAAGGGCACATCCAAAGAGTGCAGGTTCTGATTCAAACTCCTAGCATTTAGCAGCATGACTTTTAGTTTCTTTATATTTGATATTTTCACATTGGGAATTTTGTTGTGACCTTGCACTATGGGGAAGGTATTTCTTCTTTTACACATCCACACACCTGCAAGGCACTCTTTCTCAATAATGAATCTTGCTGTTCAGCATTCAATAGTATTCTAGAGCATTGATTAGCATTCTAGAGCACTGGGCAGCAGAACATAAGAGCTGCTCATCCATTTGGAGGAATGCTTTATGTAGGCCACTATCATCTGAACTAACTGTGGTTGGTTTAGTGACCTCATAGTATGCTAGCACTGTTCTTACTTGTTAGATGCTTGGACTTCAGCTTCTCCCCATAACAGGTGTACATCTTTCTCCAACACATCTGTTAAAGGGTAAAGCACATCTAAGAGGTCTGGTATAACCTTGCATAATTAATTATGTGTAGGGCTTGTCTTAGCTTAGTCACACAGGATGGAGTTTGTAACTCACTGTTGCTCTGATCTTGCATTCATCTTGTCTGATTGCAATAGCACTTATGCTCAAAGTACTGAAGCTCTAATTTACTAAAGCAGCATTTGCCTTAGTTTAGTTTTAAACCAGGGTTTTTAATAGTCTGCAGAAGTGTCTCTAACCTCAAATTATTCATATCATTATCTGCTTTAAAATCAGGATATTATCCATAACAGCAACACTGTCCATTGAGTAAATCAATCATTTTATGCTGAAAGATTTCAGGTGCTGAGGTAATTCCAAATGGCAGTCATTTAAACAGAACTTTTGCAATAGAGTAATGAAAGTTATTAGCTTTTAGCTTTTGTTATCTAAGGGTGTTTGCCATAAATCACTGGAAGCACACAGCACTGGAAACACTTTAGCATTAACAATGCTAGGTGCTATATATTCTCATGTAGGTAAAAATGAACCTTTCATGTACAATAGGACACTGAGCTTTTTTAAATTAACATATATTCATACTTGACCATTTTTGTGTAATAACTAGGACCATGGAAGTACACAACTCAGTTGATTCAGCTACAGTTTAAATAATGTTATTTTTTTTTTTAGTTGGTTAAGTTCTGCCTGTACTTTAGACAGCATAGGAGATATCACCCTCCAAGGTGTGGTCAAGCCATATGGAACAATATTTTGTATTAGCTTAATTTTTGCAAGTTCACAATCAAGGTTAATTTGCTTACCAGGAAATTCTGACTGGGACAGAGCTCATTTCCAGCAGAAACAAAGGGAGAAATGCTCCATGTGCATGTCTTTGGAATGTGGGAGGAAACCAGAGCACCCATAGGAAGTCCATGTGAACCCAGGGAGGACATGCAAACTCTGCACAGAGGGAACCCCAGCTGAGAATCAAAAAAAAGAACCTCTTCCTGTGAGGTGACAATGCTAACCACTGTACCGCCCAGTCTAATCTGGCTTCATTTATTATAGCAATTAGGCCCATTTCACATCCCACAGCTCTGCAGAGCAGATTATTTATGTACAGACCATCCAACACATAATCCCAAAACTCAGAATTGTGCCCTTTCCACTCAGAGATGGATAGCAATTTGCATGTACACTTCGGCTTGCCTGCAGTGCTCCAAAATTCAGTCTCTGCTTCATGCAACTCTCTTACCCTTCGACTCTTTATGTTAATGGTCTCCCTCATGCATGCCACGTGCAGCACACTGCTCTGACTCTTTATGGTAATGGTCTCACATCATGCATTCCACATGCAGCACATTGCTCTGACTATTTATGGTAATGGTCTCACCTCATGCATGCCATTTGTAGCACCCTGCTCTGACTCTTTATGGTAATGGTCTTCCTCATGCATGCCATGTGTAGCACACTGCTCTGACTCTTTATGGTAATGGTCTCACATCATGCATTCCACATGCAGCACATTGCTCTGACTATTTATGGTAATGGTCTCACCTCATGCATGCCATTTGTAGCACCCTGCTCTGACTCTTTATGGTAATGGTCTTCCTCATGCATGCCATGTGTAGCACACTGCTCTGACTCTTTATGGTAATGGTCTTCCTCATGCATGCCATGTGTAGCACACTGCTCTGACTCTTTATGGTAATGGTCTCACCTCATGCATGCCATGTGTAGCACCCTGCTCTGACTCTTTATGGTAATGGTCTTCCTCATGCATGCCATGTGTAGCACACTGCTCTGACTCTTTATGGTAATGGTCTTCCTCATGCATGCCATGTGTAGCACACTGCTCTGACTCTTTATGGTAATGGTCTTCCTCATGCATGCCATGTGTAGCACACTGCTCTGACTCTTTATGGTAATAGTCTCACCTCATGCATGCCATGTGTAGCACACTGCTCTGACTCTTTATGGTAATGGTCTCACCTCATGCATGCCATGTGTAGCACACTGCTCTGACTCTTTATGGTAATGGTCTTCCTCATGCATGCCATGTGTAGCACACTGCTCTGACTCTTTATGGTAATAGTCTCACCTCATGCATGCCATGTGTAGCACACTGCTCTGACTCTTTATGGTAATGGTCTCACCTCATGCATGCCATGTGTAGCACACTGCTCTGACTCTTTATGGTAATAGTCTCACATCATGCATTTGCTCAGCTTATACTAAGTCTGCTTCTGGTACATTTAGTTAGTTTACCCTGAAGAACTTACCGTTAACTTTGTATTTTCACACACACACACACACACACACACACACACACACACACACACACACACACACACACACACACACACACACACACACACCAGTTCATACAATCATCTTACAAAAGCTTCAGGATATACACCCTTAACTTGTACATACAACCTTTTGTGTAGTTTGTTTAGTTTTGGCACAAACTTTTCATTAAGTCTACTAATTGCTAACTCATATGTAACATTCTGTACCTCTATGAACCAAAAGGCTTCAATCCCATGACTTGTAGAATACATCAGGACAGGTATGTGCATCTTATGCCTTGTTTATCTAATTTGGTCACCACATTAAACCATGTGAACCTGAATCAAAACCAAACAAGGCTGCCAAGGGTTTTGAGAAGTCAAAAAGCTCTGGAGGGTTAAATATTGTCATTACTGAATAAATATGTTTTTTTTTCTGGGCTTAACAGTTTGAATTAAGTAAAATAATGAAGTTTTTAGGTCAATAGGTTTTTATCAGTAAAGTATTCAAATCTATGCTTGGTGAATTCACTCACAGTGGTTTGGCACAATTTTGTAGCTCAAATAGCATTTTCCTTGGGTTTCTTTCATCAAGAAGAACCCATTTCTGATACCATGCCCTTGTGAGCACATGCGGTTACTTAGTTTTTTTTTTTTTTTGGTAGTCTTTAAAATGTCACCATCAGCTTAGTCAAACAGGTAACTTTTATTCCAAACAGCATGGCAGCTCAAAAGAAATAATTTTAACCCTTCAGGAATCTCACACCTTAGAAATGTAATGCATTATGGGTTATGTAGAGTTTACAGCAATACCTTAAAATAGTTTGAAAGTGACAATGACTGTGCGACACATTGACAATATATATAAAGGAACACTCTAAAATTTATAGTTCAGTTATCACAATGAGCAAAGATGATTACTTGATCTAGTCTTCAGGAATCTGACACCAATTGATTCTATCTTAGAAATGTAATGTATTATGGGATATGTAGAATCTTAAAATGACAATACCTTAAATAGTTTGAAAGTGGCAATAGGCTGTGCTACACATTCACAGTATATAAATAAACTCTCAAACATTTATAGTTTACTTATAATCACAATGAGCACAGATGATTATGCGATCTAGCCTTTTAGCCTATGGAATGGGTATAATATAATATTATATTATATTATGTTATATTATATTATATTATATTATATTATATTATATTATATTATATTATATTATAGGAGTGTGGATTATTACATGAACCATTTCTTAGACTGGGTTAGATATTATTATTATTATTATTATTATTATTATTATTATTATTATTATTATTATATTGAATGAGAGAGAATGATTATGTGATCCATTCCGTGGACTAGATACTACCTTATCATTACATCATATTATATGAGTGAGAGTGATTATGTCAGCCATTCTTCAGAATGTACATTATATTATTATTATTATTATTATTATTATTATTATTATTATTATTATCATTATTATATGAATAAAGATGATTATGTGAATCCGCTTTTGGAATGGGCATATTATATTATATTATATTATATTATATTATATTATATTATATTAGAAGATGATTATACAAGCCATTCCTTAGAAAAGGTATTTTGTTATATGAGTGAGGATGTCCTTTAGAAGTCGATACATTTGCTGCCTTCCTTGGTTCTGGGAATATTCTTCTGGTAAAGGAAGCACTAATAATGTGCCTTACCAGAATGACAATAAGGATGTGGCAAGACTGGAGAAATATGGGATAAAGGGGATAAAGTCCTTCTTACCCAGTATGTCCACAGCCTGGAACGTCACACAGCCAGAGACTTTGGTGAATTACAGGTCTGCCTAGAAATCAAAAATACATTGTATCAGTATAACATTCTACCTTGAGAAGGAGAAGTGTCCAAAGCTAAACTAAATGCTGAAATAACTAATAAATAAGTGCGCTTCTTCTCTTGGAACAGTAACAGGGAGGTCACTGTCTGTTAGACAAAGAAAAAATGAAGAGCAGTTGGTCTTACTAGATAGAGTATTTCAACACAAAAGATCCTACAATTGCTTAATTTAGAGTCTTCTCCACATTTTACGAGAAGTGCTTTAGACTTATTTGGATTTCTGCACTGATTTTTTTTTTACCTATCTGCAGTGTCGATGATCAAATGACAAGGAAGAATTTTTGTAATTAAGATGTGCTGCTTTGCAAGGGCAACAATCTGTTTTAGTTCAGTTGTTATTTATGGCACCACTCTGCCATTTACTCTCTTTAATTGTATGGATAGAATTTTTCTGAAGTGGTACCATGATGTTAAGGAAATAACTCAGAGCTGTACTGCAATCAGCCTGAGAGATGCTCACTGACCAGTCAATACATGCTGGCACATTGCAAAGATGGGCTTTGCATTTGTTATGAAGAGCACAGTATAAGATTGCTTTTCTCCTTTTGGATGCTGTTTATTTAATTTATTTTTGAGAAAACAGTGTGATGCAACAGTCAATTCCTTGACTAGCTGGAAGAAGCCTTGGTCAGCGCTTTTTTATATTTTAATTTATTTTTTAAGTACAGTTTGATTACATTGTTTATAGTATTTTGAGCAGTAGGAAACTGCAGATAAATGATGCTAATTCTGAATTTGAGGGAATTAGGTAGCAAGCATTCATAAACTAACCAGCTAGGTTTGTGGTCAGTATAGCTAGATTTTGCCAGCAAGCTGCAGACAGTGTCCTGCTATTAGTAATTGTAGCACTTTGCTAATATCACATCTGCAAAAAGAAGCTAAAGGCAGACTCAGGTGTAAAATAATGGTCTGTTGTACAAATACTTCTACACATTAGATAATAATGTTATGTTTGACATCTCATGGTAAAATGACTCAAAAGTGCAGTGGTGATCTGTAATATGTAATTGTTGTGAAAAATTCTCACATCATTTGTAGTTGTTTACTACTCATGCATTAATCATTGTACTTTCAAAGCTTTATTTTAGTACTGTAATATGCTGTAAGCTGAAAATGTCTCTGAAAATTCAGTCTATTTACTTCAACGAACATAAAGTTAATTTAAAATAAACAAACAAGCAAATAAGTAAACAAACAAACATATAAATATGTAAATGTATACAAACCTTGATATGCATGGAATGATTACAGCATTATAAGGTAAACAGGGCATCTAAAACCAAAATGTGACAGCCAAACAGCTAGGTGCAGCAAATCTGTAAAATGCAATAAACTGAAACTGATAAGAAAGAACTTGAAAACTCTGGAGAACAGTAAAAAAATGTTGTGGTTTTGATTTAGTTTGGTACTGTGCAAAAATATATTTCTGAGATGATAAATCCTTTAAAGGGAATGCCGTGACTATGTATGAGGTGAAGGCGATATTAAAAGGGATTTGGTAGCCATCAGTTTAGAGTATCTTACAGAAGTCCGAAAATGTGGGAATGATAGCAGAATGAGTAAGAAGTGCTATAAATGACAGAAGTAAAGAAGGAAACCCCATTTTAAATGTTTCCCTGTGGAATGCTTTGATAAGTATATAACACATGCACTTAACAATGTGCATCTTACATTTTGTTTCGAGAACATATATCTATCTATTCCACATGAGCATTGCATGTTATCCAAAGCCCAAAGCTATAAATTAAACCAGTCACAGTGTCATGTCACTACTCATTTTGGTCACAAGATGGGAGTATATGCTCATCCTTATAGTTTGTTCTTTCTTTCATTCAGGCTTTCATTTTCTGGTATCTTACTTAACGCAGGTTTATGTAGTAACCAGATCATATTTTAAATACCAAATGGGTGATCAAACTCAGTTGTTATTTCTCATTCAGTATCTTCTGAAAAATATTGCATTATTTAACTGCAAGCATAGGGTCTCCCTTGAAAACAGGCCACTAGCCTAATGGGACTAACCCAGTTAGCAAAAAAATAAATAAAATAAATATCATTATAGGTCAAGGTAAATAAGTACAGACATGTACTGATGCAGTTCCTGCCTATCTAATACTGTGCATTTCTCTAAACTTCACGGACTTGTACTTGAGTAACAACGCTAAACAGTAAAACAGGGTTTTTCTCTTCCAAATACTAACCAGGCCTAAAACTGCTTAGCTTCCCTAAGAATACAGGATCACTTGCATTCAGGCTGTTATGACCTGAATGAACAAGGCAAGCATGGTCTGCTAGCCACAAGAAAGACTACTGAGAGCATTCAGTGAACTAGGCCGTATATATGTCTAAAATAATACCACGTCTTCTTACCATAAATAGACATCACTGTAGGTTATGACATTTGGTAGACATTCAGAATGAATGTTAGCTATCTCTTGCAAAACTGGAAAAAAAGCTCTCATTTAATTTTGGTGACAGGTGGGGCTTGTATGCTAAACTCCTTGAAATCACAAAAAAAGTCTGACATGACTGAATGCCTAAATATAACAATGATTTTATTTTGTAAGCATGTTTGCATTGACCAAGAATAAAAAAAATGAATGTCCCATAAAATGCATTACAAATGATTATAGGTACTGGATGCATATGTTTGTTATATATACTCATTTCATCTTGAGTATAATAAGGCCTAGCATTATTCTTCCTGTAAGTCAACCAACTTCACATCAGTGCATCAGAATAAAGGTCTACTACTGAGAAGAAAGCCAGTCAAGTTAGTGGCACGGAACACAGAGCTCTTCTAACAAGGTATTAACATATAATTTTGTATAAGAAATGTCAGTAACTGCATTGTGTCTTTTTATGTCTTTATGTTTGTAATTTCTAACAAAGAATGTACATTTTTCTCTGTAGGTTCATGGGGGGCTAACTGCACTGAAGGGTCATTTTAAGTCTAATAGTTTAAGGTTAGTATCAAAATCTGTACCTCATGTTTATAAAGTGAAGACTTCAACCATTATGCCAACTCCCCTCATGAAACAAAATGCAGCCTAAAGATGTGATAGGACTGAACAAGTTATAACTGTTTGGACAGTTGTCATTTATCTACTTTTTACAGACTGGTAACTGTAAAATTCATCACATGAGGTATATGCTCTCTCTTTTTCTAATGCATTTCTGTGCTGTATGCATTTGTATTGATATATATGTCATTTTTGTACTCACATTTTTGTATAAAGATGTGATCTCAGACAAACTTTTCAACAATATTTAGTGTCTCTTTGTTGTTTAGAGCCCACATATTCATTACACATTTTCCAGACTTACTGTGGGATTTTCCAGAGTTACATTAAACAATTAAATTCAAAAGTGGACAACAAAGGATATTCTTATGTGGAAGCATGGTGACTCTCCAAAGACAATGACAATTTCACGGATTTCTGACATGTTGAAATGCACTCACCAAGAATTACTTTTCCCATATGCTAAACACAGCTTCTGCTGGGGAAGCCTATACTATGTGTATAACTGCATGGTCAAACAAAAGCAGAGAAAGTGCAGTGTCCAATGTTTGTTCATAGTTATTTTCACAGTACCCATTTCGCTGAAATAGTACTTGCAGAAATTTCCTTGATTGGGGAACAGGCTCCCTATTTGTACATCTTTTGTGAGTAACATAAGTTGTTTAATCAAGAAAAATAAGATACAAAATGGCTCAGGCAAGTTACTTAAATGAGAAAGAATTCAAAAAAGTCACAAAGCACAAACTGAAGCAGATAAACACAAAAGCCAGAAGAAGGTCTGATGAAGTCTAGATCTTTCTGGACGAAAGAGCTCATTCTTGGATTTTTTTGTCTGAAGTTAATAAAGTGGATTCTGCATTCTACAACTGTGTGGTGATTTGCAGCCTGCAATACTTTGAGTGGGTTCAATTCAGAATGAGAAAGAATGCTTACCTTAGGCCATTTTTCAAGACACAGACCACAACCTGTGCCGAATGACATCAAAAACAAGCTAAACAATTATACAGTTGTTGAATCAATGGTTTGATAGGAAAAAAACCCCAAAGTGATGTCAACCTCCCTAAAAAATAAAAAACAAAGAAAAAAATGTTTATTCTGGTAATGATACCCCAGGTTTACATTAAGTCATATACACAACTGCATAGCACAATGTAACAAAGTCTGCACTTAGCATGCTATCCTCAGGGTATCTGTTTTCTGTTTTTTCTATACTATATGCCAGAACTAAGAAATCCACCTAGGATCTAGTGATACAGACTATTAGAAACTTTATAAAGACAGTATTATTTTATGAGGAAAAAATAAAATAAAATAAAAATGTGTATGTATTTCTTTTTTTAAGCTTTTATTTGATTTTACATATTCCAACTATAATCCAACAATATGAAATAAAATAAAATAAAACTATATACAAAAGTCCATAACAAGAATTATATACACAAAACAATGTGCATGTATTTCTTACACTCACATATATCCTCGCTTGCTACATTTTTCTCCAGTTGAATGGATTATGCCAGCATTAATTATGGATACTCATTTGTAAACTAGTACAGATTCCTCTAATTAGGCAAGTATTGATGCTATGTCGAGGAACACTCTCTACAGCTGAATTTCCATCCATAAAACAGTGCATTCTTCCAGCATTAAACTGTACTCAATGTACAGAAAGATGCTTTACTACTCAAATTAAAATATGTATTTAGAATTTGTCACTGCCTAAGACATTCTGTTGTACTCACAGACTTGAGTGAACTTTATGAGTACTTTTAGGTACACACTCTGAAATGTTTACTGTTGTTCATAGATAAGTACTAGGTTAGCTGCCCTTGTGAGCCTAGCAAATTATCCCTTGTGAGACTCAAACCCTGTACCTTGTGTTTGTGAGGCAAACACCTTAACCATTAAGCCACCCTCCCAACCCTATGAGATAATTTGAATTAATGAGAAGTAAAGATGGGGTGGGCTAGGATCTCTCAAGTACTGAAAGGGAACAGTAAGAAGACAAAAAATAGCCAATTTTACTCCTTTAATGAAAATATACCCCTTCCCAAAAGTGTGAAGCTATCTTTATAAACAAGTTGCCAAATATTGCTCCCTCCAAGCTGTCTGCAGTGGCAGGAGTCGCATCTGACACACTCTTCCAACAGCTCGGACTAACTCTGTTTATTTCTGTTTGCAGTATGGGTCATTCTGCTATTCTGACAACCACCTGTCGATGACTGCAAGTGCAGATCGCATTCACTAGCTACTAACACTGCCTCTGTTCTATTCACTTTATTTATTTATCCATTGTTTACAGGGTTAATCCCACTATGCTAGTAGTATCTTTTTAGGGGAGACCTGAGGTGGTATTTATTCTACTAAGGACATTTTGTACAGGCCATCTGTGAACTTCACTTACTCTTTTTGAAAGTGCCATGAAATCTTTTAGATCCACCTGAGCTGCCATCAACTCAAGCAGTGGGGACCTTGGTTTAAAGTCTCATCTGAAAGATGACATACTCTGAAGGAGTGTAGCACTCTCCATATACTCCACCGTAGTGTCAGCAATTGATCTATATGATTAATAAAATCCACAGCCTTCTATAGCAAAGGTAGGAGTGACACCTGTTACACCACAGATACTGGCTACCTAACACTGATGGCAAACAGGAGTGTTTCTCCAACTTTCTACAATCCTCATTGCAGCAAGAGATATGAATGTTTCTCTTGCCACCTGGCTTGCAGCAGGAGTTAATCCACATTTCTTACTTGTAACACATTATCCACCTGCTCCTGGTAGCAGCAGAAACAGCTCCCCTATATTTATCTCTTCTTTTTACTTGTCATCACTCCTGGTGGGGGCAGAAGATCCTTTCTCATACTTACCTGAAACACTTCTGCAGCCACCTCTTGATGACAGCACAGGTGTATCCCTTACATATCATGATTACTCTTCCTGCTTTTGTCAGCAGCACATCCAGCTCACCTGTTACTACCTAATGTACTTGTCACTGTCCAATCCCTGTAATTCAGGGAGTATCCTCCATATTAACCTCTCCACTTCTATCATGCTTTCATCCTTTACTTACCTCTTATAGTACCATACCACACTACTTCATAGGTTCATAGGTTCATACTAGGCTATCTGCCCTAGGGCATTTATAAGCCTAGCCAGAGTGTTTGGCTTTCGCCACCCATTTTAAATTAATTTTGCTATGCCCTTTTTCGAGGTTAGTATACTGTGCCTCTGTCTAACAGTAACACAGAAGTGATACCCAGGGTAAACCTACGATCTCCCATCCACTCATCAAGATTCCTCTTGAAGAGAGTCAATGAGGGACTCTGCCTAACCTGGACTGGGATTTTATTCCAGAGTGAAGGGAGCCTCTGGGTTATGAATCTGTCCCTCCAGCATGTCCTATTTATTTCAGTGCTGAGATTCAAGTCTCTTGAGCACATAGCTCGATGGGATTTGGATTTTCTGAGGTGCAGCATGTCCATTAATTCTGGGTTGGACATGGCTTTATACATCAGGCACAGATCGCCTCTGAGCAGGCGGTATGCCACTGAGTAGAGCTGGAGTTTCTTTAACCGGACAGCATATGGCACCTGTTTGAGCCCCTTGATCCTCTTGGTGAGGTACTTTTGGGATCTTTCCAGTCGCTGCAGGTGTCTGGTAAGACACATCCCAAAAGGGGCATTGTACTCAATTATGGGCCTGATGAGGGATGAGTAAAGAGGCACGATGACCTCCCCTGATCTAGATGTGAATCCCTTCATGATTAGGTAGGCTATATAAAATGTTTTTCTAACCACTTTGGCCATGTGGTTGTCAAATGAGAGACTGCTATCAACTTGGGTCCCCAGGTCCCTAATTACTTTTTCTGTACTTAATGGATTACCACCTATGTGGTAATTTGTGGGCACTTTGTTTTTGCCAAAGGGGATGACTATACACTTTTTGGCATTTAGCTTGAGGCCATGGCTCTGGCACCAGTTGTCTGTTTCTATGAGGCCCTTTTGGAGGATGCTTGTGTCGGCTGGAGAGTTGATTATGGTGTCCAGTTTGCCGTCATCTGCGAACTTGGTCAGCCGCAGTCCTTCTGTGTTGGCCTGTACCTCCGAGAAATATATACCGAACAAGAGAGGTCCCAGGACTGAGCCTTGTGGGACGCCACTTGTAACTGGTTTGGAGTCTGACATGGCTCCAGCAATTCTAACCATGTGGGTTCTGTCCTTGAGCCAGTTTGCAACCCATCTAGTGACATAGGGGTTTATATTTAAGCTGGTGAGCTTATCTGTAATGCCCGAGTGGGGTATTGTATCAAAGGCTTTTGCAAGGTCCAGGTAGGCTGTGTGGACCACCTTCCCCTCGTCAATGGCCTTGGTGACTGTTTCAAAGAAATCAACCAGGTTTAAGAGGCAGGATCTGCCCTTAACAAAGCCGAACTGGGTATGATCCAGTGTCTGGGTTTCCCCAATATCTTTATTTATGAGGTCCATGATGATCCTTTCCATAGCTTTGCAGACCAAGCTAGTCAGGCTTATAGGGCAATAGTTTCCAGGATCCGTTGAGGCACCACCTTTGTGGAGAGGGACCACTGTTGCTGTATGCCAGTCTTTGGGTACATATCCTGTAGTAAGGCTGAGATTGAACAGTAGTTTTATGTTTGGGTTTAGCTCTTCTTGGAGTTCATGTAAGACGCAGCCCGGGACACCATCTGGTCCCATTGATGCTGTGTTTTTTGCTTTGGAGAGGGCAGTTCTTACCTGAGCATCTGAGATGTCAGGGGGGCAGCACTCTGCTGGGATAGATATTTGCCCTTTTGGTGGGGAGGGGGGGTAGAAGTTTGCACTGAACCTGTCAGCTAGGATGTTGACAATGCCTGTGTGTTCGGTGTATTTTTTGTCATTTTGGACTAATTCTGAACATATCTGGGAATTCCCACCCAGGTTCCTAACATAACTAAAGAAAGCCTTGTGATTATCCTTAGTGTCCTGTGCAATTTTTCTCTCAAAGCTGGCCTTAGACGATTTTATGAGTGCCCATAGTTTTTTGCTAATACTGATCAGAGATGCCTTCCCTTTTTGGGATTTTGCTCTATCATGTAGTAGCTTCCTCCTTCTATTGTATAGTTTGTTTATGGCTGGGGTCCACCAGACAGGACATCTGCCTTTGGAGGATTGGGTCTTGGTTTTATTTGGGATTGCATGATCCATGCATTCCTGAAGGTGTTCATAGAATGCGTTTATAAAGGATTCTGCGGTCTGGGCCGTATTTTCCACAGGCCCGGGGGCTTTGAAGGATTCCACCTCGGTTTTGAGTAGTGTGAAATTTGCTTTAGAGAAGTTTTTCACTATGGTTTTCAGGGCAGGGGTGGAGTCGGGATGTGAATATCCAGTGAGATTAGTTTATGGTCTGATCTTACCAGTGAGGGATACACTTCTGGCCTGGAGCATAGAGTCCCCATGTTGGTGATGATCAGGTCCAGTATGTTTTCCCCTCTTGTGGGAGTGGTAACAAGTTGTTCCATAGCATTTGAGTTTATAAATTCTAGGAACCTTTGGGCTAGGGTGTTGGAGCTAGAGTAATGCTCCCAGTCTATGTTTGGGTAGTTGAAGTCGCCCAATATAATGGTGTTTGGAGAGACCTTCATATTTTCCAGTGTTCTCAGGAAGGCCGAGTGAGGTTCCTGGGTTAGGGAGGGTGGTCTGTAGCAGGCTATAAACTGGAAGGCAGTTTTACCCACTGTTAGTTGCACATGGAAAGTCTCTGATGCTTTGTGCTGTGCCACCAACCTGGAGGTGTGAGTATCTTTGACGAATATTGATACTCCCCCTCCTTTTGTGGTTCGGTCCAAGTTTTGGGGCCGAAAAGCATGGTATGAGGTATAACCTGGTAGTGCTGGGGTGCTCTCGGGAGCCTTGAACCAGGTTTCTGTTACTGGACAGATATCGATGTTCTCCATGCTAAGGAGAGTTTTGAGTGCATGCATCTTGAGGTTTAGACTTCTGGTGTTGAGTAGCATTACTCTTAGTTTCTTATCCCTTGAGATACCTATGGAGGTGGGTTTGTCTTTTGAGCCTTGCCTAAAAAAGGCACTATGAGGGTAGCAAGAGCCTTTGCCAATATCCAAAAGCCCAGGGGTGACAGGTGCAAGCCGTCCCTAGCGAAGCATCGTGGCTTGTCGAGCATGTCATCCCAGGCTGACAGGCATTGGATCCCCTTTGAATGAGACCAATACTTAAGCCAATTGTTGAAATTGATCATCTTGTCTTCATATTGTGGCATCATTCTTGGTGAGGGTAAGATGCTACTCAAGGTCAGGGTCATACCGGCCTGGGCTACATGCTCAGAGAGCTCCTCTATGTCTCTTTTCATGTAGTCCAGGGAGGTACATCTCAGGTCATTCACACCAGCATGGACAATGACTGAGTCATATTTGTACTTGCCTTGGAGTGACCTGAGTGCTTGTGTTATGTGGCGGAGCCTAGCACTCGACAGGCAGCTCACTGTGACCTTCTCCTTGTTCAGCCTGGTGAGTGGGATGTCAGTGTGTCTGACGATAGGGTCACCTATTACAAGTGTATCAGGTGTGTTGTTTACCCTTAAGGGCTGTGACTGTTCGGCACACTGGCTTTGTGAGCTATGTGTTGCACGTGTTTTGTTTTGGGGTAGCGGTTGCTTGGGTGTCTGCTTTGGAGGTCTCTGCTGCTTAGGCAGATTTTTATTTAGAGCCTCCAAGTATGTTTTTGTGTGTTTATGTGTTTGGTTTGCTGTCATGGTAGGTCTATATGAGACTGGAATTGTAGTGAGTGTGGTTTCCTTCTCCTCCTGACTGGTTTCACCAGTACTGAGTTGAGAGAGCTTAGCCTCCAGTATGGCTATATGGTTGCATCTCTCACATGTGTTGGAATTTGTTGGGAGGAGGAGAGGGTTGTCTGTGTACATGAGGCAGTTGTAACATTGCCTCAAGATTCCCAGATTCACCAGCTGGACAGGAGAAGAGATTGACAACTGACCTTTGGACATGCTAGAATAGTATTGGGAATTCCTTTATAATTGAAAAAAAAGGGCCAGTGGGGAACAAGGTACTCAAGGGGAGTTTGTGAGGGTGTAGTGCTTTTAATTTTTTAGTGCTGACTTATATAATTGCTTTAGTGAGCAAGTGCCAGGTAACTTAAATGCAATGTGTTTTAGGTAACTTAGATGCAAAAATGACAAACAGTAACTTTCTTTCAAGTGAAACAAGGAAATAAGTACAGTAAGCAATGCAGATATTACTAGGGATCCACAGAAGTGCTGAAAAGCCGCGTTTTAGGTAGAATTAGCATTTCAGGGAAATAACAAGCAAACAAACCACAAGCATACAAACAAAGCTAGATTCAGCAGGCCTGGATCTAGTCTATACTACAGCAAACAAGGTGCACCAATTTCCGTAAGAAACAGTTCAAATATGCAGGCACTATAAGCCTTTAACCAGAAATTACTATGAACCAGAAACGTCGAACCACCAAAATCACAAAGGGAACAAGGAGATCTGACCAGCCAGGAAAGGTACTCACAGCAAACCACTGAGTGTAACCAACAGTCAAGTCCACACTGTGCAAGAACTGTGTACGAAAACGAACCCAACACAGCAGTGATTAAAAGAAGTTTATTGCACAATTCCAAACGATACCAAACGAGTTTACCTAGGTTTTGTCCGAGTGAACGAACTTCATCAGAATACACATCCTAATTGCAAACCAAGACTTAAATACATAAGGTCACACCCCACTTGATACAAATCATTGTAGCTTGTTAAAGGCTAACACTTAGTTAAAGTGATGGTAACAATAATAATAAATAATAAACTGTGTTCATACTTGACTGAAGTCAGTACTTAAAAACAATAAACTAAGAATTTTTTGCACTGTCTAAACCTAAAAATATTGTAAATCAATTGATTGTATTAAACATGACATATACACAATGATGATTAATTAAACATATACAAAACATATATATAATACCATGAATGATATTAAAGACCATTATAAAATTCTATTTAATCTAAAAATTTATATGTATGTATAAATGTGTATATGTTGAAATACATAGTATCCCTTATATGATTGTAAATGTAATTGTAAATATTAACTAATAATATAAATATATATATATATATATATATATATATATATATATATATATATGTGTATCTAAAAACTATCTAAAAATTCACATCTAAATTCTAATAATAATCAATGTTGTTAATTATATCTTAAAAAATATTGTTATTTGCCCTTAATCCTATTAAACTGTAAAATAGGTTTTATGGTGCAAAATTCGTTCAAATCTGGTCGATTGTAAGCATCTAAACATATCTGCCATCTCAATTCATAGATGTCCAAATCATATTTGGTAATCCTTCCCTGTAAATCATGGTCAATGTGTTGGATGATACAAAATTTAAACTTATGATTAGCGTAAGTCTGTATATGTCTAACAAGAGCATTAGTTGTTTTCAAATGTTTTATATCCAGCAGATGATCCTTCACTCTATCTCTAAAATGTCTGCTGGTTTTGCCAACATAAAATGCTTGGCAATGCTGACATAATGCAAGATACACAACATTGGATGTATAACAATTAAAATGACCATTAATCCTAATGCTGTGAGAATTCACAACAAGTCGGTTACCTGTGCAGTGTATATTGGTGCACACAGTACACCTCCCACATCTGAAATTACCAACAGGTCTGTTGGACCGTTCTTTACCAAAATTCATTTCTCTTTCAAAAAAATCTTTAAAGGACAAATCTTTCCTGTAAACAAAATTTAATTGCCCCTGAAATAAATGTCCCAAAGTGTTATCTCTGACCAAAATCTCCCAATTCCTATTAATGATGGTTTTAATATCTTCAAAGGAATCATTAAATGTTGAAATGTACAACGGTATTTTGTTCAAAACCGGTTTTATCACTGTGTTGTTTAAATTGGTTCTGTCACTTGAAAAACCATGACGTAATATGGCTTGATATGTCCCTGTCTGTCTTTTGTACTTCACCTCATGTAAAATGTTTTCACATAACTGTTTTAACCAGAAATTCCCAGCTCAGAAGGGCAGAGTCCAGCCTCTCCTCCCACTAGAGTGCAGACCACGAACCTTCTTAATGTAAAACAACTGGCCTGAAGCCCAAGTGATTAAACCAGAATTAATACACTTTTAGAATAACAGACACTGAGCCCTCAATCAGCAGTTCCCAACTTAGAAGGATGTAAGCTACCTGTCCTGCCACCACAGAGCAGGCCCCAAACCTTCCTAATGTAAAACAACTGGTCTGAAGCCCAAGTGCTTAATCCAAAAGACTTAGAATGATAGCTACACTTTAATCAAGTTACTACCAAGCAGTAATAAAAACAATTGAATACTTTAAAGAATGCCTGGATTAGTGCTCAAGTTATACAAACAAAGCTAGATTCAGCAGGTCTGGATCTAGTCTATGCTACAGCAAACAAGGCGTACCAATTTCAGTAAGAAGCAGTTTAGATATGCAGGCACTATAAGCCTTTAACCAGAAATTCCTAGCTCAGAAGGGCAGAGTCCAGCCTCTCCTCCCACAAGAGGGCAGACCACGAACCCTTTTAATGTAAAATAACTGGCCTGAAGCCCAAGTGCTTAAACCAGAATTAATACACTTTTAGAATAACAGACACTGAGCCCTCAATCAGCAGTTCCCAACTTAGAAGGATGTAAGCTACCTGTTCTGCCACTACAGTGCAGACCACAAACCTTCTTAATGTAAAACAACTGGTCTGAAGCCCAAGTGCTTAAACTAAAAGGCTTAGAATGAGTTACACCAAGCAGTAATAAATACAATTGAGTACTTTTAAGATGATGCAAAAGTAAAATAAAGTAGGAAGAAACACAAATACAGTAAAAACAGATACATTTTTTTTTTTTTACTTCACTTCAGTAACACAGAAACATTTCACCTGCACTTACCTCTCTGGCTTCCTATGCATTCATCTGTTTCTTATCTCTTCTCTTCTCTTATTTCTACCCCCTATCATTTAGTACTTCTGACCTCTTCTACTCCTAACAATACTAACATTTATGGAATTTCCTGCTTGTAAATATAGCATTTATCCTATACTTAACCTCTGTAACTGTGTCTACTCCTGTTTTACTCATACTAGCCTATCTGGGTAGCATGACCCTATTCATATTATTCATACCTCTTATTGTTACTTATACTAATCATCCTGGACTCCTGTTTGCAGTGAGAACATACCGCTCTCCTGGAATACCAACCACCTTCCCTATTTCTACCTATATGTACCTAACTCAACTCATAATGGCAGCTTTAGCATTTATCCTGTATTTACCTTCTATTTTCACTTCTAATGCTATGTTTAAACAGAGTAACCATTCTTGGATCTTGGTAGCAGCAGGACCAGTTCAACTGTATGTACCTTTTAATCTTGTTTTGTTTTCCTGGCATTGGCTGGAATATGTTTCCCATACACCAGTGTTAGCAGTTTTACAAGCGTGGCTAAAAAAGGCCTATTATTTGTCCAGCTATATTAAACAAAAGCATACAATGACAGATGTTCTAAACACTAAACAGTCCAACTGGACATATACAGATCTATATCTATATCTAGCTATATCTAAATATCTATCTATATCTATCTATATATATATATCTATATATATATATATATATATATATGAAGAATACAGAGAGAGAGAGTTGTATAGTTATGTACAAGTGTAGGATGCAGGTATTCAGTTCCCCATGGGGGATATACCTCTTAACCTCTCAGAGCAAAAAATGTGGACAAAGCCTAAAATGATGGGGGGGGGACACAAATAGGGACAGATGTTAAATATGGCTCTTACAAACTGAAAACGTTGATAGAATAATAGGTTTTGCATTAGCATGAATTTTAAGGATGAAGAGTCTTAAACTCAAATGTTCGTCATTATTTAACGACTTCAATCCTGAGCTATTTGCCAGAAAAGTACAGATTTTAGGAGGAATACACAAAAAATATGAGGCAAAAATCTGGTCATTCTGTGAAAATCTGTACATTTGAGAGGTACATGTGCAGTAGCAAGAAGAAATTGCTTTTATGAAAAATTTTAAAGAGAAGCTGTCCAAAAGGTAAAACACTGACTTACATCACCATATGCTCTTTCAGCAATGGGATGTCATTTGATTGTTTGGAACATAATTCATGCCATTTCAAATGTGTGCAGACTGGCTGGTCTCTAATGTGTGTGTGTATGTGTGTGTGTGTGTGTGTGTGTGTGTGTGTGTGTGTGTGTCTGTGCGTAAATGCATATCCAAAAAATTAAGAATTACGTTACAAAGTTTAAAGTTTAAATTAAACAAATACCTGAAAACAATGGTGCCGTGCTTATTCACCTATCACACCGCAGGCAAACTCCTTACCACATGCTCATCTGGTAAGTAATTCTATCCAATAATAACCAATTATATAAAACAGCAGAAGATGCATATTAAAATATAAACTAATACCACTCCAATTAATGCAGTGAGAACATACTTATATTAATAAATACAATAACATTAACAGAAGAGATGAGAAAATTTAGCCTTATTATAACAGACTTTTTTCCTTTTGATATAATTGTTAGCTTTTCCCAATGAATGTTGTAAAACATTCTTCCTTCATTTTAAAATCTATCTGCCCCTGAAAATGTAGAAGGTCTTTTGGAAGACATTTTTTTCCTCTAGATATTGCTTCACTAACTGCAGCCTTCAAATGTAGACATTGATTTGACATAATGCACTTTATGCAAAGTCCATGATTTAGTTAGTGAGGGTAGTTAAACCACAGGAATATGTAGATACATAGTTATCCAGACAGGTGAAGCAGATGTTTCCAGGAGTAAAGCAGTCCTTTCTATTATCCTGTACAGTATCACATCAATGTCTTTAAAGCTTTGTATTCCTTACAATGTAGCCTTTAAATTAAACTGCATTTGCCTAATGACAGAAGAAGATAGTATGCCTGTCCAGTGTGTCCTATAATATCATTTAATATTCTACGTCCCCTTCATTCCGAACATCTCTCTTACAATTTTCCAAATGTCCCTTGCCGTCCTGAATGCCTCTGTGGATTTACTCTGTACTACCCATTCTGGTAATCCATTCCATCATCCAAAACCTTTTCTGTGAAAAATGACTTTTGAAGATGCAGGGAGTAGATAGCCTCTATAACTCATTGCTTCTGTGCCTCCTTCCCCCACTGACCAGAATGACCACCTAACAGTGTTTTAAGCTGTGTATCCATGGCACTTTCTGCCTTGGCTAGGACTATCCCAGAATTGTGTTCTTTCTGGCACATTCCTTCTCCCTTCATTCACGTTGTGTCTTTTTCAGTGCTTCCTGCCTGTTGTTATTACTCCTCTTATCTGTAACATTTTCACCTCCATGTCCAGTATTCTTAGCCCTTCTCACTGTCCATGTTAGTGGCCTCTTTCTCTCAGGTGTATGTAATCATTTCTCTGTTCCTGTAAGACTTCTCCACTGACCTGTTTCGTTTTGTTTTCTGCCATTCCCATCTGGCTAAGTGGCTTTCCATAATGCTTTATCGCCTACTCACCTCCCCTTAACAAAAATCTAAATATACTCAAAATTTATATGAATGTGAGGATAATGAAAGTAAGATACGGAAAAAGGATAATGTCCATCCTTATTTTTGTCATAAAGATAAAGAAGATGATGAGTTGAGCATTCTATTAGAGGGTGAACAGCTCATGGGGATACAGCCACTCTATTCCAAAAACTGTTGTTTATTACATGTTAATGATAACAAAGAGGAATTGAGTGACATTTTATTAAACACAGAAGATGAATATATACTGTAGTGGAACAAATGACAGCAGTCTTAGGAAACTGAAAGATATTCAAACTAAGAGGATTAGGAATTAATGAATGAAATATATATGTAATGGACAATGATATTGCAGAAGAGTAAATAGAACCACTGGTTACTGAAGATGAGGGGAAACTAGGCTCTAGGTGATTATCACTGTTAAACTGACACACTGACCTCATGTGTAAAATGGGAAAAGGGGATGTGGATGGATGGACTTCCTCACTGGGAAAAAAGAATGTCAGAAATGTTTTTATCCATGATTATTGGCTTGAATTTCATGATAAACTATTTTTTGATGTTGTAAGTCTGCCTTGTCTTCCCTTTCAGACATCTAACTTTCCTGCTCCATTCTATCTACAGGCCAGTTGCTATCTTCTTTTCTGCAGTCCCATCCTGTCCCATTATGGCTGACTAGCGAGTCTAATAACCTCTCTAGCTTCTCCTATATTTCCCACATCCTCTGCCATCCAAAAGCTACTTGTACCAAACAAAAGATCCACATTGTGTGTACCTCACAAATCATCCCCTGACTGGTCTTTTTATTCGGTCGGTACAACTTCTTTCATGTCCCGTTCTTGCATCTCTAGTTTATTGCCCTTTATTTATTTATTTAGTTATTTTGTTTCATTTTTTTCTTACTAGATAGAGAGAGAGAGAGAGACAGACAGACAGACAGATAGCAAATAATTAGATTTTACCTGGATAGGCCTTTCTATTCTCATTGTAGGACAATACAAGAAACATTAGGTCAGAGATTTTAAAACTGTATTGGAAAAGATAGTTGAAGTTGAGGGTGATGCAGTATGTAAGCCGGGGGTGGGACTATATGAAAAGGAAGTTAACTGAAGTTTAACTATTTTAGAATGAGGGACTTCCCAGTATGATATTGCATTGCTTACTGGTATAACCTTTCAATAAGTATAAGAGTAGGAGGAGAAGCTTCCAACATCAATTATATAAAAGGGATTGGAAACTCATGAGCCACTAGGCTTAAGAACACAGCAGAGACAGGATGGACAGGGTGGGGAAAATGAAAACTAAAGAGCAGTTCTATTTGGCAGTTATAACAATTAAACATTGAACTGTTTCCTTACTTTAAGTAGAATGCTATTTCTCAGCTCCTCCTACAATTCAATAATAGTTAGACCCTTTAGAGTCATATAGTACAACTTATATCTTTCAGCCCTGGTCCTAAACGAGAGCCTTTAAATAAAAAGGGAAAAAAAATAAAATTACAGTATTTATTTACTTAACATTTGTTTACTGGGAAAGTCCAACTGGGACTTAGCCCATTTTCAGTGGAGGCATGGGGAGAAAAGCTCCACAGACATTTTACAAAATAGAAATTAAAATCAGAAGCTCAATAGACATTTGAACATTACATACGTTTATTTATTTATTTATTTATTATTATTTATTTCCAGTTTGATTTCCCAAAACATATTTAACTCAGTAGAGACATGGTTCTCAACATGCTGCTGCCTTCTCAATGCTAAAAAAACAAGCTCCTACTCTTCACACCCACCAATAAGTCTCCCCCCTTAGATTTCTCAGTCAGTTCCAATAATAACACCTTTATATCCCCTGACCCTACCATGAAACTGTTAGGAATAACTATGGACAATAACCTTAATTTTGATAGCCACATAAACCACACCATAAAGGCAGTTAATAGGAAAATAGGCTCCTTATATAGAATCAAATCTTTCTCTACTCCAACAGCTAGAACTAAGATTGCTCACACCCACTTAATTTCAACTCTTCTGTATGCCTCACCCATATACACAAACCTAAACAAAAATAATCTTATCAAACTAGCTAATTCCTACAACAGCATAGACAGATTTGCCATAGGCAATCCCTTCCAAACTCACCACTGTCTTAATCTGCAGCACCTAGGCTGGCTTGAACTACAAAACAGCCTAATATTCTCCCAACTTACCATTGCCCACAAGATATTCTACCAACCTAACAGCACTCCCATACTCTCCAACCTCATAATCCCCTACAAAAATCTAAATTCACTACGCTCATCTAACAAACTTCTAGCCACCATAAGTAAAACCAACAACCTAGATGGAGCCTCCCTGTTTTCTATTACAGTGGGTAAAAAATGGAACCTATTACCTAATGAACTAACACTACTCTCTTCCTTACCTCTCTTTAAACAAAACATCAAAAGACACCTATTAACACATTGGTTATGCCCTTGCAATAACCCTGACTAATCCTCTAATTTCTCCACCCATATCTCTTACACCAGACTTACTCCTACTTTACTGCTTACCCCCTAGAAGCAGGCCTGATACAAGTAAACACAACTTAACTTATGTTTTACACCTTACCTTGATGAAGTACTACAATTCTCTTTTATCACACTGTATAATAACTTCTCTTTACTGTATCTAAATTCTATAATGTAAACGACTTGTTAACTTGTATGTGTTGTAATTTTTTTTTTTGCAAATATTCATTATTTATGTAACAATTGTGATCTATTTGCTCTCAAAATTTGTAATGTTTATTTTAAGATTTTTAACATTGTAAATATTTGTAGCTTTTCTCCCCGGGCCTCTACTGAAAATGGAAATAAATTCAGTTAGACTAGCCCAGTCAACAAATGTAAAATAAATAAAAATAAAATAAAAATTGATGACCGGGGAAGTCCACTGGGCCCAGGGAGCCCATTTTCAGTGGATGCCCAGGGAGAAAAGCTCCAACAATATAATACAGTAGGATACAAAATACAAGTAAAATCAAGAGTAAAATATACAGCAGATGTGAATACAAATAGAAATGTATGTACAAGTCAAAACAAATATAAATATATACAAGTCAAAGAAGAGTATTTAGAAAATTGTTTTGAGAAAGACAGCTGTAATTATCAAATTCTAGACATTAGTTCATCTGAGGCCTTCTTATAATGACTAAATGTAACAGTCATGATATAGAGCTAATAAGGGTTGCAGACTGGAAGAAGGAAGATTTTTGTGAGTGAGTATTGTTAGTATTTTGAAGAGATAGTTATTATAAGAAGATGGAAATAAAGTGTAGATACAGAAGGGTAAGAAGGGGAGGTGAGCTAGGTTGGAAGGATGCAGTTACATTTCCAATTACAGGAGAGATAGGAATGGAGGCAGGTTTTAAAGTTTTCCACATTCAGCATTGTTCTTAGGGTAGGAGGGAGAGAATTCCATTTTTTTGGCTAAGGAGCAAGAGAGGAATAGTTGTCCTGGTGGATGGTTAGGTTTATAGACAGTTACATAACTGACATTAGATTGGTTTGAATAGCCTTCATAGATTCAAGACAACATAAGACCCTATATACACTGATGTACAGTTAGAGTAATATGACAATTTATATAGAGTGGCTGATAGACTTTACAGCATTCCATTCAGTGCTGTCATATTACTTATTGTTAGCAGGGGTTAATTTAAAAATAGTTATCAGAGCAGGAGATAAAAGGAGAGATGAGAGTAGTGGATAGCTATGGTGAGGCAGATATAGTGTCAGAAGCAGAGAAGAGGCATGAGATAGCAGAATGGAATATGGGCTAAGAGTAAGATGTGTAGGAAATAAATTTGTAAGATTAGATATTTATGTGTGTATAGAGAGGAAATGGTTTGGTTAGTTAAAGAGTGTGGTAAAGGATTTAGTCAGGGGCAGCACATGGACAAAGCCATTTGTTACTGAGGAAGGTCCTAAGCAGGTTTTTAAATTTGTCTGGGTGAGCAGTGGTTATGATAGCCTGTGGTATTGTATTCCAAAGTTTAGAGATGTAATTAGAGTAGAGGGGGTCCCTGGGTGTATTGTTAGATTTGGTTACCTGTAGCAGGGATTTATTTGAGGATCTCAGGACTCTAGGGTTGGCATAGGGTTGAAGCAATGTTTGAAGGGAACGTGTTTTGTCAGGTAGGTGTATCAGTTTGTGGGCAATAAGAAGTTGCTTATAGGCTAGATGATGGGGTAGCTCTAGCCAAGTGAGTTGTTATAAGGAAGTGTAGTGGTGAGACCTGTGGGGAGGGTTAGTGGTGGTGAAGTTAGCAATTGTATTATAGCAGGCTTCTAATTTAACCAGATCAGTTTTATTTAGGTTTGTAAAGATTGGGGAAGCATATAGCAGTGTGGAGAATAGATGAGTTCTGGCAATAGCCCGCCTAGTGGTGACTGTAAGGAATGCTTTGAGTCTGTACAGAGCACCTAGTTTTGAGTGTGTCTTTTTGATAGAGTGGGAAAAGTAAATGTCAAATCTCAATTTGTTGAGTATTAGCACATCTAATCATTTTGTTTTATCTATGGTCGATATTATAGTATTAATGGAAAATGTATTTGGAATGATGTTGGAGGAACATGTGATACGGTGGGGTGAAATAATACGAGTTTTGTTTTGGATGGATTCAGAATGAGTTGAAAGTCTGACAATCAGGCCTCTACAGCTAGAAATAGGTATTGCATCCTCCCTTCGAGTTCTTTTAGGGTAGGTGCAGTGCAGATGGCAGTAGAGTCATCAGCACATTGGACGATAGAAGCTAGAGAAGCAGCTGTGTGGAGCTTCTTAGCAAAGATAGTGAATAGTAGGGGACCTAGAATTGAGCCTTGGGGGAACTCCCATGGTAAGAGGGAAGAGAGGTTTTGCTGCCACTTGACAGCTTGCTGTTGTTTAGTTAAGAAGCACTGGAACAATGTGAGCGAAGAAAGGCTGACTTTTAGCATGGAGAGTTAGTTGAGTAGCTTCTGATTAGAAACAGTATCAAATGCTTTGGATAGGTCTAAGAAGATGGAGGCAACAGGATTCTCTTCATTTCTGTATAGGTTGATGGCACTGGTAAACCTAAGTAGGGCTGGTGTACTATGGTTAGGGTGGAAAACATGCTGTGTGCTAGTAAGGAGGTTACTGGATAAGAGGTAGTTTAAGAGCTGTGCATGGATACATTTTTCGTGATTTTGGATAGTGGTGATAAGATAGATATGGGTCTGTGGCTGCAGAAATCAGTAGAGATGTCACCTTTGTACAGTGGAATTATGTAGGATATGTTCCATATTACAGATATATATTGCTCAGTGATGGATTAGTTAATGAGAATGGACACAGGATAGGAGATGGTATCTGCAGCAATTTGTGAGAATTCTGACAGGAGATTGTCAGCTGCTAGAGATGTGGCCTTAAGTTTAGAGACTAACTTTTTTATGTTGTACGTATTAACAGGTTTGAATGAAAAGGCATCAGTGGTGTCAGTGGGTATAGTTGATATTGCAGGGAGGATATTATAGTGGTTGTTAGTGAGTGAGTGCATGGTATTTGTGAAGAAAGAGTTAAATTGTTTTGCTATGTTGTCATTGCTGTTGTTGGATGATGCGGGGGTGTAGTAGATTGGCCTGGTTGCAGGTGTTTATTTATGGTGGACCAAAATATTTTAGGATTGTTATGGTGCTTTTTCTGTAGAACAGTATAATAATTCTTTTTGTCTAGTTTGACCTGGGCTTTGGCTTTATTTTTGAGTTGTCTGAAGTGTTCAAGGTTAGCTTGAGTTTTGTTAGTGTGCCACAGTGTCCAGTCCTTATCTCATAATTTGAGTAGATTTTTAGTGTCCCTTGTTAGCCATGGAGCAGTGTTAGATTTTACGCTGGATGTACGGCATGGGGTTAATGTGTTTAGTATGTTGACAAAGGTAGCATTGAAGTAGTGCACTGCAGAGTCTAAGGGCAGTGTTTTTATAGGGGTCCAGTCACAGTTTTTGTAAAATGGAGTTGAAAGTTTGGGAGCCAAAGTGTTTTTTGTTGTGTATTAGATGGTATGTTGCATTTTTGAGGGGGTGGAGACAGTACCTGACTACGTATGTAGGAAGAGGATCACTAATGTTATCTGGGCGACATCCTGATTGTAGGTTCTGGCAGGTTTTTTTTAGTGAGAATCCAGACAAGAATTGATTGTCTTTTGGTTACTTTGTCAATTCTAGTTGGGGACCATATGATCTGGGTAAATCTGTGTAGGTTAATATAGTAGGTGGGCTTATCTGAGTTATAAAAGTACCAGTCAGTACTTGAAGTCACCCATTATGATAGTTTCCTGAGGGAATGTTATTCAAATCTAGTGTAAGAGATCCTCAGTTATATTTGGATTATTGCCTGCGGGAATATATGTAGCTATTATGATCAGATATTTATTATGGTTTATTTCAAGTTTGATAAATAGTAACTCAATATTGTTGATTTAAGTCAAACTTGGTTCCATGAGTTGTACGTTTAAGTTTTATTTATACAATAAGGCTGCACCACCTCCATGCTTATTTTTCCTGCCACATCTATGTATAGTGTATCCTGGGGGAAGAATTGCATTGTTGGGAATGTCAAGTTTTAATTATGTTTCTGTTAGGACTATGATATCAGAGGGAGTAGCATGATAAGCTGGCATGTAGGTCATGTATTTTATTGACTATGCTCCTGACATTCATGTTAAGGAGGAGAAAGAGAGAGCTGCTAAGCGAGGATACTATATCTGTGCTGTGTGGTAGGGTGGTGTGGCTAGTACTTTGTAGTTGAGTACATTCTGGATGTATATCTCCAGAGAGATATAGTTGTGAATCGAAGTGTAAGAGAAATGTTATGAACTTAGTTAATAGTTTGGAATATGTGAGACATTTTTGACTTTTTGGGGAAAGTTGTAGGTCAGTATTAGGAAAGTACAGGCAGAAATGTATAAAGGTAATATTTGTAAATGTTTCAGAGATGGAGATGAGGGGGAGGAGGAGACAGGAGGTGTGGGTAGTGGCTGTGCTGTTGTGTGACTGGTTGAATGCTAGAGGGGAGTGGCTAGTGAGGTATATGTTTAGGTTTAGTGGGGGGTGGGGTTTGGGTGTAGGGTAGGGGAATGGAGAAGGTAGAACCTTGCCAGGAAGACCGCAACTGAAAAGAAAAACTATCAGCAACCTTATTCAAGCAGGTAGGCTGTGTGAGGTTGCTGTTATGAATAGCTGACCCCAAGTAGTGCCAGCAGAAGTAGTCCCACACCTTATGTTCCCACAGGGAGAATACAAGCACTATTTGTTAGGGCTGTAGCTATAGAAATGAGGAGAGAGAGAGAGAGAGAGAGAGAGAGTCTAATTTTTGTGGTTAGAAAGGGAAGGCTGAGAAATGGTAGATAAAATATGTTGCATTCTATGACTTGGTGGAGACTATCTTAAAGGAGTAGTGTGCAGTGGGATGCTTACTGACTGGCTGTGCTTTTATAAGAGATCCCTAACCTAATGATATCATGTATGGTTTAGTTACAGGAGGGAGGGGAGCACTGGGGTACCATCCTGTCTACAGATCCATGGATGATGCCATATCATTAGCACTACACAGCTCTGTTGAACATCTAGAGGGCAATGACAACTATGTGAAGATGCTGTTCAAAGATTTCAGCTCTGCATTTAATATAGTGGTACCAATGCAGCTGATAGAAAAATAGTATACATAGGAATCAACAAACATCTCTGTAACTGGATCCTGAACTTCCTGATTGAGAGACCACAGAGAGTGAACTCAGGTAAGAACACATTAAAGTGTATCAAGGTTAATATCAGGGTTCCACAAGGATGAGTTCTCAATCCACTATTATTCACCATCCTGACCCATGACTGCTATGCAAAGCACACGTCTAACCATATCATCACGTTTGCTGATGATACCACAGTCATGGGGCTCATCACAAAGGAGGAAGAAGAGGAGGTGGCATCGCTGAGCAATTGGTGTGAGGGGAACAACCTTGACCTGAATGTAAGCAAGTCCAAAGAGATTGTCATTTATTTTTATTTATTTATTTAGAAAACAGACCATCCAGTGCTCATGATCAATGGTGAGTTTGTGGAGAGGGTTAAGTTACAAACGTCATAGGCGTACACATATCAGAGGATATCTCATGGTCAAGGAACACTAGCCATCTGGTCAAGAAAGCATACCAGCACCTCCATTTTTTGAGAAGGCTGAAGAAAGCAAAGCTCCTGCCTCATATCCTCCCCACCTTCTATAGAGGTGCTATTGAAACCATTCTCACCAGCAACTTCACAGTGTGGTTTGGAAATTGTACAACTACAGATAGGAAGGTGCTAAAGAGAGTGGTGAGGGTCACAGAGAAGGTAAGGGTACCAGTCTTCCATAGTTACAACAAGTTTACTCTGCAAGAAACATCAGAAGGGCCACCGAAATAATACAAGACACCACGCATCCAGTGCATGGACTGTTTAAGCATCTGGCATTGGGTAGAAGATATTGCAGCATCCACTGTAGGACTACCAGATTCAACAACAGTTTCTACCTGACAGTGGTCAAACTTCTGAACGTGGGCATAAGTCCCAGAGAACTGGACATTAACTAAGTCAGTTCTTTACTTTTTTTTCACAAATACCTATTGTCTGTTGTATAATATATACCACACAAATTCCAAGTAAGTGCAACATTTATTTATATTATCCCTATCATGTGCAATATTAGACAGACAACTTAGGCATTGTGCACTCTGTAATGTGTCTTTTATTTAAATGAGACAGTTATTACAACTTAGGGGAGGGTATCCTTATTCTGTATTCAAGTGTTGGAATTGTTCTGCTCTTTTGTATGGGGACTGGAAGTAGGATTGTAAATGTTAGTTGTGTTCATTCTTTTACTTGTATGTGTTGTTTTACTTTATGTTTGTAATCTCAAGAGGGAGCTGAAGCACAAAGTTTCATTTAGGCTACACGTGTGATACTAAATGACAAAAAAGTTTACTTTGAATATTTGAATCTTTGAAAGTGTGCACACCACAAAACATTTAAAGTTAAATTGCCAAGTGCTATCTTGTTTTTGCACTGTTTTGACTAATTATGAGGGCAGATTTGTAGTTTCAGCTCCAATGCACTATCCAGCTTTGTATTTCAGCTTGTGCTAAGTGAAACTGAGACATCAGCATGTATGTGGTTTGGGAACAGTTCATAGACAATAGTAGAAAGTGTCTAAGGAGACTAAAGAAATAGGAACAATGAATAGTGAATGGGGAGCCTCAGAGAAGAAAAACCCTAATAAGTCATTAATGCAGTGTATATAAAATGCATTTCAAATTTCACTTGTAGAACAAACATTGTCAAATGTGATAATCTACTAGCATCTATTTTCAGGTACAATAACCACACAGCACACTCTTTGAAATTTCTATAGCTAATATTTTAAGTGGGTCTTAACTTCTACACACTTCTTAAAACATTCTAACGTGAAATCTTTCAGTTGTCAACAATGTTCTGCATGTAGACGTTGATACCAAGCGCTACCAGTTTAAATTATATGTGTGCTAACATCAGCATTGAACTCAAGTTAAACGTGTATCAGCTCTCTACCAAAAGCACATTTTATACCTGCACTATTGCTTCAGTTCAATGTAAGAGCTTTATGAGGAAAGAACTGAATGTACCACCAATGCTCGTCTGTGTCTTGTAAATAATGTTTTTATTTCTAAGTTAGACTGTATTTTCACCCTCTTTCTAATAGTAATAGATGTACATAGCAGTTTAAACTACAGAATCACATAATAAATTATTTTGAGATAGAAAGGACTTACTTGGTGAACACACCACACATGGAATTGGGCAGAGGATACAGCCAGTTAAATGGTTATTTAAAAAATAATGGTGCCTTCTGGTCATCTAAAATTAATAACTTCAGTCTGGAAAGTGAGGGGGACGTAGAATAGATTCAGGAGAAAATATCATGGTATTGCAAGTTGACTACAGAACTTTGCCAAGAAAAATAACATTCTGACAAAACAAGTAGAAAGGGAAAGGAAATGTAAGTATACAAGCTATAAATGTAAAATACAGCATATAACTCTTTTTATCACTCCTGATTCTTAACTCTAATTACCCTTCACATACACTCCTCAGTAATGTATTCTCCCCTTCCCACATCTTCACATAAATCAAAGAAATTAACATTGCATCATTTGCACTAAACATGTACAAACTGTAAAGATGTCTTATCTCAATGTAAATTCTGCATATTGTAAATATTACATCCTTCACTAAAGAAAACAAATATTAGCATAGAAAGAAATGTTGTCATAGTTTGTAACTGTGTTATTTCTCTTTACAACTTAGAATGTATACTGGTTTCATGACAATATAACCTTTTTTAATATTATCTGTTACATTGTTCTTTTACTTTTAAACATCAACGGCATTTTTGTGATCATTATTTGGTTGTAGGTCCTGGGCTAAACCTGAAAATGGACCCTTTGGATCAATGTTTACCCTGACTAACGAAAGAAAAAAACAAAGAAAGAAAGAAAGAAAGAGAAAAAGAAAGAAAGAATATTTAGCTGAAAGCCTTTATATAAAATGTTGTATCCCAGCCAAATTTACCGTTGCTGCCTCACAGAAAGAAATAGGAAGTTCATTAGTATAATTACTGGTATCTATGTCTTTAAAATTTTATTTGGTATTAAATTATAGCTTTGCAAAGTTGCCTGGCTGAATTTGAACCACACCGTTGTTTTGAACTGCAGAACACCTGAAGGCATTTTGAGCACCATGTGGTTTAATTAATTACAGAGGTACAAGTCATAAGGAGCAACCTGTTTCAAACTGATCAAGATGTTTTAGGATATTACAGACGGGACGCCTCAATCTGTTTAAATAAGCACAAAGCTGGTGTTTCCTTGTCATGTTTGACTGCAACTGTTGAGCACTTCTGTAGACTATGCACGATATATATAGGCAGCTTTAATGATGCCTCTAACCTGTGTCAGAGTTCAGAAAGTACATCATGTGTCCTGCTTTTTCATCCCAAGACATGTGCTGATGAACCTAGTAGCTACATGCACTCACTGTGTATCTCCTAATTTAGGTTATTCAGTACAGTGGTGAAGTGGTCACACTAGCCATCTCAAAGGTCTTGGTTCACCAGTCCTATTCCACCTGGAGAGCCTTCTCTGCAGATTCTGCATGATCTCTTTGTATCTGTGCTGGATGTCAGTGGGTGATCAGGCTTCCTTCCACATTCAAAACACATACTGCCAGGTGAATTGGCAATCCTCCAAATATGCCATCAATGTGTACGCAGTATGTTCGTATGTGTCCATGCGTGTGTGTGTGTGTGTGTGTGTGTGTGTGTGTGTGTGTGTGTGTCTGTGTGTCTGTGTGCCTATAGCAATGCAGTCATGTCATATCCAGGATTACTTTCTATGTCTTGTACCTGTTGAGCACTGGCATATGCTTTGATTCCATTACAGCCTTGAACTAGATAATGCAGGAATCAGAAAATGAATGAATATACACAGACTATAACATAGTATTAGATGTAATCAAAATAAGTAATTTCATCTTCCATTTGAGAAATGATACCACTCTGGCCAGCAAGATACCTATCTCTTCATGGTGATTTGTCTGATGGCTGAAAAAAAAATACGTGGATTCAAAAATTCTGTTTGTTCCTGACTATGATCTGAATTTCACCGAAGCCAGAAAATGAGCACTGTACAACATTTCTGCCTGTTGAAGGCAAATGATTATAGAGGGTACAGAACACATTAGTTCTGAGATGGAAAAAGAGAATACAGCAGTGATAAAACAGAATGTCTGAGTTACTGTGTGCTGAGAAAGAATGCGTCATATAATCTGCATTTGGTTTTTCACATGAGCACAGTACATACCTCTCAACCTCTTAGGACAAAAAAATCTGGACATAGCCTGACATAATGGGGGGCAAAAGTCCAAAAATAGGGGTACATTTTAACTATTCTCTTATAAACTTAAAAAGTTGCTATAAGAACAGGATTTCTGTTAGCATACATTTTCTGAAGGATATGAAGTCTGAAACTCAAATGCATGTCATTATTTAGTTACTTTAACCCTTAGATCATCCTAGTGATTTGGCAAAACAGCACATTTTTTATGAGCAACAGACTAAAAATATTATGCAAAAACTTGTTTTTTTTTGTGAAAATCTGTACATTTGAGGGGTATGACATAGGGTCTTTCTGAGTTTGTTGACAGTTCAATAGCTGAATTAAATAAAAATCAAGAAAAATACTTACATCTGTTGAGTAAATTATTAATTAGCTCAAGAAACAACTTTGTATACCAGAAATGATTGAGCATGGATATGAGGCAATCAGATCCGACATTGAGTAAAGTGATTTGTGTCTGCAGAATGATGGAAATTATCTCAATGTAGTTAACAGAGCTTATGAAAGAGTGTGATTTATGACAAGTGGCTTGTGATACAGAAACATGCAAACATGTAAAATATAATAAAATGAGTTGGGAAGTTTTTGGTAAATAGGGGTAACATGGCTAATTGAAAACTTTGCATAGGACATATAACTATAAACATGATAAAAATGCTCTTCAATGTACTAAGTATGCAAAAGATGTGGAGTGTGTCATTCAAAAAGATTATACATGTTGGAAAAGAGTCATGAAAATTATTTGGATAATAACGAAATAAGAGCAAGCTGCTGATCCAATAAAATCAAGCACAGTTATAAAAACAATAAAGCCAGATGGACGGGGTGTAATATACTTTAATAAAAATAAAAGTTCGAACTGACCGGATAGTTGTAATCTCTTTCATCCAAACGTGTTTCTGCTCCTCGATCTACCTCTCACTTGCTGCTTCTTGATATTCATGTGCACTGGCAGTTGCAGCTGTAAAAAGGCTGACTGGATGTAGATGGCACATTTCCTCCTGCCTTAGAGCCAGGGAAATTCAAAATCTCTAACATGCCCCCAGTGGTTACAGAATCAGTATTCACAGGCTGCTCAGATGTAGTTTTATTAAAACAAAAGTCAGAACTATGTGCTTGCAAAGCAGTCCAATTTGTCATATTATTATTCTTCTCTGACTCAGAGACACCACTCTTCTCAGCCAATGCTGGTAAATGCTCTTTTTCAGTTTCTTTTACTGTATAGACATTATTCTAACCAGGTCTATCTGTTCTCGGCCATGAAGAAATTCTACCTCCTTGAAAATCAGCAATGGCATTTAGTAGTTTCTTATGTTTTCTCTCAATGAGACGTTTCTCATATACTGAGATGTCAGAAAACAAATTATCTAATCTTTTCACACAGATACTATATCCGAGAAAGTCTTTCAATCTATGCAAATTATTTTCAATCTCATTCCGAACCACAACTTCAACCGGTTCAAAAAATTCTAATCAGCAGTTCAATATATTTAGAGCTCATTTCCAGATTAAGCATTTGCCATTCTCTTAAAAGATCTGGAAAAGAATTACCATACGTCGGCATCTTACATATACGAAGACCTCTTGGAGCAACTTTAAACGTTAGGCAAGCTTCAAAATGAAACCTCTGCCACTGCAGTCATTTTAATGTATAAAACTTGTTTTCAAGGCATATGAAAATGACTTTAAAGTCACCTGGTTCTGTATCTGAGTTCTCCAGGACATTGGCAGCATCAGTAATATCACATAATAATAAAGGATTGCTATCCACTATTAAAAAAATGATCAAAGTGACTAGTAGATAAGGCAGCATTCCCAAGCTCTGGTACATAATCCAGTTCAGGAATCCCTCCTTCAGCCATGCTCCAACTCCAATGAAACCAAAATACAAAGAGGATAATAATGAAATAAGAGGAGGCTGCTGACTCAGTAAAATCAAGCACAGTTATAAAAACAATAAAGCCAGCTGGACGGGGTGTAATACACTTTAATAAAAATAAAAATAAAATCACAAAGAGACGAGCGCTTTTGAAACACGTGTTGCTTCTTCAGATCTATCAAACAATTGAGAATACAGAGTATATATAGCACAACTAATCTAATTAACACAAACAATTAAACACAGTCAACGCCTCTGGACCTTAGAAATGATCTTAAAGGGATAGTCTCATTTAATTCCATTCCCCTATTAGCTGCTAACAAAAAAAATCAATTTCAATTCTAAGCATTCAGTACGTGTTCTAAAGTCATCCCCTTCAAATCAAAGGGGGACTACAGGAGACAGTTGAATGGGTGGGGCCAATGGGAAGGGGTGTGGTCAACTAGAAAGGGGTGGAGCTATGCTGAAAACTACAAAAACTGGGACTTTAATTAAATACGCTACCCTGGGTGCCAAACCGACATTATGAGAGTCTAATCAAGACAAAATGAATTGTAGAAGAAAAAAAATATTTCAGTGCATTGGCTACATGACAGCTTACTTTATTTGGATGGAAACAAAAAGATTGTAAGGCATGAAAAAATAAATTACTTTTTAAATACATTACTGGAATGCCAGTCAAGTATAAAAAAACAAGCAGCGCTCAACTCAACCACTTCTCCTTGCACTGCAGTTGTACTTATAATTTATATTCAGCTTTATAAAAGTACCAAGTAACATGCTGAAAGTAACAATCTCTGTGATACCCCCCCACTTGTAAAAATGTTTCTTATCTACAAAAGACCTGCTGCCTGACAATAACTATCTACTTGTTTCATGGGGAAGACATGATCAAAGTAAAAAAATGAGCAGCAAACAAGAAACAAGCTCAAGAAAAATTGTTTAAAGGATTACTGCACAGGTTATGAACCACACAATAGATTGGCATTCTGTTTAGTTTACGGGTAAAGCCTGCAAAGATGACTGCAAGTCTCCAACAAATGTAGTGAGCTCCTGAAAATACTGTAATCCTGTCCTTTATTACAAATACTGTCATGTGCATTTCAATATCTAAGGCTTATACATTATCTAGTTATATAAATATACTCTGCATGGCAACATCAAAAAGGGTTTCAATGTTGGTAATTCTTTAGTAGTATGCTTATTAAACCTTACTTGCATCTTACAATTTCAGCAAGCTTACCTGATGGTCATTAAAGCATTGCTTCTTTTTTCTCAAAAAATTTTTTATTAATTATATGAATAGCAAGACAATTAAAAGATTATACATAAGAAGAAGGCATAAATGAACATATAACAATTCATCTAGTGATAACAACCTTCATGAGATTTTGATAAGTTATTTAGAAATAAAACATACACCATATGTACACTATATACAAGTTAGGCAACCTGAGAGAAAAAAAAAAAAATATATATATTTAACATTAACTATTTAATTTGTTTAGAACCTTTTCTAACACAACCTTTCTAATAGCTTTTTTTTTTGGACTTCCACCTAAGTATCTTTGAGCATCAATAAATTTAAAAGCCATTTTCTGGAAAGTAACCCATTTTAATTTAGAACGATCAATCCAATTTTGTATTATATAAAGTTTTAGTAATGAGCAAATAAAAATGATAACATGAATATCAACTTTTGAAAGATGACTCAATGGAATATGTAGAATAGCAAATTCCCACGTCAGCGTGGATTTTGATATCCCATTTTCTGCAGTCTGACTTTCAAAGATGTCCACAATCTGTGAGAAAAATGACAATACCATAGAATATGAAGGAGGTCTGCTTGGGGATGAGAACAGCATGAACACGAAGGGGACTTATTTGGGTTAAATTTGTTTAATTTGATTGGGGTAAAGTAGGCATCATTATTAATCATTAATTGTGTGTATGCTAATTTTTAAAAGGGATAAATTCCTTAGTGTGTCTAATAGCCAGGACTTTCTGAGATTCTGACAATTGGGAATTATAATTCATCCAAACATTAGATAAAAGACAGTTGTGGTCCATCATTAAAGAATTAATTAATTTATATGAGTTTGAGAGCATTTTATCAGATGATGAAAGTATTTTGATAATCGTGTTAAGGTTTTTCAATTGTGAGTCTATGGGGACCAGAGATACAAATTTGTTTTAATTATTGCTCTTAGTTGTGTAAGAATTGGTGAGTAATTCCAGTTTACTTTCAATAACTTACGCCAGTCAGATAAAGGCAAGTCAAGATATTTCAAAACATCTCCTACTTTTAGATTTTTAATTAAAGGATAGTTTGTTAAGTTCAAAAGTTTATTGTCCAATAATATATTTGGGTTTAGATGAATTGGCTGAACATGGTGCGAGATCTTTTCTAGTTTACACATTTTGAGTAAGGTTTGGAAATCTCTAATCTTTTGTTTAAATACTGTAGATATATTTTTAATAAATAAACTATCCAGAGAGATAAAGGAATAGCTTCAGGATTTAAATTATTAGAAATGACATAATTATACCATAATTTTATCCATAAAGTGATTTGGATAAGAAGTGTTATTGAATTTAGAGATAGTAAGAAGTTTATTGGATGAGACAATCAAATAATAGAGATAAAGATTAGGTAAACCCAAACCTCCCTTGTCCTTCAAAAATGCCAATCTAGAATAGGAAATTTTAACAGATTTAGGGAACCATATGAATTTTGCCAAAGCTTTATTTACAGACTCAAAAATTTTTTGAAATTATCTGATCAGATGATGAGAATTGGTAAAGAAATTTAGGCAGAATATTCATTTTAATAATGGCCACCCTTGAAAGAAATGAAAGGTTTAGATGCTTCCATCTGTCCATATCAGACAATATAGAGTTCCATAATTTATTAATATTATTTTGAAAGGAAGATTTATTATTGTGTTCTAAATTGATTCCTAAATATTTTATATTATAAGTAAACTGAAAATGATGAAACAAAAAGATTTGTGTGCTAAATGATTTAAGGGAAAAATATGAGTTTTGTAGAATTTAAAAGATAGTTGGAAACCAAAGAAAAATAATCAATAGAATTCATTATTTTTCTGTAATCAGATAATGGAGTTTGAAAGTAGATTACTAAATCATCAAAGCAGAGAAATGAATATTAGTATTAAGAATTCTAGGGATGTTATGAAAAGTATTTTGAGTAATAAACAATAGCAAAGGTTCTAAATAAATGTTGAAAAGAAAAGGGGACAATGGACAACCCTGTCTTGTTCCTTTAGTGATCTTTATCGAGCAGAAAATTGACCATTAATGTATAGTCTAGTAAACATATTCTTGTATAAAACTTTTAAAAATTTATAAAGAATAAGGGAATATTAAAACATAACATAGTTTGAAATAGAAAGTTCCAACATACTCTGTCAAAGGCATTTGATGCATCTATAATCAAAGCATATATAGGGTTTGGATTTTTCTTAATGAGATGAAGTATAGTCTCTAAAGATAGAGTATTATCCCAAGCATGTCTCTGAGACATAAAACCTGATTGATCTGACGAGATAATTGAGGGTAAAATCCGTTTCAATCTGTTAGCCAGAATAGATGACAGAATCTTAATATCCACGTTAATTAAAGAAATGGGTCTATAATTTACTGGGTCAGATTTATCTTTATTATTTTTTAGAATTAGAATGGTTTTGGATGTGTTCCATTAAAGCATTGCTTCTTAAACCCAGAGCAACAGGCACTGCAACAACATGCATTTTCTGAATAATAAGAAGCATAAATCAACAGTATAAAAATATGACAGAAAAACAGAACATTCTGCAAAATCAGGGACAGATGAAAAGCCAATAGTACCTGTGTCTACCTTGGATGGGGGGATACTCTGCACACTTACACTGCATAACTGCTCCTTGTCTTGCTTGGACACATCCAGAGTCACTACATGGGGAGTGGGGTGCAACAAGTATGTCACAGTTTGAAATGTCTCTGGATGACGGTGATGGCCCTGACACATTTGTCATACCTCTCAACCTCAGAGCAAGAAATCTAGACAAAGCCATAAGCAGAAGTGAGACAAAGGCCCAAAAATAAGGACAATTTTTAAATATTGCCCTTATAAACTTAGGGAGATAATAGAATAGTAGGTCTTGCATTAGTATGAATTTTCTGAAGGGTATGAAATCTAAAACTCAAATGTGTGTGATTATTTTCTAACTTCAATCTTTAATGATTTGCCACTAATTTGCCAGAAAACCACAATTTTATGAAAAATGGAATAAAAATGTGATGCAAAAATATAAAATAGCCACACAATACAGCTGGGAACCTGTCAAAGAAGGGAGACTTTTTTTAATATTAGTACTGTTAGGTTGAGCAGCTGACAAATTAAGAGAATCTACATGTATTTCTGAAATAAAAGTAATCTATAACTCTGATCATTACAATTATTTATTAATTGTAAATCCTCCACAGTTTCTTCCAAAATTGCCATTTTGCATAGTGATTATTAGGGAGAGAGCAACATTTTGAGCCAAAGTCAGGGACAGTTAAGAGGTTTGGATATACCTAATTCTATAAAGCTATTTATTTGCGCGTACCTCTCAACCTCTTAATGCAGGAAATCTGGACAAGGGCAAATATACTGGGGGAACATACTGACAGTACTAACAATTGCTGTTGTATAAACTTAGACAGTTGATAAAATAACAGGCCTTGATTTAGCATGCATTTTCTGAAGGGTATGAAGTCTGAAACTCAATATATGTCATTATTTAGTGACTTCATTCCTAAATGATTTTCCAGAAAACCACAAATTTTATGAGGAACAAACCAAAAATAAGAAGCAAAAATCTATTCCTTCTGCAAAAATCTGGACAGTTGAGAGGTATAGTTCAGCCAGGGCTGTCTTTGAGTTTGCCTCTTTTCCCCCCCTTACAAAATCAGTTCTATATTAGATCTTTGAATGCTTAGGTTGTCAAACACCGAAACGTTGACACCTAAACATCAAAGTCTAGTAAACGCGACAGGCGAATTATGCAAATGTTTTTCCCCTGGGAATAAAAATGCGCTTGGTAGTCATCAGGGATTTGCCCTTTTCTCAGAAATAGACCAATCTTAGAGTTGGTATATTTAGTTAGGGGGGTGTGGAGGGTGAAACCCCCACTTGATTAGGGTTTTAGAGTTTTTTTTTTTTTTTTTTGTAGGCCAGTTGGCAAATTTTTTCCCCAGGGAAAAATTTGTGTAATTGGCCTGTTGCATTTATTAGACTTTGATGTTCGATAACCTAAGTGTTCGAATATCTAATATAGATCCCACAAAATCATGGTCGAATGGGGCCAACCCCCTGCAGCCATTCCAATGTTCCATTACTTGGCTATTTCAACACATTTATCATAAACACTGTAATGTGCATACTGCTTTACTTCTACAATGATTTGGATTTCATTTAAAAGTTTTATTTTACATTTTACAGCACAAACACTAATAGACATCTGCTAAACAAAGCAATGCAGTCTCACAATGAAAAGAGACTTAGCATTAAAACTTCTCTGCCCTTGAAACTCACATTCATTGAAACAGCACTGAAACCCACATTATAAAAAATACATCTGGCCAGTGGCAAATAAAGATTAACTTCAAATCATAGGCCTCTTGCACACGAAACATACATGTGTTCTTTGCTACACCTTCCTGATTGTATTAAATTATATTCCTGTTACAATACAGTACAGTTGTTAGAGGGCATTTTAAATGTATTGTTTTGAACATTTTTCTAGCAAACAATGAAACAAAATACATGCACCAATAATGACAAAACTGTCCAATTCAGAACATTTCCATCATAAAAGTCTACTCAAACTTCTACAGTCCACCAGTATTAGTAAATATGCACAATCTCTGCAGAAGTAAAAGTCATCTAAATAATTCAGCATTAAAGAGATCAGTAACTAATGAAGAGGTTGCTGCTAGCAAACAACGTTATATTTCATTGGTTCATCTACAAATAAAGTGCCTGTTGCCCTTGAGGAATAAATTACCCATGTTACATTAAAAATGATAAGCTAGTAATATTGAAATAGGGAATGGGTGGCAAACTGATAACAGGTTGATAGTTACTAGGTATCTCCGCCAAAGAGGACATTCTCAGGACTGCAGCATCCACCCCCTTTAAAAGTACAACACAGCACAGTATAAGCAATGCATCTACATACTGTGGGAGTAGAACCCACAACCGTCTGCATCAAAAGCAAGTATTTAACCTGTTATGCTATTAACACTGCAAGCAGACTCAGCATAAGCAGCACTAAACTTCTCTCCCCCTGAAGTTCTTAGCTCCTTGTAAAATCTACTCAACACTCAACTGTATCTCTCAACTTTGCAGCACATGAGCGCAAGATATCTGGAAAAAGCCAAAATTTATTGGGGGGATGACAAAAGCCCCAAAAAGTGCATTGTCATCCTCTTTGGTAAAAACTCTGTACCCATGAAGCACCACATAGGCAGCAGTCTACTTAACGCCGAATGTGTGATTAGAGACCTGGGGACCCAGGTGGACAGTAGTCCATCCTTTGATAATCACATCACCACAATAGTCAGGAAATCCTTCTATGTTGCACACCTCATCACAAAAGGGTTCTCATCTAGGAAAAAGAGGTCATTGTTCCCCTCTATGTGACACTCATTAGACCCATTATAGAGTATAACTCCCCTTTTGGAATGTACCTCACAAGACATCTGTGGCAGCTGGAAAGGCCACAGAAGTACTTCATAAAGAGGATTACTGGCCTCAAACAGATGCCCTACACTGACCATCTCAAAACAACTCCAGCTTTACTCTGTAGCATATCGCCTACTCCGAGGTGATCTCTGCCTAACATATAAAGCTATGTCAAACCCAGAGCTGTTGGACATGCTACACTTAAAGAAGTCCCAATCCCTCCTAGCTACATGCTCTAGGGACCTAAACCTTGTCACCACAATAAACAGGACATGCTGGAGGGATAGATTCCTGTTTCAGAGACTTCCCATACTCTGGAACAAAATACTCATCTATGTCAAGCAAAGTTCCTCATCAGCACTCTTCAAGAAAAATCTTGATAAGTGGATGGGAAATAGGAAATACACCCCCGGGATCACTTCTGTGGCTCTGCTTGACAAGTGGTGTAAGCCAGGGAACCTTGTTGGCTAGGCTTACTTAGGCCCTTGGGCCAATAGCCTAGTACCTACCTATGAACCTATGAACCTATAACCTTGGAATGTTGCTAGAATAAAATGCTGTACTACCACCATGCATTTCATTGACAAGTCTTGAACCCAAGACCTTGTGCACTACATTCAGAGCAACACACCACTATACCAAATCAGCTGTTTTATGATAGACAGCAAGACTGAAACTTAAATGGCTATCATTTAGTGAATTCAGTTCTCACCATAGCTCTCAACCTCTTAGCACAAAAAACCTGCACAAAGCCAATAATGGGGGAATACAGCCCCCAAAATAGGTAGCAATTTCAAATATTGATCTTATAAACTTAGAAAATTGCTAGAATAAAATGTTTTGTGTTACAATGTACTTTCTGAAGAATATGGTCTGAAATACAAATTCAAAATCCAGAACATTCAGGCTCTTGCTACCTCCACCCAAGGCTGGGGGTTTGAGCCTGAGTTACTCTATCTAGCCACCAGTTATAGTTAACTGGGGCATTTTACACCACACACACACACACATACACACGCACATACACACACAAGCTGAGTGAATCAATTCAATGCAAAAGTCCAGTTTCATCACTCCACTACCTGAGTGAACCCATCCTCCATTCAAGTTATAATTAACTGGGGCATTTTATACCACACACACACAGACACACACACACACACACACACACACACACACACACACACACACACACACACACACACACACACACACACACACACACACACACACACACACACACACACACACACACACACACACACACACACGCACACACACACACACACACACACAAACACACACACACTACCTGAGTGAATCAATTCAATGCAAAAGTCCCGTTTCTTCAAGCCAGTACCTGAATGAACCCATCCTCCATTCAATGCAAAAGTCCTGTTTCATCAAGCCAGTACCTGAGTAAACCCATCCTCCATTCAATTCAATGCAAATTTCCCATCTTCCATTCAATTCAATGCAAACATCCTGTTTCATCAAAGCAGCAACTCCATTCTATTCAAAAGCTCAGATCAAAGCACTGCGTTTCTCTGTGCCGGAATGCCAAGCACACATGCATGCGCTGCCTCTAGTTCAATCCAATGCACAGACTGCAGACCTTGCAGTACGATCCCCTTCCAGTCTATGTGGTTGTAACTGCATAGACTTATGGGGCATCTGTAGACTGCTGCCTTCTTTCCGAATCCAAACTGGTTAAACAGCAGTCTGGATTTGAGTTTCTGAGCATGCGTGTGCAGAGTTCTGGGATTTCTTTTATTTTTGGTTTTCATTTTTGTACAGTTGGGAGGGGGGGCTGCAGTCCTGCAGTCCAATAGCACGAGCCCCCACTGCCCCCTCTGTTCATATTGCAATACCTCTCTAGCACCAAAAACTTTATGCATCTGACCTTCCTTTGTAACATGTCTAGCTAATGCATTCCCAGTATCCCCTTTACTTATAGCATAAACATGCTCATTGATGCAATCTCTTAAGCATCTCTTGGTCTTTCCAACATTGGTGGCATCTTGAACAACATTTGCCTAGTGCCTTCTCAAGTCTAGCCTGGCACACCAGTGTAAAATACCACTTTATAAAACTCTAAGCTGCTTGGAGTGATATCTGGGCCAACACTTCAAGTATGCAAGGGATTTCCAGACATTACCCCCATTCTGTTCCTGATAAGCACTGTCTTCTGGGACTGCCATCTACCTTCCATCAGTTTTTTTGACTGCCTTCACCTGCCTTTCCCACAGGTCTCTATACACCATCTCTATCGTACAACACCTTTTATTGTGCTCCATTTTCTCAGGGTATGTTTCTACCCTTACTTTCTGCCTAAGTAATGTGTTTTGCTAAAATGTGTTTACATTGCAAATATAAAAACCTGTCTTGATCTCTCAAGCCAAATACTCCCCTTAAAGCTGGGAATTCAAACAAGAAGTCTTCCCCATGTCCTGACTGTATTTAATTACAAAATCTCAGGCCTTAAGACTCATCTTTATCTTTCCTGGTTACACATTTCCTAATAAGAGGGTTAGACCAGATGTGACTGAAGGGGTCCTTACCCCAATCCAAGTCTGTCAGTGTCATTCATTATTCTGACAGTAAATCCTGGAGGTTTGGTAAGGAAATCTAGTGTAGAGTATGACTGTAATTTTCACTTGTTTGTATAGATTTTCTGTCCTTTTCACAAGCCTGCTTATTGCTAACATGAAAAAATTGATTTAGTATATGCAAGTGTGTATCTCTCATAATGGAAGAGATTCCCCCAAAGACACAATTATTAATGCAGTCCTACATAATTCTGTAACATTGGGTGCTTAGCTCATAATATGTTGCATTATTGTTGTGTGAACAGCTTGGATCCTACTTAGGAGCATTCTGAACAGTCTTACCATGGGACATAGCTACTCAACCTTCGCTAGTAGTCTAATTAAGTTATCCTCTAGCATAGCCAAGATGGTATGGGTGTCAAAAAGACCCATACATAAGTATTTTGTGGCCTCTGGTACTGGCTTTGCACTCTATCTTTATACCTGATCAGTGAAACTTTGCAGAACTGATTTGGTGACATTACAATGCAGTCCAGAGACTACCCAAACAGATTGAAAGACATTCAGGATCCCATCAAGGACCCTATGAATGTTTCTATTTACTACAGTACACTAGTGCAGTCATCTTCAAACATTATAAATATACTCATAAACTCTTCTGTTTGGTCTGTGTCTGCTTAGTATACCTGTACCCTGACAGTTAACTCTTCTGTGACTAACAGGAATAAACCAGGTGACCATAGGCAGCCCTGCCTGGTACCCCTACCTATCATTACGAATAGAAGACGCAAAGTGGTAATGAACTAGTAACAATAAACTGAGCCAGGGTAGACCACCACAATCCCTTTAATGAAACTGATAAGACCAACATAAAAAACAATACTAAGCGCTTTCTCCCTTTACAATATAGGGCATCTTCAGAGTAAAAATGAACTGTTGTAACATTCAAATACTCATACTTATACTTTGAATAGCACACGCCTCCAATGTGATTAACCAATCACCCTGTACAATTCATTGATTGCTCTGGAAATTTAACGTCTAATACTGTATAGTTAAACAATACATGATAGAGTATACTAAACTAAACTATAAATGTTAAATATTAAATATAATTTAAACTAAAAAATACATATATAACTTGAAATAAAAAATACATATATATATATATATATATATATATATATATATATATATATATATATATATATTATATACAAATACATATACAAATAGCTAAACCCCCTTCCAAAACCTAAAAACAAACACACATACTTTAATATATCTAATAGTGTGTCAATGAACTACTATAGTGAAAAAACAACACAAAACATGTGTACTATTAAAACACTAAACTGTCACCAATGAATTGATACCAAAAAACGGTAACTGTAATCAAGTATAAAGCTGCTGTAGTAACAAACTGAACCAATTGCTGCTGTAGGACTAATATCAAAACAGTACATAATATTATAATAAAAAAATAAATGTGTCCTTAGGGCAATATAAAATTAAAATTAATATGAATGTGAAATAATTGATTGTAATATAAATGAAATGATATATATCAAATTTTAGTATACAAGTTCATAGGTATTTTAATACCTTATAAAAGTTTTTAAAACTTACGTAATTTTTAAAAAACATTATATTTGAATGGACCTATATTTTAATATACTAGAAATTGAAATATGTTCATTAATGCCTGGAAATTTGGAAGCATCAAGTCTTAATTGCCAAAGGCACTCCTTGACCTCTAAAAGTGTCTTTGTATCCCCCCCTTTTTCATTGTAAGGAATTCTGTCAATGACAAAGAATATGAATTTTTTAAAATTAATACATTCCAGGCTATGCATATACAGTGCATTTGTAGTTTTTTTATTTCTAATGTCTCTAACATGTTCTAATATCCTCAGTCTCAATTTTCAACAACTAAGACAGGTCGCTAAATATATTACCATTTTTGTGTTGCAGTTGCAAAACCCTGGACCCTTACTCTGAAGATGCCCTATATTGTAAAGGGAGAAAGTGCTTAGTATTGTTTTTTATGTTGGTCTTATCAGTTTCATTAAAGGGATTGTGGTGGTCTACCCTGGCTCAGTTTATTGTTACTAGTTCATTACCACTTTGCGTCTTCTATTCGTAGTATCGCTGCTAGACGAGGTGAGACATTCACAATTTGCCTTTGCTGTCACTGTCATGGACCATCTTATGCTTCAATTTATGGACATTACGCAAAAATTGGTCCAAGCTTTACAAGAAAAGGTTAAGCATGATAGAAGTTCTGCTTTTACAGATGGTGACAGTGTTTCTAACCATCCGGTCAATATGGACAATGTTATTCTCACTGATTCACAAGCGGAACTTTATACATTACATACGCCTCCACCTACTTTTAGTAACAGAGCTGTTCCTGTTTTAAATGCAGCTGACGACAACGTTTTACAAAACCAGCGGAACTCTGCACGTACGACCGACCAGAGAGGACGTGGTTTTACGAATCTACTTGATCCACCTACTATGTGTACCAAACAGTTAGTACTCAACAGAGCAGGCAACGGTTCCATAAGAGAACAATTAAATACATTTGAAAAAAAACTTAAACAGTTTAAATCCCTTCAAATGGACAATGTATTTCTCGAGAGGTCGATTGAGTTGAAGCAGGTGCCGAAAGGTTTAAGGGTCTTCAAACTACCCATGGGCTTCGACGATAATTCGGCGTTGTTTCAGGAGTTGTTTGGCTTGTTTGACAACACAGGTATGGACATGATGCGTATCATTATACGTAATAATACAGTTAAAACAGATGTACTTAAAAATGAGTTGGCTGCACTTAATGACAATATTACTAAGGATCTGTTATATGAATTCAATAAGTTCAGTTATGACACCATACTTGACAAAGTCGATGTCTTTGTCAAGAAAGGGTTAGAAATTAAATCTAACAAGTTGAATAGAGATACATTTGAGTATTCTAACCTACAAGCCTATTGTCATTTTAAAGCATACAAAGACTGGTCTAAGAGAATTAATAGGCAGTCTGGTTTTATGCGATCCGATAGTAACCACATAGACAATTATGAGGAGACTGACTACTGCGACGAACAGTTGGTTGATTCCAATGAAATTTGTAACAATGAGCCTTTTTTAGACTATCAGCCTGTGAGACGCTCGCAAAGGATACGCGAGCGACAACAGGCCACAATACAAGAACAAACATTTGTAAATGGGAGAGGATATCCACAACACAACAGACGCAGGTGGTCATTACGGACCAAATAGACAGTTCTCCTGCATGTTTTGTTGACTTTTCACCTGATTTGGCCATTGAGCAACTATTTAGTCAAGCGAATTGTTTATGTATGAGTGATTTAAATTCTTTGTCTATTAACAACAGTGATGGTGCATTTAGACCCCTGGATTGGGTCGATGACTCTATGACTATTTTTGAGTGCAACAATATGATGAATTTTGGACAAACTAACCAATGTCCAATAATGTTTAATGTTAATGAAAATGAAGAGCATTTAGAGTTTGATTACAAAGTAGATGTAGAATATGGTGACAATACACACAATTTTAACAATGTATTAGACATTGATTCAAACGAGCATTGCTGCACGTTAATTAAGAAGGGCAGTTTTCATATTTATAATTTTAGTGATTTAACACTAAGTGACAACTTTTGTGAATTATTTAAAAAAGGGTTTTCTTTTATTCCTAGGTTTAGACATGATATATCCAAAATATTAGTTAATCTTAAGCTCTATGTTAGGGATTTGAATTTGAAATTATATTTTTCCAATCAAAATGTTCGACCAGTTGAATATTTACCATGTTTAAAAAGAAAAAGTACCTTTATTCCACCCATGAACCCCACTATATATTTATTTGAACAGTTATGTGAAACACGTATTAGAGGGTTCATGAAGGTTGACAACAATAGATGTGACAATTTGACGGTAGGGGAAAGATTTTGTCTGAAACAATTAAGTACCTCAGACACCTACAGGGTGATGAAACCGGACAAGGGCGGAGGGGTAGTCATTATGACTAAAAGTGAATACTCTTGTAAGATGTTGGAATTATTGAATGACACAACCACCTATGTGAGGGTTTCAAAAAATGAATTAAATAGAGCCTATATAAAACTTGATTGGCAGCTATATGAGTGGTTGATGGAAGGATTACTTAACAAGGATGAATATGATTATTTGTCTGTTGGTTCTCCAGTTATTCCTTCCATCTTTGGAATACCCAAAATTCATAAAAACATGCATAACCCACCACTCCGCCCTATTGTTTCAGATAGAGGTTCCAAAACTGAGGCCATGGCATCCTTTATTGATTATTATTGTAAAAGTGCATTCAAGAACATATCACATGTTCTTAGGGACTCGTGGCATTGTTTAGAAATTATCAGAAACACACCAGTCGAAGGTGAATTTTTAATGGTGACCATTGATGTGGTCAACCTTTTTTCCATCATACCTAATGACATAGGGCTAGAGATGTTCAACAACAGTTTGGTCAGACATAGTTCACTAGATATATCCAGAAGAAATCTAATTGTTGAGTTGACTGAGATGGTATTAAACAATAATTTTGTTTTATTTGAATCTGAGTTTTTTAAACAAATCACTGGTGTGGCGATGGGGGCTAAGTGTGCCCCATCCTACGCCAATTTAGTTTTGGTTGATTGGGAAACCAAAAGTATTCTAACAACACCCTATCGGCAGAAAATTGCGCTATACGTGCGATTTTTGGACGACATATTACTTTTTTGGAAGGGTACAGTTGAAGAAATACATGACTTTATGCACTATATGAATGAAGGATCTAATTTTTTAAAGTTCACCTACAAAATACATGAGGATCAATGTGACTATTTAGATATATTATTGATTAAGGACACCACAAAAGGAGGTTTAATATCCAATATACACTGTAAAAAAACATTTTCCAATTCATTCCTGCATTTCAAGAGTTGCCATCCTTTTTTTCAAAAGAAAAATATTATGAAAGGCCAAATGGTAAGGCTTTCTAGGCTTATCAGTGATGACAATCTCTATGAGGTGGAAATTATGAAGTTAATAAACATGTTTATAGAGAGAGGTTACCCACATGATGTTCTTCACAACATCAAATGTGAGGTCAAAAATAAAAGAAATACGGTCTATAAACCGATTCTTAATGGCGGTTTATTAAAGGATAGAGAAACCATTCAATCAAACACCATGAGGCATGTTATGGTATTACCATTTAACGATGACAGTGGTGACATCAAAAGTATTATTGATGAGTCTTGACGGACAGTTTTCACCAATGACATTGTTAAAACAGTGGGTAGCCAAGCAATTTTTACATATAGTAGAGGGATGAATATAAAGGAAATAATGGAAAAAGCGGGAAAGCAAGATGTATATACTAATTCAAAGATGAATAAATGTGGATGTTGTAGTATTTGCAAATATATCAATAATGGTCCATATGTTGCAGTACACAATTTTGGTTGGACCCTAAGGTGTCCAGGGTTTTGCAACTGCAACACAAAAATGGTAATATATTTAGCGACCTGTCTTAGTTGTCCTACTTTTTATGTAGGTAAGACTATTAGAAAATTGAGACTGAGGATATTGGAACATGTTAGAGACATTAGAAATAAAAAAAACTACAAATGCACTGTATATGCATAGC
>NC_056732.1:1447651545-1447764045 GCF_019279795.1 Protopterus annectens
TTAGTTTGAGTCCCAGATTAGCAAGAATAAGTGATTGAAATTAGTACAAGATAACATATAGAAGTTCAGGAGGTATAGGTGGCTTGCTGCCCACATCAGGGGGTGCAGGAGGGCTCTCCCATTACAAAACCAACTTTAAAGGAAAAAAAGCAATGCTCAACATTCACTGTTGTCCTGCATTTTCAGAATTTTTTTTTTTGTAATTCCTTGGCTCAGAATATAAAAAAGCTCCAGGATAATATTTTTGTGCAAGCAGTGTTAGCTGAAACATATAGACATATCATAAACCATGGCAGACTATATTTACAAGGTCACTGCACAAAGTACCACCAGACTGAAGAGAATGTAGCTGGGACAATAGTTTAAAGGAAAACTCTGCCATTTCCTAAAGTTGAACTCAATCTTTAGGTTTCTTTTCTCCCTACAATATGGTTCCTGTATTGCGTAGGTACCAGAAACCTACTTGTACTTTTTAAAACTTTTATTTCCTTGCATTCGAATCAAAGGAAGGGAAACCCCCTTCCTCTTCTTTTTAAGCTTAACTTCTTGAATACTTTGCAGAGGAATTTATCTCTTCCTGTACGACATATCATAGACACAGTTAAATATGTAGTTTACCCTGTCAGGTATTGCTGTCAATCTTAGATGGACAATTAATCTTGCTAATGTCAGAAACACAGCAGCTGATATAAAAAAGGCAGAAAGCTGTGGAATTGTTTTCCACTATTTTTATTCTAGAGAGCAGAACTTAACACTCCTCTTTCATAGCGAAAAAGGCAATTAGATCAGTTAGGTTTAAAGGCAGTTGTGACCTCTTCTGACAAATGTTAAGCTTTAAATGTTGGTTATTTATAACAGTTTATTTGTTAAGCTAACTTAAATGTAGTATCAAAGATTTCTGTGACATTTAGAGAAAAGTCAGAAAATATTTTTTCATTTTCAAGGTCACTCCAACAGGACAGAACTACAGAAATAGGGACAAGTGGCAACCCCATCAACTAGGTGCACTGGTAATGTTTATAAAAAGGTATTTTATGTTTTTTTGTGACATACTTGCAGAGGGGGATGCATATCTAGTACATGCATATCCATGGTAAGAGATTCCCACTGACTTTGAGTCAGTCCTTACATTGTTAGAGCACATGAGTATTTTGTAGTCCACAAAGGAAATGTGCCCATTGATGGCAAGCATACTATACAGCTGAATTTACTTCAACATACATTTCCTATGTGCTCTTGCATTAAAACATTCCCCCAGATTCAGTAAGCCCTGCATGGTGTGCAGGACTAGTGCAGGAGCTCCAGCAGGCAATATGTCTGCAGTGCAATCCAGGAATAAGCTGCAGGAACGTACATGTAACAACTGCCTCATGTACACAGACAACCCTCTCCTCCTTCCAACAAATTCCAACACATGTGAGAGATGCAACCATACAGCCATACAGGAGGCTAAGCTCTCTCAACACTGTACTAGCGAAACCAGTCAGGAGGAGAAGGAAACCACACTCACTACAATTCCAGTCTCACATAGACCTACCACGACAGCAAACCAAACACATAAACACACAAAAACATACTCGGAGGCTCTAAATAAAAATCTGCCTAAGCAGCAGAGACCTCCAAAGCAGACACCCAAGCAACCGCTACCACAAAACAAAACACATGCAACACATAGCTCACAAAGCCAGTGTGCCGAACAGTCACAACCCTTAAGGCTAAACAACACACCTGATACACTTGTAATAGGTGACTCTATCATCAGGCACACTGACATCCCGCTCACCAGGATGAACAAGGAGAAGGTCACGGTGAGCTGCCTGTCGGGTGCTAGGATCCGCCACATAACACAAGCACTCAGGTCACTCCAAGGCAAGTGCAAATATGACTCAGTCATTGTCCATGCTGGTGTGAATGACCTGAGACCTACCTTCATGGACTACATGAAAAGACATAGAGGAGCTCTCTGAGCATGTAGCCCAGGCTGGTATGACCCTGACCTTGAGTAGCATCCTACCCTCACCAAGAATGATGCCACAATATGAAGACAAGATGATTAATTTCAACAATTGGCTTAAGTATTGGTGTCATTCAAAGGGGATCCAATGCCTGTCAGCCTGGGATGACATGCTCGTCAAGCCACGATGCTTCGCTAGGGATGGCTTGCACCTGTCACCCCTGGGCTTTAGGATATTGGCAAAGGCTCTTGCTACCCCCATAGTGCCTTTTTTAGGCAAGGCTCAAAAGACAAACCCACCTCCATAGGTATCACAAGGGATAAAAAACTAAGAGTAATGCTACTCAATGCCAGAAGTCTAAACCTCAAGATGCATGCACTCAAAACTCTCCTTAGCATGGAGAACATCGATATCTGTGCAGTAACAGAAACCTGGTTCAAGGCTCCCGAGAGTGCCCCAGCACTACCAGGTTATACCTCATACCATGCTTTTTGGCCCCAAAACTTGGACCAAACCACAAAAGGAGGGGGAGTATCAATATTCATCAAAGATACCCACACTTCCAGGTTGGTAGCACAGCACGAAGCATCAGAGACTATCAATGTGCAACTAACACTGGGTAAAACTGCCTTCCAGTTTATAGCCTGCTACAGACCACCCTCCCAAAACCAGGAACCACACTCGGCCTTCCTGAGAACACTGGAAAATATGAAGGTCTCTCCAAACACCATTATATTGGGCGACTTCAACTACCCAAACAGACTGGGAGCATTACTCTAGCTCCAACACTCTAGCCCAAAGGTTCCTAGAATTTATAAACTCAAATGCTATGGAACAACTTGTTACCACTCCCACAAGAGGGGAAAACATATTAGACCTGATCATCACCAACATGGGGACTCCATGCTCCTGACCAGAAGTGTATCCCTCACTGCTAAGATCAGACCATAAACTAATCTCACTGGATATTCACATCACGAATCCACACACTGCCCTGAAAACCACAGTGAAAAACTTCTCTAAAGCAAATTTCACACTCCTCAAAACCAAGGTGGAATCCTTCAAAGCCCCCGGGCCTGTAGAAAATATGGCCCAGACCGCAGAATCCTTTATAAACGCATTCTATGAACACCTTCAAGAATGCATGGATCATGCAATCCCAAATAAAACCAAGACCCAATCCTCCAAAGGCAGACGTCCTGTCTGGTGGACCTCAGCCATAAACAAACTATACAATAGAAGGAGGAAGCTATTACATGATAGAGCAAAATCCCAAAAAGGGAAGGCATCTCTGATCAGTATTAGCAAAAAACTACGGGCACTCATAAAATTGTCTAAGGCCAGCTTCGAGAGAGAAATTGCACAGGACACAAAAGATAATCACAAGGCTTTCTTTACTTATGTTAGGAACCTGGGTGGGAATTCCCAGATATGCTCAGAATTAGTCCAAAATGACAAAAAATACACCGAACCCACAGACATTGCCAACATCCTAGCTGACAGGTTCAGTGCAAACTCCCCCCCCACCAAAAGGGCAAATATCTATCCCAGCAGAGTGCTGCCCCCCTGACATCTCAGATGCTCAGGTAAGAGCTGCCCACTCCAAAGCAAAAAGCACAGCATCAATGGGACCTGACGGTGTCCCGGGCTGCGTCCTACATGAACTCCAAGAAGAGCTAAACCCAAACATAAAACTACTGTTCAATCTCAGCCTTACTACAGGATATGTACCCAAAGAGTGGTGTACAGCAACAGTGGTCCCCCTCCACAAAGGTGGTGCCTCAACGGATCCTGGAAACTATCGCCCCATAAGCCTGACTAGCTTGGTCTGCAAAGCTATGGAAAGGATCATCATGGACCGCATAAATAAAGATATTAGGGACCTACAGACACTGGATACTACCCAGTTGGGCTTTGTTAAGGGCAGATCCTGCCTCTTAAACCTGGTCAATTTCTTTGAAACAGTCACCAAGGCCATTGACGAGGGGAAGGTGGTCCACACAGCCTACCTGGACCTCGCAAAAGCCTTCGATACAATACCCCACTCGGGCATTATAGATAAGCTCACCAGCTTAAATATAAACCCCTATGTCACTAGATGGGTTGCAAACTGGCTCAAGGACAGAACCCACATGGTTAGAATTGCTGGAGCTATGTCAGACTCCAAACCAGTTACAAGTGGCATCCCACAAGGCTCAGTCCTGGGACCTCTCTTGTTCGGTATATATTTCTCTGAGGTACAGGCCAACACGGAAGGACAGGCTGACCAAGTTCGCAGATGACTGCAAACTTGGTGCCATAATCGACTCTCCAGCCGACACAAGCATCCCCCAAAATGGCCTCATAGAAACAGACAACTGGTGCCAGAGCCATGGCCTCAAGCTAAATGCCAAAAAGTGTATAGTTATCCCCTTTGGCAAAAACAAAGTGCCCACAAATTACCACATAGGTGGTAATCCATTAAGTACAGAAGAAGTAATTAGGGACCTGGGGACCCAAGTTGATAGCAATCTCTCATTTGACAACCACGTGGCCAAAGTGGTTAGGAAAACATTTTATATAGCCCACCTAATCATGAAGGGATTCACATCTTGATCAGGTGAGGTCATCATGCCTCTCTACACTTCGCTCACCAGGCCCATAATTGAGTACAATGCCCTTTTGGGATGTACCTTACCAGACACCTGCAGCAACTGGAAAGACCCCAAAAGTACCTCACCAAGAGGATCAAAGGGCTCAAACAGATGCCATATGCTGCCCAGTTAAAGAAACTCCAGCTCTACTCAGTGGCATACCGCCTGCTCAGAGGCGATCTGTGCCTGATGTATAAAGCCATGTCCAACCCAGAATTAATGGACATGCTGCACCTCAGAAAATCCAAATCCCATCGAGCTATGAGCTCAAGAGACTTGAACCTCAGCACTGAAATAAATAGGACATGCTGGAGGGACAGATTCATAACCCAGAGGCTCCCTTCACTCTGGAATAAAATCCCAGTCCAGGTTAGGCAGCGTCCCTCATTGACTCTCTTCAAGAGGAATCTTGATGAGTGGATGGGAGATCGTAGGTTTACCCCGGGTATCACTTCTCTGTCACTGTTAGACAGAGGCACAGTATACTAACCTCAAAAAAGGGCATAGCAAAATTAATTTAAAATGGGTGGCGAAAGCCAAACACACTCTGGCTAGGCTTATAAATGCCCTAGGGCAGATAGCCTAGTATGAACCTATGAACCTATGAGCTCTTCTGCCCTAGTCCTGCATGGACTCAGCTCCTGTATGCAAATTACACCATTTGCAGGTGAAATCCATGGAAATGAGGTGAATTTGTGATCCAGGAAGCTGGAAGCCAGCTGCACAGGACTAGTGTAATCTGCAGAAATGTACTCGCTTACTAACCGAGTACATTTCTGCAAACTACAAAACAGATCCATGCCAGCTCCAAATAAAGGGTGGATATTATGTAGAAAGCATGCCAATGGCCAAATATTTGGCCATTGGCATGAAAAACAGTTGCAAAAATAAAAAAAATTAACCTTTATTTTTTTTAGCCGATCTTGGCTGTTTAAGCGTAGGGCAACGGCGTGCAAATGGGATGGGGCAAAAAATAAAATAAAAACCCTAAAATAAGCATTCTAACCAAAATCACTATTTTGCCATTATACTCAATGGCAGGCAGAAGACAGCATGGCTAGTGAATAGTGGCTGCTAAGGGGAGAAGCTCAGTGTGGGACTTGTAACTATGCATCAGCAGGCAATCCTATGTAAATGAGGGGAATGATACTTAAACCCAGATTACCCCTGTATGTGAGTCAGCACCCAACAGTGTAAGAGCAGGAATAGCTTGGTGCAAGCCTAGGAGTTAGCTGACATTATAGGGGTGTTTCAGGCATACTGTAAGTGGATTGTAGCCCTGTGGCTCAGGTTTACCCTTAGCTTAGCAGGGCTAAGCAAGGGTGTGTGTCTGAGGCTGTCTAGCACTCTTTACAGTGCCTAAGCAGGTGTGTCAGGTTTTAAAAGAAAAAAAAACAGGAAATAGCAGCTCTGTGCATATTTGAGCACTGCGTTTGTGCGGCATGCCCCTGGCCTGAAACATGAAGGCAGTGGGAAGAGAAAACAGCAGTAGGAAGGTAATCTAGGAGAACTAGCATAGCTGGCAGGTGAAATGTATCATAATCAGCCAATTACACAGGTAGCAGACCAGTCCAGCCCAGAACACTACTATAACTATGCAAACACCTTTCCCTCTGTTTTTTCCCACATACTCTACATCACCAGTGTATACAAATGGGGGAATTTTAACAAACAAAAACAACAAAATGATAGGGGCTGCAATAACTATCATACATCAACATGTGGAAGAGGTTGAGGGTGGTGAGGATGAGAAGGCTTTTGACCAACCCACAGTGAGGAGATGGAGAAGAGTGCACAGACCCAGGGTAACCTACCAGGGGCTACATGAGCTGAAGATTGTGGAGTGATATAGGGTGGACAGGGACCTTTTACAGCAAATTGTTGAGCTGTGCCGGCCACTCCTCACACACAGAGGGGAACCCATCCCAATGGATACCAAGGTATGTGTAGGCCTAAGAATACTAGCTACAGGTACCTTCCAAAGACCAACTGGAGATATAATGAGGCTGTCACAGGCATCAGCATCCAGTGTACTCCACCAGTTTCTGGATGCCATGTCAACACATGCCGGTGAGCACGTATATTTCCCCAACACCCATGAGGTGTTGGCCAGCAATATGCATCTCTTCCACCAAATAGCAGAATACCCTGATGTACTGGGTGCTATAGACTACATGCACATATGCATCAAAGCACCATCTGTTGAGCGGGGTAGGGTCTAAATCAACCACAAGGGTTTCCCCTCCATCAACTGCCAGTTTGTGTGCGATGCCCAGGGCATTATAATGAATGTGTGTGCTGGCTGCCCTGGAAGCTATCATGATTCCCACATCTGGCATCTGATGCAGCTGTACCACAGATTTCCCAGTGGGGACATCCCTTACGGTCACCTAGTGGGGGGTGCTGGTTATGCACTGGAGCCTTGGCTGATGACACCCATCAGAAATGCACACACACCCAAACAAGAACTCCATAATAAGGCACACGCACAGACCAGAGTTGTAATAGACCATGTGTTTGGGATGCTCAAGTCACGGTTCCAGTGCCTGGACACATCCGGTGGAGCCTTGCAGTACTCACCAGCTACATGTACCCAAATTGTAATCATATGTGCCATGCTACATAATATGATCTTGCAGACACAGCTGCAGCAGGAACAGCATGGGGCAGGGCCACACAGCCCCCCCCCCCCACCAATGTCAAGGCCTGCACAGGCACAAAGTGACTCAGAGGAAGAACAACCTGAGCCTGCCCCAGTAGGCAGAAGGAGGCATACCCAGTATGCCCTGGCCTTGGCAAAGAGGCAAAGCATAGCACATACACTGAGACAGGAGGGACCCAGGGAATGACACCACTCTCTGACCCGCACATACAGTAAAAGGGATGCCAAACATGACACTACCTGTGCTCAACCATGTACAGGGAGTGTACTATGTGCACCCAACATAGGCAGCCCTTCAGCACCATCTTCAATACTGACACACGCACAAGGTAAGTCACTCTCCTTACCAATTGCCGAATGGAGTAGTATGTGTTGTTACTTGTATCTATGATATGGATGTGAGCATGCAAGGGAATTGGGCAGTTGAATGGGATGCCAGCAGATAGTAGACACCTATAGTGGCACCATGAGATCTGTAACAAATACTGGTGTCAACACAGTAGCCAGTACTACACATGGTGACAAAACCCACTGCAGGACATGTGCTGGGCCACATGTGTGTCCATATGACTCACACATGCCAGTCAGGGAGGTTCACATACCCAACAACAGTCTCAGCCAGCAGGACAGGTGTAGACAAACACAAACAAAAGCTGTGCTAAGGCCTCTGAATGATGGCTATGGGTAATCACCCCCCAGGGCTACACAGACAGACTACAGCAGGTCAGGCAGTGGTATGTTAGTTATGAAGGGTAGAAAGTCAGAAACTGATATGTAGGTCAATCAAACCTAAGAGCTGTAGTACACTGATATGCATCTAGTCATCATGATAGGTTAGAATACAGGATGAAATGGAGTACCTGACATACCAGTATATTCATAGCAAATGTGTACAAGTGTCAGGTGTGCCCCCCTCAATCCTGTGTAGAAATGTAGAAACAGTTAGGCGTGCCCCCCAATCCTAAGTAGAAATGTTGTAACAGTCAGGTGTGCCCCCCTATTCCTATTTAGCCAGGTAGTAACAGTCTGGTGTGCCCCTCAATCCGATGTACACATGTTGTAACAGACAGGTGTGCCCCCCCAGATCCTATGTAGAAATGTAGTAACAGTCAGGTGTGCCCCCCTCCAATCTGATGTAGACATGTAGTAACATGTATTTGTAGGTATAATACCAGTGGAGCACAGATGACCTGAGTTGGCCAAGGTAGCAGGATAGATTGTAGCATGTGTACAATATGCAGGTATGCGTGTGTTAAGTTGGAGTGTGTTTCATATTGTGTGAGAGTGGTCAGTATGTATGCATGTTGAGGTTTGACCTGGTGGCCATTGCCCACTACTGCCGATGACAGGGCCAAGTCCTCACAACTGCAGTGCCAAAACAATTCCCTCCAGTATAACACATGCTAGCAGTAAGACATTATAAATATATGGCGGTAATATATGTCACCATCTGAAAGATGGACATGGCATGACTGTTGAGCTAGATAAACAAGCAGTACACAGGGAAAAGTACCCCAGACATACAGTATATAATGTGTAACTGTGAAATGGACACACCCTTGGAGTTGTATATACAGGTATGCATCACATTATCTGGGCTTGTAGTAGGGAATACCGATGTCTTCTGGCCGAACACTTGCAGATAACAAAGGTGATAGGACTGATGTATTGGGAAACGTCTGATGTCCCTGCACAAGCCAGCATAACTGGAATGCCCCATGCATATCTGTGAGTCAGATGCAAGTAGTGTCCATAGCATACATGCACCCAGCTCACCCAAACACCACCCATAGGTATCTTTCTGTTCTTATCCCTGCTGTTGGGAATGGGTAAAATATGACCCCCACCTGTGTATGGCAATAGCAAAAGAATGCAGTATGCAGTGCAGGTGTCACATGCAGGTGTGTCCGTAGCTTTAAGTAGCACCCTGCCAGCATCCACACCACCTGATCAATACTGATAGAAAGTATTGGCATGAACACCTAGCACACCTACCCTGTCACCCCAGGGAAATATACTGTATGGCAGTCTGGGACTGTAGGACTGACAGAATGCAATGGCCTGCTACAGCTGGCCTGCATCACCACCAAATGGCCTACAGGCCTCTGCAAAAGGCCTGTGTCTCACCTGTACTGCCAATGTATGTTATGTCATGGACACCCAAATAACAACATAACACACTCCACATACAGCATATGCAAGGCCATGTGGACAAACCATAGTAACATGTCCACCATGTCCCACTGCATGAACTGTGGGCCAACATCAAAACACAGCTGTGATGAGGTAATAACTATAGGGAAAGTATCAGAGAATGTATGCATAATGTATGGAACAGGATAGAATAATACAAGGGGGGTGGGGGCATGGGCAGCATGGAATATGCAAGGTCCGACACACAGCCATGTACACATACTGTCCCTGGCTGCAAACACAAAATGGGTGGCTACAAACCTGCCCGTACACCACAATAGGGGTAATGTCCTGACTTATGACCCCTGCCTCTGGGTAACCTGTGTGAATCTGTACAGCTCTGAGGTATTGCCACAGCAAGATAAGGCCATACTGTCATGTCGATGGATGTACAAGTATGGGATCCTCTGCCAGCACTGTACCTAGGTGCTGAACTGGATACACAGACCCAGCAGCAAATGTCTGCAGCTCCCCCTCCAGAATGGCATAACTTTTCATGGATATGTAGGCATTTGACCACAATACTGGACACAGCTGCATTCACCCTATGTTCCCCAGGACATCACTGTGAGCAAAAATGTCCACCTGACCATACTTGAGGACATAACACATCGCAGTGTATAACAGTACACATGTCTGACTATCTCTGCTAACACCAGTACCATGTAGCAGAAGTAGCACAGACACAATCACCTACAGTACACACTATCCCTTGCAGAGTGTGACACGATATTGCAAATTGATCTACAGATAACCTGCAGAAACAGTTTGCTACCTGTAGGTGTAGAACACAAAGGTCTAAACTAGAGTACAAACTACCTGGAGGTGTGTGGAGGTGGCTGTGAGTGTGAAACAACTGGACTCACTGTGGAGTGGGTTTTGCAAATGTCTTATATGGTGGCCCCATTATATGTCACAATGTCAACCTTACAAGGATAACAGATGTGAAATAGGTGAAAGGCTGGGGTGCCAATCCATACCCCTACATGTGACATCAAGGCCTGGCAAGCAAAGTTAGCAACCCTTGTATTACCCAGAGAACACTCTCAACCCATGGCTCATTCATAAACACACTTGCCTAGGCAACAACTGCTATGTTGGTAGTAACCTGCATATCGCCTACAGATAGTAACCATGGTGTGATTACAGTGGACAACAGAGGGCATGGCACCCTGTCCATCAGTACAATAGACATGCACATGCAGACAGTGTGCCTTCCCTATGTTCCCCACTGGACGCCTGCAACACCTATGGTGCCATCAAATGTGACCCACAAAGGACATACCATGCCTTAAACACATGTCCTGTATGGACAGATGCCACTGACACCAAGGAATATCTGTATCATGCTATCAATATAGGTGCAGGGTCAACCTGATGTCCATTACCAGTTCCTGCCACATGAGGCCAGGACTAGCACATCTGCTGATGACAATCTGTGTACACAACATGGGCCAGACACCCCAGGTACAGTTCCACATGTCACTGTACATGCATGTGAGACATGTGCACATCCCAAACAGCGTCCATGTCATGGACTAAAGAACACTTACATGGCAAGCTTTGCACAGCAATGGCCACACACAATAGTTACCCAGGTGACTGGATGGTGAATACAGTACCCACCTGTGTGGGCCAATCCAGACACTACACCCCTGAGCCACACTGCAGACCATTGTCATGTGGCCTGATGCCAAGGTATACTCTTCACCGAGCCTTGTATAGCCTTCTGGCACAGTCAACCACTACACACCCGTGAGGCAATGCACTCATGCATGTCAGTACTGGCACCCTGTGTCTGTGTGTGTAGTGTATGATGCTTTTGACCACATTCACACTCACTACAACTCTCATTAGCATACAGAAGCATGCTGTCTTATGTCAGCCACCTTCACATACCCTTTGTCTACATAACCTCCGGATAACCCCTGTGGTGCATGTGATACCTGCACATTACTGTATTGTGGCAAACTAACTAGTTAGGAAGTGTATTCCTGACCCTGCCAAGTGTGTCAATGTGTGTGAGTCCCTGAGAGAGTGTGGCTGTGTTGACACTGACACCTGTTCATGTGGACAGGCATGTGTACTACACCTACCGTATCACTACCATATCACTGTTGCAGATGTCACTCACCATCACATATACGTTTGGTCAGCTCATCAACATGCAATCTATGTGGCACATGCAATAACTGCATAGACATGTGATAGCGATACATTATCAGTCAGGGGTTTAAAACCCTGTACTGGTAGGTGTGTGACACAAACATGCTTAGTTTTACTCTCCCACCCCTCCCTGACTTGTCTTTGCCTCTGTCTGCCTCTCTCACTCCCTCTCTGGTGGATGTGGAGACCTTCACTTGCTTTGCTTAGGCAGCATGTGTTTTGTAAGGGATACTCATGATCAACTGATGGCCTCTGCACGAATTGCAGCCCTCCTCTAGCTGATTGCATGCGGAACAGCTATGGTAACATTCCCATAGCCAAATGCATGGAACACACTCCAATATCTAGGAACATCATGTTGGTGTTAGGCCTTTTCATTCACTGTGGGCAGAACCTAGATCTGGTGTTTGGCAAACAGTTGGATTTGGGATTTACCTCTAACAACATACACTGTGTAAACAGGCCAACACACAAGAGAGGGATGTGCCTGACATGACTACAGAATGTAAGTGTTGCTATTCTGCATTTGGAGTAATGTTGGTTTAACAGGGTGTGTGTGGATATGGCTGGTCTATATGTTTTAATACCTGTCATGACAGTGTTATGTTTTTGAGGAAACCCCCATCTGTAGGGTCATCTGCAGACTGGGCAGTGTGTGGTGCCTTTTGTTTCTTGTGTTACTCACAGAACACCTATCTAAGAACTGCAGAAGCATAGTGTGAGGCTTGCAGCCAGTACATGGTGACAGCCATGAGAGTTACTGACTTTATATCTCTCATGGGATATATGTCACAACAAACCCTGTTACAACATTAAATGTATGAGGTTATCACAGCAACATGTCAATATTGGCCCTGTGTTTGTGCCTCCAGCCACAACTCTGTCAACCTTTGTACATATGTCATGCAGTAAGAGGTGCATATGTTCTGCACACCATTATTTATTGACATCATATCTGATAACAAGCCAGTAAGATATCAGACTGCTACACATGTTATGCATAGTAGGGGTTATAATTGAGGACATAACCTGGGCATTCTGTGGTTGTGTGCACAGTATTGAGGTCTGTGTACTTATGCTGATTGTCAACAGAGTATGTATTTTGAATATGTACCTTGGCCTGTGTACAGACTGTGGTAGATGTCATTGTTCTTGGTCCTATTCTATCTGATGTGACATGCTGCTCCAGTGTATGGTACCCTATTAGCTTACATATTTGTAGGTCCAAATACACACATGTCCCATACCACAGACAGGAATTGGACCACACTGTGTAGTGGCCCAGTATATGTAGGGATAGTGTGTGAGTGGCAAATATAAGGATGGTGTTGATCAGACAGTCCATATACTGTAATATTAAGCTAGCTTGCCATATGTGGCTGTGGCTGTGTTCACATTGGTTGTGGGTATGCACTTTCACACAGGTGTCTGTTACTCTGTGCTGTGACATGCCTGTAGAGCCTGCTATATTTGCAGGTACATGTGTATTTCGCAATAAGAAATGCAGGCCAATGTTGTGGCAGTCTGCCTGTAGTTTGCACAGTGCTCTGTTACATGCCTAGCAGCTTAGTGTACTTACCCAGTGTGATGTTATGTCCAGATATTTGCCAGTTGTACTGCTGCTGGATCACCATAACTGCCATGTATTTCTGACAAAGCAGTGGGATGCTGTACAGATGTATGTCACTAACAAGTGGGTAGTATGTGGCCATGTGTCCTCTGTACCAGCAGTTATTATGTGTCAGGACAGACAGAAGTGTGTGAATGTATAACCTTTGTAGGCATATGTATTCCAGTAATTACGTGATATACCCATCTACATGGCTGTTAACATCCACATTGTCAGGCTTGGTCCACATGTCTTGCACTAAGGGGTTCAGTGTATAACTCTGGACTGACCAGAGTGTGTCAGACTGTCCATATTTATTGGCCATATGCTCTGCTGTAGTCCACAGGATCATTACTGTGCTAGCAGTGGTACTGTACTATGATGTCCTTAAGATGTCTGTCAGTAGCCAATGATGCACATGTTAAAAGCAGATTTGACTTCCCACACAAAACATATCTGTTAAGACAACCCCTATTACAGTAGCAATAGTCTACATATATACCCGCAATACATACCCGACATCCCCTTGCACTAAGAGGTTGGGACTATTGGGGCTGAAGTAGGACTCCACTCAATGTTCTGGACATGTAGTGAATATATATGTACATATAATTATCCATATATCTATATAGATATATGCACATATACATATCGACATACATAGATGATATATATATATATATATATATATATATATATATATATATATATATGTACATATATATATGTACATATATATATATATATATATATATATACATATAAACACTCAAATATATACATATACACAGCAATATATGTCTACATATAGACAGATATAGATACATATGAACATATACTTATGGATATCTACATATATATTGACAGTAATAGGTATATCAGAATAGATATGCATGCACATATAGTTATAGATATCAACATATATATCTACATAAATAGGCGGATCTGTACACATAGGATGTGCATACATATATAGCTATATATACATATATCTATATATATATATATATATATATATATATATATATATATGTATACAAAGAGCTCTACGCATGGCCATATATATGATGCACTACACAGATGTGTATACAGACATATGTATGAATATACATGTGTATGTACATGTAGACATATATCAACATATGTATATGTATGTATCTATATTCCTGTCATGTGTAAACATCACGGTTGAGTATACCTTCCCAGATGTATCTCACCATATGTATCTGATATGTGTACATTATGATTAAACAACATATGTGATGCAACAGTCATATTAATAACAAGTACTACACTATTGTGGAAATAAAGGCAAATGTTCAATACTAATCAATATGTGTATTGACAGATATATTGGAAAAACAACAGCTGTCTTCAAAGTGGTCATGGTGTAGTGGTCAAATATTGTGACTATAGTGTACAGGGTCCTGGGTTCAAGGGCTGTTCATTTTGTTGCTGGGCAGAACAAGGGCTGTTGGATACAGAGTGGGTAAGGCAGTTTTGAGCAGCTTTAAGCACGTTTGCATGAAGCTAAGCGGTGCTAAGCTACGAGTAAACATACGGGCACTTACACAGTGTAGGCTTCACTTACCAGTGCATAAATCAGCTTAGCTGTTATATTGGAGCAATGTTGATACCTGCTAAACATGACTTAGCCCTGGTAACCAGTTCACACCACTCAGTCCGATGACATAGCAGGGTAATGACATCTGTAATAAGTGTATGTAATGTCATGTACAATACATGTGCCTATGTGCTGTCATTACAGTAGCAGTGCTGTTATTTGTGTGAATGTGTTACATACAGGGGTAGTAGCCCAGGGTACGTGCTGTCACACTGGCATGTAGTGTATCATGGCAGTACTACTGTTGACAGTGCTTTCCCAGGCAAGAGTAGAGTGCTAAATGTAGTCCTGATAACAAGCACACCTGCAAGCATAGCTGGACTCTGAGGCCTCCGTGTTGTATCCCTGGTGTGTGAGCTGTGTCACAGTATATATCCCCTACTGGATAATGATCCAACATGTGGAATGTAACTGTAGACTACCATCTGTACAGCACATGTTAGTGAGGGCTTCTAACATGTAGTTATGGCATACATATTGCTGTCAAGTGTCTATCTGTCAACACATTCATCCTACTGCATAGCTATTTCCCAAGCTGATGACTGTCAGTCCCTGTACAGATGTGCAGATGGCAGGTATCTAGCTGGGATATGTACAGACAACCTATGCTTAATTGACACTGACATGTCTGCCCAGCTGTGTAAGATCTGGCACATATAGCAGACAACACCCTGTATGCACCACATGCCACGGGTACCTACACTACACTACTACAGTCAACAGAACATGCTTGGGTACAGGTCTCCATCACAGACACTAATCATGTGTTGTAATACATGTTGCACACATGCCAACTTGATCATTTCAGTAGCCATGTGCAGGAGGCACGCAGAGGATTGGCTGATGCATGTCACTCTCACCCTGGGGGTCACCACAGTGGTGTCTGTCGATAGATTGCCTGCTGCCACATGGCAGGTGGCAGGATACCACTGTACACACATCCCCTACACAACCCATCTCTCCATGGGCAATAGCTAGGTACACAGCTATGACCACCTGCAGTGATGCACCCCAATACTGACACATGTGTACATGTGCATTACTGAGAATAGCAGTGTCTGTGTGTTAGCATACCTGTATGTGGGAATTCCATGAGGGCCTTCACAACCACCGCAACACCCATTGCCATAGTCAGTCGTGGCTGCTGCTGCATGGGACATTACATGTAACCTGTTATGCTCCTTACCCTACCGGCTATACGAGCCTTGCAGTACCAGCACAGCAGTGTTGTACAAATGGGTCAGTAGGCATGGGATACTCACTGAGTTCTGGCAAGTGTGTGCACGTGTACATGGACGTATATCTGTAGGGTACAGCATTCCGAGGCCATATACTCCTATTACAATACCCATTACCACACAGTAGTACAGATAGTGTTGTTGCTGCCCATAGGTGAGGCATGACAATGCAACACCCTACTATGCCTGTGGCATGTGCATTGGCTGCATATCCCTGTAGTACCACTGTTGGGATATACAATGGGTTGTATCGCAGTCATGGGCAATGTGTGATGGTGGATATGTCAGAGTGCCATCATGGATTTCAGGGAGTACAATATCCACTGGGGCATGTGGGTGGTGTGTACACTGTCATTACACCAAGGTACACCCAGTATATGTCTCATGTACTACTGTCACCATCAACCATACAGGTAACTGATACCACAATCCAGCCCAGTTATGCATGTGCTGTGTGCAGCCTACCTGTAACACGTTGGACACATGGTCAAATTAGTTAGCGATAGGCCCAGGTCTCTCGGACATGTGTCTGCCTGTTATGTGTCTGTTAATGTGTATATGAAAGTATGTCACACTATGTATTGTCCATATACACCCATTACATCCCCATTTGCATACTGTACATGTCTCGGGATGTTCTGCATGTAACATGTAACCTGGAACACACCTCACCCTAAATGCTGTGTGGTGTGTGCAGTGAAAGCCACACACTTCAGTAGCACTACATACCTAGGTAGGGGTCGAGTCCCAGTGTTGCCAAGTAAGAGTGTGCATGTATGTGGATGGGTCTACATCAGGTTGCAGATTATACACGTTCCAGTGGGTCACCTGTCCATGTGGCACAGGCAATAACTATTATACAAACCTGTGACATGTGTTCAACTGTACTCCAGATATGTCATAGCCATGGTGTCACCACAGTGCCATACCCCATGTGGAATATGACTGCAGACCATCCTCCTGCTGACACATGTACACCTACAACACAAATGGATAACATTATGGAGACCACAATCAACCAATGTTACTAACAGCTATAATGCATCATTGCTGGATGGCTACACTACTTGACATGTATGCATTAAACTTTACTCCTGACAACATATTACACAGCAGTACTTTGGTACACTATAGTACAGTCACCATGTGCATCAGAACCGTATTATCCTGTCGCTGCATTGATGCTTTGGATGACAGGGATGTGGCACAGATATCATCATATGCACAGGGTGTGTTGTTGGTTTGCCAGAGGCCGAGGGTGGGCTATGCATTTGACACCATGTGTGTGTGGGTGAGGGGTGTAATGAGGTGAACTGGGCATGGTGATGTGGTGTGTGTAGGTATGGGATTGCCCTAGGTGTGCTCATATAGTGTGTTGGTATGCATGCACACAGTTCTGCCATGTGGGTGCCCTACACAGGTGTTTATGGATAGCTGCAGACCATACCTGGCAGGGTGCAGACACATGGACTGTACCTGCCAGGGGTTCCATGGGCAGGTCTAGGTACAGGCCTTGATGTGCTACTCTCCCCAATGATGTCAGATGTCTGCTGGAACCAGGTCCCTCCTTGGACTGGCCAGGAACATGTGTTCGTGGCCTGCTGTGGTGTGGTGTGGACAGCACCCCCCCACAGTGCCGGAGCTGGTACTGCCAGTACGTGAGCCCCTTGGTGTCCTAGCACATCCACGTTGACTGCCAGCTGTTGGTGTTGCTGGCCTATGTTCAAACAGCTATCGAAGAACTCCTCCACATGTTCAAGCATGGACAAACCACAGTTGATGAGGGCCATCATCTCACCAGACAGTCTATCCATGAGCTTGGTATAAGCATGGGTGGCACCAGACAGTTCACAGAAGTTGTCACTTGCAGATGTGAGAGCAGCCCTCTGCAGCCTCAGGCCCTGTCTGGTGTAGCATTCCATATGTACCTGCACCACCATGACAGCCTGAAACATGCACCTGGTGGTACCAGTTGTGACACGGCTGTCAGGGGTATGACGACTGGCGGCCCTACCACAAGCACCCTGGGACATCTGCCTATGTGGTGCCCTGCCAGACATCTGGCTATGCTTGCTGTGACCAGACACAGTAGGCATGTTTACCACACTCTCCTGTGCACTGCCACTAAACTCCAGCTGTCCCTCCACTATGGCCACTGGTGATGGGGCATGTATAGGCACTGAAACCTTGTGGGATTTGGGGTGGCTAAAAGGGGGATGTCAAATGATGGCATTGATTTGGCCCCCTGACAACCCCACCTGTGCCTCAACAGTACTATCATCATCTTCGGTGTCTGTATGGACATCGACATCAGATTGCATGCAGGAGGGACACTGATCCACCTCGCCACCTGTGGGGGAACACAAGAAACGTACTTTAAGATCTGTACAGCATTGCATAACAGTACACACATACACACACATACACACACCACCTTAATACCTACCTGTCCATGACTTTACAGACAGTCCCACATTTATTCCCATGTGTTCTCCATCCTGCATCACACTTGGTAACATACACTCATTGATACCACTCATTAAGGTATCATTCCTCTAAATGCCTAGACAAGTGATCACAACACAAGACTTGTTACTCAATTACCTCCGTGACCTGAGTGGAGTGGTTTTACATGGCCTCACTGCTGTCATTCAATGTTCACCCTGTGTATGTCTGGACATCATGAGCATGGCCCGTATATGTAAGGGGCTACTATGTTCACTCCATAATTTCACGCACTGGAGTGTCATGTGTAAGTATTGCTCAGTACATGCCAGATATGCTGCTCAATCAACCTATCATGTGACAACTGTAATATATGGATACACTCCCTGGTGTTGTTTAGTAATTCCCCAATGCATCTATAGTGCTGCATACGTGGGTTCTCGGTCACCTCTCTGCTGAATGCGATATTAAGGGTATACCTGGTGTCTACCTTCCCTCCCAATACATGTTACATGCTACACACCTTATTATACTATCAGCTGTCCTGTGATTACATACATGACAAGTATTCCTGGTGTGTCATGTGTCAGTCCATGTCCATGTACTGCATGATCCCAAAGGGAAATACTGCTGTATGAACAACCCCACAATCACACATGTGCATACATGGACACCCACATAAACACACACACATGCACACACGCATCCAACATGCATCAACCTCCCTCCACTTCACCAGCGTGACCCTACAGACAAAATAACCACCCACCGACACACACACACACACACACACACACACACACACACACACACACACACACACACACACACACACACACACACACACATATACAGGTGAGGTTGCACAATGATAGTACACACAGTCCTCCTATTACCTATCTGTCAACATGCATAACATATGGTACACAATAGAATGCAGTGCAGCTATAGTCAATCCATGCTAGCAACAGTATACATGTGTGTGATGCATGTGCTATGTTAGCAGGTGATGCCCCTTCCCCTGGATACCACTGCACCCATGTACACAGTATTGTTGTGCACCTGTTCTTCAGCCTGCCATGTACTGTGTACCAAACCTCACAGGTGTACAACCCATTGCTGAATGTGCAGTTCCGTGTCAGTTATGTCAGCTCTAATGCTCACAGCCCCTATGTTTTTCAGCAACACATACCTGGGATGATATGTGGACAGATGTCATTTGTGAATGCCTGATGTCGGGTTTACAGATCTCAGCATCAGCGGACCATGTATGACCAATCCAATACTAGTACACTGACAACCATCAAAGCATACTGTGACTATGGAGAGTGTACACACCCTTACTGATATGGCGCACCTTCCTTGATCTGCCATGGGACCAGATCACCGCATATATTACCAGTACATGAGCCCGATATATGACATATGTCCTGTACATTCACGTGCAGCATCTACAGAATGTGTTACGTGTGTGAATGCTGACCGCGATGCATACACTCCATGTGTGCATATGTGTGCACACCCTTATCATGACAGTTTGTTGCACCTATTGTTATGTGTACTACAGCAGTCACTACTCCTGGCAGGGGTATACTAGCATGGGCCATCTGCATTTGCTAGTGTATGTTCAGTCTGCTCTACACATGTCTCCCAAATCTTCATGATTGCAAGTCTACTCATGTGCACATCCATTGGTGTTCGCACACTGCCGTCACTATTGCTGTGGGGGTAGGGTTACATCTGCCACAGCTCCTGAACCTGACTGTGTGCAGATACAGCCATTCTTAGCATCCTTAGGATCCCTGCTGCAGTGCACTGGTGTATCATGCTGACACTGCCTCCCCACATTCATCCTTTTTGCAGATGCTTGACAAGTAAGGCCTACACATGTGTGTCAGTTTGCAGTGTCCCATACACTGAACACCACATGTTACAGCCTAGTCCCCGCTGATAATGTGGACCACAGTAAAAAGTTATGCCTGAGTGTAGCTCTGTAACAGTTGCCTTGTATTACTGGTATATACACTGTTGTTGCACTGTATACAGGTGATGTTTCACACATGTCCCTACTGTAGGCCATGTCTTCCACCATTATGTTACTCCCTGTGGACACATTCTGCAATGACAGGAAGTTAGTTGTCTTGCAGGTGTCTGACATACCCTTCCAATACCCCATCATGGTCACCACTGTGATGCCATGCATTTAACAGCAACAATATGTGCACATGTACAGCATGCATTCTGGGTAGGTGTGTTAGATGTGTGCATGGAATATACCATAGCCATTACATGCCCGGTGCATTGGCAAGCATCAATATAAACCATACTCACCAGCTACAGGCTGCTGCCTTGGTGGTATACCGGAGGGACCTACATAAGGGGGGGTGAGAGATGCAAAGTCAGTGGCCACACCTGTGGCATTGCTACAGGTTGGGTGCAGCATTACAGTGCATTAACAGTACATGTCCACAATACTACCGCATATGCACATCTGTTTATCACTACTATGCAGCAACAAACTATATCTATGACATGTCAGATATGCATGATCTACCTGTACAGATGCAGATGCATATGCAACAGTGGTCTACTGATGTGCCCTGTGATCTTACCTGCATGATCCTCAGCCGGAGTGTGAGTAACACCCACCTCCACAATGGTGTCCGGCAGTTGTTGACTATCCGGACGGGCAAGTGCAAGGAAGCTGGCGAGAAGCTCCTTGACATGTGTCGGGGGGGATGGATGGCATGCCCCCCTGTTGTGAGGTGATCCCCCAAGACTGCAGCAGCATGCTGAAGGGCATTGCGAAGCAGGTCAGAACAATGATGCTGGACCTGCTCATAACTGCAGTTGTGCAGTCCGACATCATTGACCATAGTTTTTCTGCATAGCTGCCTAGCTTGAGCATTTTCTGGCTTGTTAAACTTGATTTCTGTATTAGTAGCTGTATTTAGAGCACAACCAAAAGCTGTTTGCTGAATTTCCTGTTTGCACTTAATTTTAAACCGTTTTTTTCTTAAAACTTGCATATTTTCTGTCCTTGACCTAGCACTCTTGTGTGGGGTCATTTACTGCACTGTTATAACTTGATATTACTTGTGAACCTCTGCTATCTCTGTAAAAAACAAAAACAAAATCTTGCTTTTTTCCCACTTTTCTGAGAGTTAAAAAAGTTCAGTTACAGGCTTGCTGTTCCTGAACTGTTTGAAAGTTTCTGTGAGGCCATTTTTGCTTGGGCTGGAGGAGGTTCTCTCTGTTGATCAGTGGCAGTGACTAACATTGAGCAGCTTCCCTGCCCCCCGTAGAGGTGGTTACTGACTTGAAACTGTAGTTTTATTGGACACCAGCGGTCATTTCCATAACTCCTTCATCTTCCTCTCTTAAAACCCAGTTGCCTCGTGGTTTGGGCGTCTTTTCAGGCTTGTTGGCTGTTGGTGAAGCACCCTCCAAGAGGAAAAAAGCTGAGAAGAGGAGCCACTTTGAGATTTTAAGTATTTTTTCTCTGTTTATTTGCTAAGTTTTTCTGCATAGCCGCCTAGCTTGAGCATTTTCTGGCTTGTTAAACTTGATTTCTGTATTAGTAGCTGTATTTAGAGCACAACCAAAAGCTGTTTGCTGAATTTCCTGTTTGCACTTAATTTTAAATCGTTTTTTTTCTTAAAACTTGCATATTTTCTGTCCTTGACCTAGCACTCTTGTGAGGGACATTTACTATGCTATTTTAACTTGATATTACTTGTGAACCTCTGCTATCTCTGTAAAAACAAAAACAAAAAAAATATTGCTTTTTCCCACTTTTCTGAGAGTTAAAAAGTTCAGTTACAGGCTTGCTGTTCCTGAACTGTTTGAAAGTTTCTGTGAGGCCATTTTTGCATGGGCTGGAGGAGGGTCTCTCTGTTTATCAGTGGCAGTGACTAACATTGAGCAGCTTCCCTGCCCCGTTAGAGGTGGTTACTGACTTGAAACTGTAGTTTTATTTCCCTTTTGGGTCTATTCCTGCTTCTTTCCAGCCCCTGCTATCAAGCGCTTTAACGTGCTTTTTAGCACGATTAGCGGAGTTGCCACTAGAGCAGCATCGGGCAGCGCCCGGTTAAACAAGGTTAAACTCTTTCTGGCTCCAGAAAGTCTGTTCTTCAATTTTTCCTTAGAACTGCTCTGTTAGGAACCTAAACAGTTTACACCTACACTAAAAGTGCAGCACTTGTTCCAAATAGCTTTTTCTTCTCAAAAGCTCAGCACTTGTCTTATAAGCATATCCCTTGTCTTATAAGCATTCTCTTTGCAGGTCAAGCACTCCTATATTATACAAATCTCTCACTAGCAAAACCCCCAGGGTGCCCACTTCCTGCTAAGCCCACTACTTTTCTGTCTCATACCAACTCATAATTCTTTCTAGCATGTCGAAGGGTCAGATGCTGGCGTCCTCTCCTGCCCAGTTGGTGAATCTGGGAATTCTGAGACAATGTTACAATTGTCTCATGTACACGGACAACCCTCTCCTCCTCCCGTAACACTAACACTTGTGAGAGATGCAGCTATTTAGCCAGACTGGAGGCTGAGCTCTCTCAACTCAGGACTGGCAAGACCAGGCAGGAGGAGAAGGCAACTACACACACCACAATACCAGTCTCACATAACTCAACCACACCACTGAATCAAACACATAAACACACTAAGACATACTTGGAGGCTCTGAGTAAAATTTACCTAAACAGCAGAGGCCTCCAAAGCAGACACTGGCAAATGCAAACTCAATACACCACACAAACAACACATAAAACACAAAATCAGTGTGCATAGCAGTCACAGCCCTTAAGGCAAATAAAACACCGAACATACTTGTCATAGGGGCCTCCATAGTGAGACAGACTGGCGTCCCGCTCACCAGACTGAGTAAGGAGAAGGTCACAGTAAGCTGCCTGTCGGGCGCTAGAATCCGCCACATAACACAAGCACTCAGGTCTCAACAGCAGGTACAAGTGCGACAAGTCGCTCAGTCATTGTCACGCTGGTGTCAGCGACCTGAGGCGTACCTTGGACTACATGAAAAGAGACATTGAGGCTCTCTGATTATGTAGCCCAGGCAGGTATGACCCTGACCTTGAGCAGTATCCTACCTTCACCTAGAATGATGCCACAATACAGTGATAAGATGATCAGCTTTAATAATTGGCTTAAATTCTGGTGTCATTCAAAGGGATCAATGTCTGTCTGCCTGGGATGACATGCTGGACAAGCCACGCTGCTTCGCAGGGACAGCTTGCACCTGTCACCCCTAGGCTTCGGATATTGGCAAGGCTCTTGCCACCCCCATAGTGCCTTTTTTAGGCAAGGCTCAAATTCTAAACCTACCACCCTAGAACACAAAAAAGTAAAAAAAACTAAGGGTAATGCTGCTCAATGCCAGAAGTCTCAATCTCAAGATGCATGCACTCGAGGCCCTTCTCAGTATGGAGAACATCGATGTCTGTGCTGTGACAGAAACCTGGTTCAAGGCTCCTGAGAGCACCCCAGCACTAGCAGGTTTCACCTCATATCATGCGTTCCGGCCCCAAAATCCGGACAACACCAAGAAAGGAGGGGGGGTGTCCATATTCATAAAGGACACCCACACCTCAAGGTTGGTGGCAACACATGATGCATCTGAGACCATCCAGGTGCAATTAACCATAGGCAAGACTGCTCTGCAATTTGTAGCATGTTACAGGCCACCCTCTCAAACTCAGGAACCTCACATGGCCTTCCTGAAAACAATGGAGGGGATAAATGTATCTCCAAACACCATCATACTAGGTGACTTCAACTACCCTAATATAGACTGGGAACACTACTCAAGCCCAAATACTCTAGCCCAAAGGTTCCTGGAGTTCATAAACTCAAATGCCATGGAACAACTAGTCACCATCCCCACAAGAGGAGAAAACATACTTGATCTCATCATCACGAACATGGGATCAAAATGTTCAACACCGGAGTATACCCCTCACTGGTGAGATCAGATCATAAACTAATCTCGCTGGAGGTCCTCATCCGCCCACCTGAAATAAAAGACCACAGTGAAAAACTTCTCAAAGCCGACTTCACACTTCTAAAACGAATGTGGTCGCCTTTAAGGCCCCTGAGCCAGTGGTAAACATTACTCAAACCACTGAATCACTTACAAATGCCTTCTACCAGCACCTACAGGACTGCATGGATCAGGCAATGACAAACAAAACTAAGACTCTTTGTACCAAAGGCAAGCATCCAGTCTGGTGGACCCCAGCCATAAACAAGCTCTACAACAAAAGGAGGAAGCTACTACAAGATAGAGCAAAATCCTTGAAAGGTAAGACACCTTTGATCATTATAAGTAAAAAACTAAGAGCTCTCATAAAATCATCCAAGGCAAATTTTGAGAGAAAAAATGCCAAGGACTCAAAGACAATCATAAGGCCTTCTTTAACTATGTTAGAAACCTAGGAAGAAACTCCCAGATATGCTCAGAATTAGTTCAAAATGATGTGAAGATTACTGAACCTACACACATTGCCAACATACTGGCTGACAGGTTCAGTGCAAACATCCCCCCTCCCCAAAGGAGAGATATCTATACCAGAGGATTGTAGCCCCCCAAACATCTCCAACACCCAGGTGAGAACTGCTCTCTCCAAAGCAAAAAACACAGCATCCATGGGACCGGATGGTGTCCCAGGCTGTGTGCTCCATGAACTCAATGAGGAATTAAACCGCAGTTAGGACAGCTGTTTAATCTTAGCCTCACCTCAGGATCGTGCCCAAGGGTGGCGCCACGGCAACTGTGGTCCCACTTCACACAAGGCGGTGCCTCCACCGACCCTGGGAATTACCGTCCCATTAGCTTGACAAGCCTTATTTGCAAAGCCATGGAGAGGATCATAATGGAACTCATAAATAAAGACATAGGGAACTTGCAGACTTTGGATCCAACCCAGTTTGGCTTTGTCAAAGGCAGATCATGCCTTTTAAACTTGGTTGACTTTTGAGACAGTCACCAAGGCCATTGATGAGGGAAGGCAGTCCATACAGCCTACCTTGACCTGGCAAGGCCTTCGACACAATACCCACTCAGGTATCATCGAAAAACTCATCAGCTTGAATGTAAACCCATACATCACAAGATGGGTTGCAAACTGGCTAAGTGACAGAACCCACAGGGTCAGAGTTGCTGGAGCCATGTCAGACTCAAAGCCTGTCACAAGTGGTGTCCCACAGGGATCAGTCCTGGGTCCACTCTTGGCATCTACTTTTCTGAAGTACAAGCAAACACAGGAGGGTTATGGCTGACAAAGTTTGCAGATGACTGCAAACTGGGTGCCATAGTCGAAAACACATCTGACACAGATATCCTTCAGAAGGGCCTCACAGAAGCGGATAACTGGTGCCAGAGCCATGGCCTAAAGTTAAATGCCAAGAAATGCATAGTCATACCCTTCGGAAAAACAAGGTTACCCCTAGCTACCATATAGGTGGCAATCCACTGAGCACAGAAGAAGTCATCAGGGATCTGGGGACCCAGGTTGACAGTAGCCTTTCGTTTGACACTCATGTTGCTAAAGTAGTTAGGAAAACCTTCTACATTGCCCACCTGATCATGAAGGGATTCACATCTAGATCAAGGAGGTCATCGTCGTCCCCTGTACTCATCACTCATTAGACCTATGATTGAGTACAATGCCCCATTCGGAATGTATCTGACCCGACACCTGCAGCAGCTGGAAAGGCCCCAAAGTTCCTCACCAAAAGGATAAAGGGTCTCAAAAATGTCTTATGCTGCCCGACTGAAAGAACTCCAGCTCTATTCAGTCTCATACCGCTTGCTCAGAGGTGACCTGTGCCTGACATATAAGGCCATGTCAAACCCTGATTTGATGAATATGCTTCACCTCAAAAATCTAGATCCTCAGAACCACAAAGGGCGGAGACTTAAACCTTGACCACGGTTATTAATAGAACGTGCTGGAGGGACAGATTCATCACCCAGAGACTCCCTATGCTGTGGAACAAAATCCCGGTACATGTGAGGCAGAGCAACTCGCTGGCCTTGTTCAAGAGGAATCTTGACCAATGGATGGGGGATCGCAGATATACCCCAGGGATTACTTCAGTGTCACTGCTTGACAGAGGCACAGCAAAATAATAGGCATAGTTTTATTCAAACTAAAGGGGTGGCGAAAGCCAAATAACTATGGGCTAGGCTTATAAATGCCCTTGGGCAGATAGCCTAGTATGAACCTATGAACCTATGAACCTATATGGACTAGGTCATTCCACAGGGCGGTCCGCTCCTGCTGCTCATGGGCAGCCTGGCAAACAGGACAGCGTAGTGCTGGATTATGTGGTTTAGCACTATTTCATTCTCAGCAGCTGAGTAAGCAGGGAGCCGTCCATGCGACATGGATGGAAATAGGTCAAAGCAACTCATACAGCAAGGTTACCAAAGTTCTTAATACACATTTCTGTCACCCCCCACCATATCAGTGACAGCAAACTACACATGCAACTCAATAGGTATGGCTACAGCGTACCCACCAGTGGGACAGATATTGTATTGTACCACACTTTGTGCTATGTTTTTGTAGCCATGTTCCCTGTGTGGACACTATCATTGTTGGCCTGTTACAGATTATTCACCTGCATGCCATTGTCAGGGCCGCTATGGTTCCATATATGCTGGTGGTATTCTTGCTATGTGATTGCTGCACATCTGAAATGCTGTGTTATTGGGAGTATCTATGCATGCTGTTGGACATATTCCGGGATTGTGTAGACTATTACCACATATGTTCTATAACAGTGACACAACAGCATGTTTAGGGAATATTTGCCAGCAGAACCACCTCTCCAAACTCATCTGCTCATGTTACCAGGCCATATCACACGTGGGACCCACCCTGGAGCCTCCTCATATACTGGTCGGGCATTACCTTCAGGTGGAACCAACTCAGGGGATGTTACCCCCCTCAGAGGCACACACAGACATGATCTTGTCCCCCGAGGTCAGGTTCAGGGTCTGTTGCATAGCGGGCTCCACAGACACATGTGGGATGTGCTGCATCACCTTGAGGCACCCAGTACACATTCACAGGGTCCACATGCTCCTCCTGCTCAGCTCTAGGCCAGTTACCTTCGGGATGTGGACTGCTGTTGTGAGTAGCAGTGGGTGGGAGGCTTTTTCCCATTGTGTCCATATTGGGGCTTCCACATCACAGACCACACACACCATCCAGGGTGTTTACCCACCACATGTGTCACATACCACCCCTGTAGGCTGTCGTCTATATCTACCAACCTGGACCACCTACACAACTATAGCTGCCATACTTCCCCATATTCCCATTTCCTATTTTACAGACAAGGGCAATGTGGTCCCAACAAGGGGTTCACATGTGACATACCTGTCCATGTTGCACACACTGACAGCTGTATATATCTGTGTGCATTACTATGTGTGCTGTTCCCTCGCACATAGCATGCAGCACTGTGGTGGTAATATAGGGGACGTGTATTTACATATGTGTGTGTGTGTGTGTGTGTGTGTGTGTGTGTGTGTGTGTGTGTGTGTGTTTGTATATATGTAGATATGTGCATATAGGAATATATCTATATATATGTAGATATATATGATGTATATATGTGTTTATATATATATATATATATATATATATATATATATATATATATATGTATATATATATATATATGTATATATATATATATATATATATATAATTTTGTTTTTAATGTACATACATATAATATATATATATATATATATATATATATATATATATATATATATATGTGTGTGTGTGTGTGTGTGTGTGTGTGTACATATGCATACCTATATATGGGGTACATTCAGACATCAGGTCCACAATCTCAAAACACCTTCCTGCACAGCTGCACTGTTCTGCCTTGCTACAACACAGACAGGTGCCACACATGGACACAGCCTAACATCAGGGGGATATATGTAAGCCAGATTGCAGGTAACCTGATTACACACCTATGACATTCTAGTATGCTACAATACAGGGTAACCTGAGTATCCTGCAAATGCTGGGCTGTGGAACCCATGTGTCCATCATGATGACATTACTTCCATCACCAGCTATTAGCCACAATAATATACATGCTTCCCATTGCACAACACACACTATGATGGCTTACATCTTATCCATCAGTGCTACTCTGCACAGTTGATGGGTATGGCCCACTACCCACAGGGACAGACTCTATTGTCCTTAGCAGTTGTTCAGCTGAACATCATTACAACAACATCTGATGGCACATATAAATCAATCTGCATCATCTGTCCCATTATTATGGACCAAGTACTACAGTCAATTACATGCATATATACTTCACATACCTGTTGTGGGAATGAGGTCTGTTCTGGATACTGTCCTTGTAAGGATTTTTGTTTTGTTCTCCTTTGGCTTGGCCTTTAGCCAGCTTTCTTTCTTAGTTTGTTCAATTGTTTGTTTGATTCACATTCAATTTCACTTTCTTTCACTCTCTCCAGTAAATGGATTGAGCTGCTTTGAATAGAATGCAGCATGGCTTTTGTAGGTGGTGCACATGATCAGGTGATGGCCTCTGCACCAATCAGTGTCCTCCACTTGCTACCTGCATGCAGCCAGCTGTGTAGTACTTCCAATTACCACTGTCATGGCAATCCACTACTATAAATCCCTACATCATGTGGGCATGATCCCTTTACCTTACCTGTATGGTGGACATCCTTCCTGTGTATGGGTAGCAGTGTTACAGACAGCAGGAAGCAATACCACTTACAAGAGAACTTGCACTCTCAGGCCAGCTACATATTTGTGTGAGGTTCCAGAACTACAGACAGACAGAGTGTGAGTAGTGTTGTTGTATGCATTCTATACAGGGTTTCTATGTACATACTAGTTTAACAGGGAATGCAGTCTGTCTACATAGCTTTCAACTGTGGGCCTATCCACTTGATGGCTAGAGGTGTGCCTGTTATGTTTTGTCTGTCCACCACACAGGTCTTGTGTCAGATATATCACTGGCAGTGTGTGTGTTGAGTGCTATCAGTATATGGCTACATCCATTTGTGTTTCTAACTTCATATTCCTGACTAAGGGTATGTTGCAGGCTATCCTGTAACACCAGTGACTTGCTTAGTGTATGACAATACTATTTTACATATGGCCCTGTGTTCCAGCCTCTGTCCTCCATCTGCATACCAGGCTTTGTCCATATGACATATTGTCAGGGGTTGTTATGTAGTGGGCTGTGAGTATGTCATGCTGCCATTCCTGCCATCATTCCACTGCTGTTGTGGCCCACACATATTGTGGGGTTGGGTCCATATATATGTTGGCTTCATCTGCACAATACATGCGTGCCTTTCTGCAGTCCAGAGGTCAGTGTATGTAACAGTGGTGTATGGCCCTGTATGTCAGTCTATGGGGGATGCACCATAACTAACCCAGGCTGTCACAACATGTGAGGGGTATCAGGGGTAAGCTGCCTTAAGGTATCTGAATGTACATTGACATACAATTCACCTTGGGTAAATGCAGGCCTACTGCTTCCTGCCATACAGACTGTTCTGTTTGTCAGTGTGATTGTGATGGTGTCAGTTATGCCTTGTTATGTAACAGATACATCCCATTGTGTCAAATGCGGCCTTTATCCCCTACGGATTGTGTACAGAGTGTAGATAGGGGCTGCTGGACTATACATCTGCATTACATACTGTTGATTGATTGTTATCCTGTGGCCCAGTCTGTCTTTACTGTTGTACTACTTGAAGGCCTTGGCCTGGACAGCAACATATGTAACCCTTTCCAGAATACTATATTAATTTATCTGTTTGACAATTGCATTAGTTTGTTTGTATGTATTACAGAGTCTAAACAGCTACATGACATGGCATATACAACTGTAATAAAAGCTTTCCCATGTATGCAAACCTGTGTGTGGTGTTATATCCTTTGACCTCTCTGTGGGTATATGTTGCAGGCAACAATTGTCATATAGTGCTCAGTTGGTAAGGTGGCAATACTAGGTATAGTGACTGTTCTGTATTGTGTGTACCCTTTACATATGTATCTACCTATACATATCTCTTGTGTGTGTATGTGTAGTTTTATATATACATATATATATGTGTGTGTGTGTGTGTGTGTGTGTGTGTGTGTGTGTGTGTGTGTGTGTGTCTGCATAGATGTGTCTATGTATATGTGTAGATGTGTCTATGTATATGTATCTTAGGAATGTTGATTGCTTCCACATTGTACATTCCCTATGTTAGTCGGACTGTACTGCATGATATGTTACTGATACCAGCCTGGCATCATACAGGTGGGATGGAGTATTGTTAACATCTTGTGCCCATGTTGTGTCAGGTCCTGGTTATGGGATTTGCAGCAGTTGGTATTGTATTGCAGGGCAGACGTGTTCAACTGTGGGGGGGATATCTATACGTACAACATGTATGTTGCTTGGGCCCCCTCACCCCCATTAACGGTGCATGTGGTCATATATGTTTATGTTATGTTCTCTTTTGTATCTATAGATATATGTCTGTATATACATATAAAGCTATATATCTATATATTTACTTACACATATATATCTATATCTATATATATATATATATATATATATATATATATATATATATATATATATATATATACATATATATGTAGAAATATATATATATAGTTGTATGCATATATATATATATATATATATATATATATATATATATATATATATATATATATATATATATATATATATATATATATATGTATATGTTTCTATTTAGATATAAATATACACACACACACACACACACACACACACACACACACACACACACACACACACACACACACACACACACACACATACATCTACATGTTTGAATACATTTCCTGTACTGTTGAATGACTGTGCCGGATGATATGTTTGTTAAAACATCAGGGTTATGTATATCTCACATGGCTTAGTGGTAAATCACTTTGGCTATGGGTGTGCTGGGTCCTGGGTTTGAGCCTTGCAGAGGCTGTTTATTTTGTTGCTGGGCAGAACAAGGGCTGTTGGATACAGAGTGATTAAGGCACTTTTAAGCAGTTGTAAGTGGGTTTGTGCAGAGGTAAGCACTGCTAAATGCCGTTTACAATTTCTTATACTGATTTAGCTTCTCAGTTGCTTAACTTGTGTAGGTATTGCTTACCCCACGCAAACAAGCTTAAACACACTTACTGCTGCTTAAAAGTGCTTACTCCCACTTACCCCCATGCTAATTTCTTTAAAAGAAAAGAAAAAGGATTGATAGGAAAGTGGTGAAAAAGGGGCAGAAAGAGGGAAAGACAGTAGGGGAAATAGCTAGGGATGTGCCAGAAAGGTGTAGGGAAGGTCCATAGCTGCCCATTTCTTCTACAGCAACAGGTGTGCATATCCACTGAATTTGGAGCTAGATTTGGACACTCAAACCCCTGAGAGAGGGCTGAGGACAACAATAATATGTTGTGATGCCAATTAGACCAGATTACATGTGTCCAGTGGACACATGTGCAAAATGGGCAGCTATGTATGGGGTGAGATTTTTTTTTTTGGGAACAGATTGCCCTTTTTTTTCAGGTGAGAGTGGGATGTTGGGGAGGGATAGTAGGTATATTTGAGGAGGAAGGTTGGGTAGGTTAACAGACAAGGCAAACAAGACACATACAGGGGTGGTATATGACACATGTGGGGGGTAAACACCTTGATGGGGAGGGGTGTTGGGAAATCGGAGGCCCATGAGCCTCCTTTTGGAAACAGTGGGACTGAGGTCCTCACCCATGGGCAGTTACTACTGCTCCTTCACAGCCCAAAGGTGGCTATGCTGGAGTCTGAGTCAGAGAGCCAGGCCAACCCTATAATCATGACACGTGGCCCTCGAGCTGGTGTAGCAGATCTCCGACCTCCCTGCGGAGCTCACTACGTACCATGACCTGGACCTGGTGACGGGTGACAGGTTCCTGTCCGAGCCCCTTCTCCTGAGGTGGCTCCACCCAAAGGTGGTGCAGGACCAACAGACGAGGAGGTCCCGGGTTAGGCCCCAGATGTGCTGGTGCCCAGTGCCACGGCCAGCTGAGGTGGGACAGGTGGGTCCGCTGGGACCCGCATTCTCATATGTGCTATGGTGTTTATGTTTTACCAACATATGTGGATTAGTAATAGTCAACACATTCCAGGATTAGGTATAAAAACATGCATAGATATTCCCATTAACCCAGACACCAGATATGGAACAGTTGCACAGCAAACAGAACACATGCATATATGGGACCACAATGATAATTACAACAGCATGCAGGTACAATGATGGTACCATGCCACCAATGCTGGAGTATTTCAACATAGCACATGCATAGAAACAGATTTAAATAATTATCAAACAATCAGACATATGTCCCAACTATACAGCTAAGTCAACATATACCAATTGAGTTGGGTATTTAGTTTATTGTTACAGATATGGTGGGGGGGGGAGATGTCAATTAACAACTAGTATATTCCTGTAGTTCACATTACTTTCCTAGTCAGTGCCGTTATCTGTACCTTACAAGTATTAGTACACTACCCTATTGCCTTACTATGGACATTGGTATGGCTGTCAACAACTATATACATGTACTGGTTTTACCTGCAGTATACACCTCTTACCTGGTATACATGTGGAGAATTGTTTTTTAACACTAACTGTTTCTACACATACTCCCAGATTCCAGGTTGATGTTATGCACATACCTGTCCATCTCTTTTTGCACAGACTCTGGCCATGTCTTGACCACATGCAGGTGAACCAGGACATATTTAGACTATTGCTCTCTTCAACCTTTAGTGACTTACAACACTCTTATACAGGATTTCCTAGACAGTTATATTATGTAGCTCAGTGTGGGTGACAGTGTTCAGTGATACCTTATTATTCAGAGTAACTGCAACACTCACAATTCCATGCAATACCAGTGTAAACAGTACCAGTACAGGGTATCAATCTTTTATTTCTGGGCACAGTGTTCGTATCTGATGGACCTGTGGGAGCAATGTTTGTTAGCACTACCTGAATGCTGCCACACAAAGTACCAGATTCCACATTAGTATTATGCACATACATCTCGCTCTGTTACTGTACACACTGTGGTCACAGCTTGACAACATGGGGGTGTAGATGGGACATACTTGGCTTATTACTCTCATAGTTTGGGGAGTTTCTAGAGTGACAGGTTTGTTCTTATAGATGTTTGACAATCAGTTGTATTTCTTGTTTGCTGCCTATACATCTGGGATCATCCCACTGATTTCCCAGGGGGACAGGGTGACAGGCAGCAGATATGGACCAATTTACTGGACATTATGGTCATATCTGTACAGTTGTGGGGTATGTTTCTGTATGCAGACAACTGCCACTCCCAGGATTTGAACCATGGCTGTGTGTGCTAAAATACAACAGTTTGCGTCTCAGTTGTGTGTGCTATTTGGATTTTGTTGTCTGTCTTTTCACTGTTTTCTGTCTATGTCTCTCTCAGTTGTACTAAATTACCTCTGTGGATTACACCAGTCATATTCAGACATTCCTACACATTTTATTTATGTTGCACAGTGTGGGTAACAGTGCTTGATACAACAGTACTATTAAGTGATTGCAAATCTACATTACCATATGATACCAGAGTAAACACATGCAGTCCAGCAGTTAGACATTTATTGTCAGGCTATTATGCTTTTATTTACATACAACCTGTATGATACTCTTCCTGCCATATTCTCTGGTATATGCAGTACTTACCTTAAACAATGCAGGTTTTATACAGGCAATTAACTTACTAAAACTTTTAGATTTACTTTTTATGACAGTACATGCAAGAGTATTACTAACCTGCCTCACGTCTCAACCACTCCAAGCGACATCCATGGGTGTCCTGGTTCGCAGCCCACTCACTTGATGCTGTGAAGGACATAAGAGGAATATTTAGCCATACCTATCCATAATATACATGAGCTGGCAATTATTAAACAGGTAGTGGAGTAATACTTATACAGAGCTGGGAACTCCCCTGTCCTCCTAGCCTCTTGCATCCACTGATCCAAGAGATCCCCCATTTGCCGCTTCAGGTCAGCATAATGATGCCTGACCTGTTCACCAGTTTGGGGTATGCCAGTGGCACTGGTGAGGTCACGGGCAAGACAGTCCCAGGCTTCTGCTTTATATTGGGAACCCTGGTACTGGCCCTGCAGCAGTCTCTGCTGATGGCCTTTGACAGGGAGTCCTGCCATGACTCTGGACTCCTGGATGCCCCAGCGCTGCGCCCGAAAGCGAACACCCTCTCCTATTTCAGACATAATGCCTGCAAGAGGAAGCTACAACCAGTTATGAGATGTATTCCCACCTGTTGGGTTTAAATAAGGACGATTTGCCGCACTGTGCTGTGATTGGACATTTTTGAAAAGGCTAAGCTATGGGCAAACCTGCTTACCTAAGGTTGGCATTGTTTAAAGGGGTATACCAATGGACAAACTGAGTTATCTGGTGTATACATTGCTTACACCTACTAAGCTGGGCTGTCCAATGCTTAGTGTTACTTAATATTTAATTTGCATTATATTTGCTTTTTTGGCATTGATTTATTATTCATTACATGTTATGTATGTGTCTGGTATCCATGATGTACACTGTATTGGGTCCTTGTGTTTATTAGGGGACTTCAACACTTTATTACAATTACACCTTACATCTGGGCTTACTGCAGTACTCCATTTCACATATTTATGTTACGTAGTAGGTTATACAACATAAGACTGTATATAGATTCCTTTCACATGTTCAGTTTGATTTTCCTATAGTGAGGATTTGTTTAGTGATAACACAATTGTATATATTGGTGTGATGGCTTAGTGGTTAACTACTGTGACTATAGTGTACAGGGTCCTAGGTTCAAGACCTGCATAGGCTGTTTATTTTGTTTCTGTTCAGAACAGCGACTGTTGGATACAGAGTGATTAAGGCACCTTTAAGCACTTGTGAGCATGTTTGCATGGGTTTGTGTGAGGATAAGCTATGCTAACATTTGGTTAAATCTGCTTACAGAGAGTTAACTTCAATACTGCTTAACTTGTGTGCGCATTGCTTACCTCCGCACAAACAGGCTTAAACCCACTTACTAGTGCTTAGATATGCTTACTCCTGCTTACTACTTGCTTACTAGTGCTTACTCCTGCTTATTACTGCACTAATTTAGACAGTAATATCTGATGACTCTTGGGAAGGTGGGGGATTTGTACCCTGTATGGAGTTATCATTCATTACACATTTTTCCTTCCATTTGTATCCCTGATTCCTGTGTACATATACTGTATGGGGCACATGTGATTATCTGTGGACTTTGCAACATTGTAACACTGACACCTCACATCTGCAGTTAATGCAGTACCCCAGTTCACAAATATATGTTATTTAGTAGGATATGCAACTAAAAATATTGGTCATAAAGTGATTTGACATGGAAAATGGAATGTGCTGCAGTGGGGCACAAACCGGGAATGACTGCTTATAAGGCGAATGTTCTGGCCACTACACAATTGCTGTACTGCTTCATTTGCATATATCTTGCTTTTTATCCTCTTCTGCCATTTAAGCTGTATTAACCATAGCTAAGCGATGGGCGAACCTGCACACTTACGGTTAAATTTATTCTGTTTCATAAAAAAATAGAACTTTATATTTGTTGTTTTGACTAGTGCTCTTGTACACGTGGGGAGATGTTGCTGGGGGTATACGTACATGTATGAGTGGTCTCACTCATTTTTCTGGGACTTGTCTGCTGTTCTTCATTGCAGGAGCGTGTATATTCTGAGAGCTCTACTCTCAGACAAGCCCCCTGCACTCTTACATGCTCCATGTAAGATTAGGAGCTCAGGCAGCACGCCTTCATTAATATGCATGGCGGGCTGCTGTCCTACTCCTAAACAGTCGCTTCCGTGCAGGACTAAGCTAGCCCTGCATGGAAGGATAGTAAATTCGGGGTGTTAAGTAAAATAAATCAGAAGTACTTAACTGTGTTTCAATGAAAACACACACACACACACACACACACACACACACACACACACACACACACACACACACACACACACACACACACACACCCAAACACACACACACACACACACACACACACGTGTGTGTGTGTGTGTGTGTGTGTGTGTGTGTGTGTGTGTGTGTGTATATATATATATATATATATATATATATATATATATATATACAAGGCATAGGTAACCGTGTTTGCATAATGTGCAAATGCAAGGCTTATAAATCAGAAGGATGAAAGGCTTTTACATAGTTAAGCCCTCAGGCCAATCAGATAAAGACATGATAAGCCTTCAACCAGCAATTCCCAACTCAGATGGGTTGAATCAGCCCTCTGTTCCCACCAGAGTGTAGAATAAAACACTCTTGATGCAAAACAAACTGGTTTTGAGCTAAAGTTCACTAACAAATGGTTTACAACAAAGAACAACCGAAATAAAACTGAAAGGATCTTATCAGGAAATTCAGGAAGTGACATCTAAATATAAAATATATAAGTATTTTTTAAAAATTACATGTCATGCACAGGCATCAATGCATCTCTGTGCTGATTTTCTATAACCATAAATGTTTTTTTATATATATAAGAACCATATAAAGAAACCATATATAATAAAATATATATATGCAAAACATATTTTATACACACTGGACCAGCTACCCTAAATAGAAATGTATGCACTAAAAAAAGAGGCACAAAAGTACCTTTATCTATTATCAAAACAATTAGTATATATATATATATATATGTTTTATTCACTGGGCTCAAAAACATCATAACTCAAATTTATTTGAGCCCCTATACATACAGTGCTACTAAATCCATACAATTAAATTCACAATCCTGCACCGTAATCCTATACATAACAGTAAGGTCATAAACTATACAGTTTCTATGTACATATTACCATTATAAAACTGTCCCAGTAGTCTATCTAAGATAACTTCTTAGTTTAAGCACAGGGGCAATATTGCAGTTATTATTCAAACCAGGATGCTTAAAACATCCAAAAGGTCCAAATCTTTAAATCTGTGTTTACACTGTCTGGTGATGGACTTTGTAAACAGTCCAGATGAGATTAATTCTGAACTGCCGGATTTGAGTGGTTGGTTATTGGACACTGGTCACTTGTCTTTTGGACAACAATTGATGCACTGAATAACAGAAATGTATGTCTTACAGACAAATTGAAATTGTTCGATACCAAACTCCTTAAATTAAAGAAACTGCAATTGGAGTCGTCTTATTTCAAGCAGTGCATTACTGAGAACCTTGTACCTAAGGGATTACTAGTTGACCAAGCCTTTTTTTCTGACTTGGAAGCACTCTTTCAACAGCAAGGAGTCCAATTACTGGAACACATTACAGATTGATGTAAAAACTTGGACAATGATATTAAAATAGACTTGGATTTTAGTAGATATAAATTTGATTATGGTCGGATTTTGTCCAGTATAGATACTTTGTTATTAAAATTGAAAGCTAATAAGAACAAAAAGTTGGTTAGAGATAGGGAGGCCTACTCTAATAAAAGTGCATACCCTAAATTAAAGGGACCCAATACCATTCGACAAAACCCTGTGAGTGATAGCCAGACGTCCGCTAGGCGGACGACATCAGGGTTGGATGATATAATTGAGGAAAACAATGAAACAGAATTAAAAGCTCTGTAAGGGATAATGGAGGACCTGGTAGTAACCAGTACAACCAAGGTTCATATAACAAATCAGTTAATCACAGTAATGGCAATAATTTTTTAGGCCAAAGCAACAACAGGCCTTACATGAACAGGAGGAAGAATTAGATCAATCAGATACAGACCTTGACACCAGTAGGCCTTTGACATCTAGTCCATCTTCCTCACATACTGCATATGCTCGCCCTGTTATACTCACTAACAAAAATAAGGATTTTAACATCTATAATTTTTCTGATGTCATTCTAGACGAGCAATTAATTGAATTACTAGCTTTTGGTAATTCTTTTGTCCTGAGTAGATCTGGAAGTATTTCTAGGGAAATAATAGAATTGAAATGTTTTGTGAGAAAAATGAACTTAAAACTTGTATTTAACCAACAAAATGAAGTGGTTAATTCAAATGCTTGTGGGGGTATTGAGGGACTACCGGTTTTGAAACTGACAAGTGTGTTTAATCCACCATTACATACAGTATTACAGCTGTTTGAGAACATTTGTGAAGTGGATTTCAGGTACCTTGCTAGTAATAATAATGATAGGGATAGTAAAGGTGAATCTAATATTTCCAAGGAACAACTTACACTACTAGATGAGCTTTGCCGGCTACCTGTACGATTAATAAAACCTGATAAAGGTGGAGGGTTGGTGTTATTAGACAACCTCACATATAATGAGAAGATGGCTAGTGTTTTGAACACCAATGCTTACACAAAGTCTTCCAAGAGTGAGGTGAATGGTCAATATAACAGAATTAGGGGTTACTTTAGGGACTTGTTCCTGGCAGGAAAAATTGACATAAATTTGTATAATTACATTGATATAAACTGTCCTAAAATACCTGTCATGTTTGGAATCCCTAAAATTCATAAGAACATTAACAACCCCCCAATGAGGGCCTTGATTGATGGGAGGTCCCTGTTCAAAACTTATAACAAAAATACTAGATAAATATGTTAAAGCTATTACTAGTATTTGTAAGGACTCTTGGTCTTTTCTTGAAAATATCAGTAGTATTCCACACAATGGAGAAAACAATTTGTTAACCATTGATGTGGTAGACCTATATACTTCTATACCGCATCAGGAAGCGGTAGAGTGGATAGGTTCTATGCTTCACGACTTTGGGGCCTCTAGATTGGAAGTGGATGTAGTGACTGAACTACTTGATATTGTTCTGACTTCCAACTATTTCACCTTTAATGGTGATTTTTTCCTTCAAAAACATGGAGTAGGCTAATATTTTAAGGAAGATCCCTGGGCTGATGGAACCTGTTATGTACTATACCAGGTTCCTGGACAATATTTTCATATTGTTCGGTTTTGTTGATATTATGAATACAACAACTGAATTCTTAAAATTCACATTCAAATTCTCGACACATGAGATTGACTATCTTGCAGTTTCCATCCGTATCAACAGAAACGGTCAATTGTAAAAGGACAACTGGTGAGGGCAGGAAGAATGTGCAGTACTTTGATTGATTTCACTAAAGAATGTGAATTATTGAAGGAAATGTTTAATTGTTATTGGATTTGATTAGGGAAGTCACTATGAAGAGAGTCGAGGGTTTTTATAAACCGTTACTACCGCAACAAGACCTTATACAATCTGACTCTATTATTGATATAACATTAACTGAGGTCAATGTGAACAATGGGGAGACAGGTAATTTCATAACCTTAGGTGAAGAATGTGACTACTCATTGAGTTTCATCACCACCTTTAGTAAAAATTCTAAAGGAATTTTTTATTTCTTCAAATACTCTCTTGGCTGAAAAATTAGGCAGTAAACCTAGGTTTATTTTTAAGAGATCGAATAACCTTAAGGAATTGTTACAAAGGGACGTGTCTTTAAACACATTTCACAAAAGGAGAGGCATGTTTAAATGTGGGTTTTGTAAATTTTGTAACATGGTTAGAACGGGTGAAACATTCATGGTCAAAAATGGATATGAACACATGTATGCCATCAAGAATGACAAGAGCGATAATGCATTGGCAAAACACATAGGCTTGAACCCAGGTCATAGTTTTCAGTTTATGGCCATTGATCAGGTATCATTAAAGATTAGCATCCTGGTTTGAATAATAACTGCAATATTGCCCCTGTGCTTAAACTAAGAAGTTATCTTAGATAGACTACTGGGACAGCACATGCTCTCGATTACTAGAGGTTTTTATAATGGTAATATGTACATAGAAACTGTATAGTTTATGACCTTACTGTTATGTATAGGATTACGGTGCAGGATTGTGAATTTAATTGTATGGATTTAGTAGCACTGTATGTATAGGGGCTCAAATAAATTTGAGTTATGATGTTTTTGAGCCCAGTGAATAAAACATATATATATATACTAATTGTTTTGATAATATATAAAGGTACTTTTGTGCCTCTTTTTTTAGTGCATACATTTCTATTTAGGGTAGCTGGTCCATTGTGTATAAAATATGTTTTGCATATATATATTTTATTATATATGGTTTCTTTATATGGTTCTTATATATATAAAATTTTTTTTATACTTTTATGGTTATAGAAAATCAGCACAGAGATGCATTGATGCCTGTGCATGACATGTAATTTTTAAAAAATACTTATATATTTTATATTTTTTCTTCAGGAAATTGGAAGATGTCACTTCCTGAATTTCCTGATAAGTATGGAGTGTATCCTTTCAGTTTTTATTTCCTCTGAAGAAGCCACAGTGTGCTGACAAGGACCTCGTTTTTGTATTCATTTGGTGCTTTTGAATCTTTTTCTGGTTTGTGGTTTACAACAAAGGGCAGAATTCCTGCAGTATCAGGAATCCTTGGAAATAAGTTCACAGACTTATACAAAGACAGAAAAACTTTGTAAAACCTAAAAATATTTAGGCAAACTCAGAACAGCTTTTGTAGTATCAGAGGTTAGATAATATCAGAATACTGTTAAAATGACCTAAGAGTAGTACAGTTACAAACAGATGGCATTTCTTTAACAAGTGCATTGTGAAACCAGTGCTAAATTCAACCAAATCAATAAATGTGGCACAGATGTGTTAAATAGCACTGTGATAAAGCCAGTGCAAAAAAATACTTATATCAGCTTTGTAAGTCCAAAGATGGTTTTACATGCAATCCAAGGTCTTGTAGTTACAGGTAATTAGGTCCCCAACACATTCTGCCTAGTGCTATTGCCGCTCTGGACCTGCCCCAGCTCTGCCACTTCCTGTAGCAAACTGCGTGCTAAATTTGTTAAAACTATAGCAAGCAGCTTGTTGTATTTACTACCTCATATGAAGCTTTTCAGCAGTTTACATCTGAGCCATAAATACACTATTGGCAGTCAATGTCACTACTGTTCTCCCACACCATTGGTACCTGACAGTTGTGTCCCTCATCGTTTGTGCTCGAGGCAACTGCCTCCATTTATAGTTCTGGGTATATCTCATGCATTTGCCAAGCCTACATTCACTCTGCTTCTCATATACATAAATATTTTGGCCAGTATCCTGACTTCTGCTGAATTTGCCATTATCTTTGTATTTTACTTTATGGAAATCACGTGCTATATTCACATTAGCCTGTTGTCTCTTTACTAGTTCCACCTCTTTCATAATTTTATCTGCTTTCTCTAAAGTTATATTCATTTATAAGACATAACAGTGTCATCCAGCTTAGTCTGTCTTTAAGTTGTTTCTCTTTTCTCTGGTTAAACCCTTGGTGAGTCTCGGACAGTTCATACAAGCCCTGAATAAAGCTTCATCAAACCTTCCTTCAGCTTGACAAAATGTGAAACCATGCCCTTTCGAGAATAATATTTCTGTTTTAGCAAAAAATATTCATTGAGCTTACTTATTACTCATATATAACACTCTCATCACAGAAAATGAAAATCAGCAGTAAAAGGCTTAAACTTATTTTTCCATAGCATAATGCAAAATGTTTATTTCATCAGTTTCTTTATCCAGTTTGGCTGCAAAATGAAAATGTGTGACTCTGTCTGCATGACAGTCAAGCAAATGGCTTTGTGCAGTTAAATACTTTTAGTGGGATAAACTTGGCAATTTTGAAACCTCTCCAGTACCATGCCTGATGGCTCAGCTACTGACATCCATCTGTCCCTTTCTTTCCACAGAAAAGGGAGCATTCCTAGGCTGGCGAAAGCCTTATGGCTCAGGTGTTCTGCTCAGGAATCTTAATCAGTCCATCCATTCCCCAGCATGAGTTAAGTGGTAGGGAGTAGGCCAGCTTGCTGGTCCGGGGCAGGGGACCTACACTCTTCTCAATGGGAAGCACCCTCTTCTTCCTCAGTGGCTCCTATGAGCCCTGTACTGCAGTTTTCTGAAAGGAGGCATGTCTCTGCATGCGGGATTCCCCTCAGGTTTGTTGGTGCTATGTACCATGACACTGCAGGCTAGGCTGGTGTGGCCTCCTCTGCGTAACACTTAGTAATCCCTCTAGGTGTTGTCTTTGCAGTGAGTAAGAGCCATCTTTCCTCCCTCTGGTGGGGAGGGTGAGCTGGCAACTACCATAGACACCCATCCTCCACAGTTAGCCCCTATGGGTACTCAAATTCAGGTTACCCGCAGAATAGTCAAGGCTTTGTCAATGCACCAAGGAGCTGGCACAAATCTGGGAATTTTTGTAAATTATTTATTATTTAGGGCTTTAAGCCAGATAAATAGAGAAATGACTTTGTCTAGATAATAATGATATTTTTCACTAAAAACAACTTACCCAAAGGTCTCTTCTCGGCTGGTTACTGGTTCATAGGTTCATAGGTTCATAGGTAGGTACTAGGCTATTGGCCCAAGGGCCTACGTAAGCCTAGCCAGCAAGGTAGGTTGGTAGCATGGTGTATTTCTTTCTTTTTTCTTTGTTAACTAGGTAAGTGAACTGGTAGAAAGACCCATTTCAATCATAACCTGAACCACAAGGGCAAAAGACAAGGACAATGACAGTAGCAAACATATTAAAACATTCTATAATATGAAACAATATGACATGCTAAAATTGTTTTTACACATACTGTAGATATATCTGCAAAATGTAGTCAAGACTATATAACAATGACAAAAAAAAACAATACCATAAAAGTAGTCAGTTGTTTATATAGTTATAGTGGATACTTATTAATCACATAACTTTATCAGAAAGAAGTTGATTTATTATGGTATTGTACAGTATGCGTGAAATACATGAGAGCAACATAATAATGTAACAAATCAGAGGCTGAAGTGTTCATCATTGCAATGTACATTGTGTCCCTTTATTTGGCTTCTTCGCTGATAAAACAATGTGCATCCATGCCTGCTAGCAGAAGCTTAGTTTTAAGTTAAACAGATCAATTTTAATACAGATGCTCTTAACTCCTTTCTTAAATGCAAGTAAATGGTCAGTCATATTTTCAGGACAGCATTCCAGTTTGCAGGAGCTAACTTGCAGAATATTTTACTGTGTGTGCTAAGTGTCAGTGATGGTCTGTGCAACTGAATGCTCTCATTGTGTCTGAGATTGTAACTTTGGTTCCTGATTTACAGCTTACTAAGTAATGGAGGACAGTATCATTATGTAATATTTTGAAGGGGAATGTGTTGATCTGTAGTTTAGCTCTAGAAGTAACAGGCAGGCATTTATTTGAGTTTAAAGTTAATATAGTGGACTTTCCAGCTGTTGGCCAGATTTATGAATCTAAAAAGTTTTGTCTCTGCAGATTGATTGAAAACAGAATTCTGAGCTGACAGACGAGTTCTTAGAGACGATAGTATTCCAGTCCACGGGAAGCACTTTAATTAATGCAGCCCACCTGGCCACAGTCGTGAGTATGTTAGCAGTTTTGTATGATAACTATTAAACTACTGTACCACTTCAGATGAGAAGTCAGTATCTGGGAGTTTATGAAATAGAGTTGCATGGTAAATTATACTAAACGCTCTCTTAAGATCTAGAATATGCCTCATATAAAATTACTATGTTCTAAACTAGCTAAGGTTTGGTTACTTGGGGTATATATAGCTGCTGGTATGCTAAAGTCTGGTCAGAAACCGTGTTGTTTCTCAGTGAGGATGTTGTATTTAAAAAATGTACCCCAATATTGATCATCTACAATTTTCTTTAGTACTGTTGTGAGTGGGCAGAGGTTTGAAGCTGGCAATAGTCATTTATACTGGCTGGGAGGGGGAACTTGGCTAGGGGAATAACCAATGCATATTTGAAAATATAAGGGAGGATTTTTTTCTGTAAATGATAAAGTGAACATATAAACAAGTGGTTTGCTAAGGGTTTGGCCCCACTAGGGCATGGATAAACAGGTATTTTAGTGTAGCCAATCAATTAGCTTTTTTTCAGTAGTTTTAGAAGAAAACATTCCTGGTTCTGGCAGTATAGCATGATGCACTGCAATGGTTAAATAGTTATCCAGTCATTTCATTCTATTCTCATTCTATGTTGCTTATAATGACATTACACACATACATTCAAAATAAAACTGCGAGTTTAATAATTTTCAAAATGTCAGCATACCAAGAGTCTGTTAGCAAATTATCTCACTTCTCAACTAGCACACCAGACTCCAGGCATTCTGGATATTTACATTCTTTTAACACACAGAGCTATACTACATATCCTAATATACAAATATATACATTTAAAGCTGAACACTCTTTTATCATCAGAAAGACCAACCTCATGTCACAAGACTCTGGCATTCTGATACTAATATTCTGTTCCCTTTGCATTTTATTTCTGACTTATAGCTGTTAACATGACTGAGGGTTATTTTTCAAGAAAAAAAAGTACAATATCAAAGTTACTTATCATCCATTGTGATGGTTACCCTCCCTGTCAACGCTGATGGAGTTCCCCAACCTTCACAAGTCATTATGCAAGTACCTAGAAAAACCCTATGATACATCAAGATCTGGGTTGCACTGTTGTCCAATGATGCTTTCATAGTGAAGTATGTGTACACAGTAAACAGCAGATTTTCATGTGTTGACCAGGAAAGTGAACTAGTCCTTATTAATGCTTTTTTAGACGTGACATGGACCACTAGGGCATAGGCAAATGCAATGCAGCATACCTATATAAATGTATGCATGTGTGTTTATATGCATGTATGTTGTGTGTGTAAACACATACACACACACACACACACACACACACACACACACACACACACAGGCATATATATATATATATATATATATATATATATATATATATATATATATATAGGTATATATTCTTATGGTGGAATAAAGGATTTGTAGAAGGATGATTAGTGTAATAAGCAGCTAAGGTTCTAGTCAGGCAATCAAAATATCTGGGTGAATCGGAAGTGAGATTTTGGTTGTCCTGACGGGTAGTGGGAGAAAAGATGAGGTGATGTAACATGAATTTTCTTGGAACATAGCACAGAAATGATTTTGTTTTAAGGAAAAGCACTTTGATTGTCTTGTCAAAAAGTGAAATAGATACTTAATTGCTAAATAATCGGTTGACAGTTCAGTTGCTGCGAGCTGCCGAATAACTTTGCCAGTTAAACATCATGTATAATGTCTGATTCATGAAATATTAATATTTGTTGATGGTGTCGCGCATGTTGCTTTATTTTCAGTTAGTAGAGTCCAGGATACTCTACTGAAAGTATTCTGGGCATAAAGGGGTGGAGCTCTAGGCGAGCTGCTGAGGAGAGAATGAGTTAAATGCAGCAGGCATTATTAACATTATCATACTGTGCTCAAGATATTCTCACATATTGCTGTGTTTTCCTGCTCTGAGCTATCGTTTAGTTGTGAAAACGACCGTTCTTCTTCCTGTTTTCTGTAGCAGTTAGCTGATCAGCAAGTGCATCTCATGATCACGTCTTTTGTGTGCCAAAGCTTTGCCTCGTTATGCTGCCTCCGTTGATTTCAGTGCACAGTTGGTAGGTGCGTTCGGAGACGGTGCATCCTGCTCCGACAACAAAGGCACACACTGCGCTTTTATACTGATTAATTAATCCTACACATCGTAAATAAAGGATAAACCTGGCATGGCTTCCCTTAGTCTGGGGTTGAATTTAACCCGAAAAAAGAGTATTTCCAGAAATACTGCAGTGGAAAAGAAGAATCTCATTACCGTATGCAGGTAAAATATGGTTTGCAAAATATGAGTCAGAATTGCCTTTTTTAACACACTGCCTAGAATATGTTGCATTGGAGAATGTGTCTTTGCACCAAGCTAGCAGGTGCTAAAGTAATGCTGCTCATTTTGGTATACTAAAGTAATGCTGCTCATTTTGGTATACCACGGTGCTGTGCTAGAGCAAAGGTGGACCAGGCTCCCGCACGCTGTTCTATAGCTTGGTGGTCTTAACATATGTGGATCTGGTTATTTTCTTTAGTCAGTCGAGCGTATAATGTAACTGTTCCAAGGCAAAATCTACAATTTGGAGTTAAAACACGTTGACCCACGTCTTCTTGTCTGTTTTACTCAGCGTTATTTGTATGACGAATGCATGACAAAACTAAGGGCGCTACAATGATGTTTGATGTTATGTCAAACTTGTATTTGCTTTTACGTGCTTTAATGCAAAAGCTATATCCTTACCTGATACCTGAAGTTGCTACCAAAGTAGCTGGTAACTTTTATTGTCAGTGTTAGAATGCTTTGCTGGAAATGTTGCATGCAGTATCTTTAAAAGTTATGCAATTAAAATTTGCATACTTGGGTGTATGAAAATAAGAGCTATTTTAGAAAAAAATGACATGAGATAAGTGCTGCAAAATGTCAGGGATAAAAACTGCAGTCTTAATTGTTTACTGTTTTTCCTAATTGTATTCAGAATGTTGATAAATGAGCAGCTGTCAAACAAATTTTCTTTTTTACAGAAAGTTTAATAAAAGCAATTCATTTAATAATAAACTATGCAAAACAGCACACCACAGTGCACCAAGAATAATGTTATATGATTTCTTATGTAATAAATGCATACAGAGGGCTTTGCTCAGTGCCTTTAACCGCTGGAGGTGATATGCCTTTATGCACTGTATCAGCCAATCTAGTATGACATTTATGGCGATAGGCTCATACCAGTGATTTTATGCTGACACATGATCTGTTTCTTATGGGCATATTGTAGCTATCTACTATTGACTTTTATTATTATTATATTAGATGTTGTAGTTATTTAGTTTGTAAACTAACCTTGACAGAGTATTACCATGTTTTTGTAATTCCTTTTTAGTTCCTATTGTTATTCTATTGGATGTATGGATACTTTTGGTCTTTCTTAGCCATACAATCTTGGGTCATACCTGAAATATTTACTTACCTAGGGTCATTGATAAATGACGTGAAACTTAACAATGAAAAGTGTTTTTTTTTAATTTCCTAAAGCTATGATAATTATTCTGATTCCTGAGAATGGATTTACTGAATTTTCACATGTTGGAAGACAGAATAAAAAAGCAGTACATCTTACATATTCTGTGTATATATATATATATATATATATATATATATATATATATATGTATATTTATTTATTTTATATATACATATCTATACACACACACACTTATATGGTTTACTATCAAATGCTTGAAACTTACAACCGTGAACGGTGGTTTCCACGACCCATATCTTTGACTCATAAATATTAAGTAGGTCCAAAGGTTGACACAGCAACATTGACAATGTTCTGTCGATATTAATGTTGGCAGCTGCCGTTGCCAACCATGCTTTGTGTCCTTCCCTTGTGTACGTCCTTCTTAATGGATGTGCACATGAATGTCAACATTTCGACTGTTGCTCCTACCATGTTCGAGGAGGACCCTGTCGTGTAACTGAATTTCAACATTTTGATTGTGTGTATGTGTGTGTGTGTGTGTGTGTGTGTGTGTGTGTGTGTGTGTGTGTGTGTGTGTGTGTGTGTGTGTATATACATATACAGAGAAAACAGAGAGAAAGGTATAGATCTTACACATTCAAATCTAATTTGAATGAATGGATGGGTAACTGCAAACTGACCCCAGGTTTAGCACTCTTGTCCCTCTTGGATGGGGTAAAAATGTAAATATTCTGCTCATCTCTAAGTTATCCATACTTGAAATATAAGAACTAAAATCTTCCTGAGAAAGTATGGCAAGGTTTCCAAAGAACCTTATGGAGATTTACCCAAGTAAGTACCTATGAACCTATAAACATTGTAGGTCACTATGATATAAGTTGTATTTATTTATTTAACATTTGTTTACTGGGATAGCCCTACCGGACAACACTGTCCATTTTCAGTGGAGGCCCGAGGAGAAAAGGTCCAGCAAAGTACATTTTTACTAATACATGTCTAGAACAACAAAGAAAACGTTTACTATACAGCTTACATATATCTACTTACAGTCTAGCAGAGATCAGTAATTTATATATATATAGGAGATTAAGCAACAAAAATATATAGACGAGAGATGAGATTAACAACACATAAATAAAGTACAAAGACAGTACAGCATGTCTTAGATTTTCTTAAGCCTCTACAGTACATTTATTATGTCATCTGACAGAAACAGTTTACAACTGCGAGGAAGACAAGGGGATAGAGGTAAGGGAGGAGGAGGGTACAGGAGTTATAGAGTAGATAGAAGTGTAGTTAGAGGTTATATCTGAGTGAGGGAAGGTTATCCAGGGTTAGTACATGAGCAGAGCCAGGTACATGTTAGGTGATAAGTGGATGCTATTATGACTTTTTTATAATTCAGTATAGGAATTGACAGAGAGGCTTTCCGATTAGATATGAGAAAAAATAGATTTATGCTGTAAACCATCCTTAATAAACATTTCCGTAAGGCTGGTCACAAATTCAGTATAGAAACTGGCAATGTAGTAGAAACATGTCATTGCAGTTATAGATCTATGAAGTTATTTTGTTAAAATCTTTACTACATATATTGTCTCTGAACCTGATTAATATAGTCGGTATGTGCAATATATATTCATTTAGAAGGTAAGCATATATTGCAAATGAATTCCTTTGTTTTCCTCTGTCTAAAACAACAGATTTACTCATTCATTTTACATTCTCACTAGAATCCTGGCTAAGCATTTACCATTTTACCCAAAATCAAATGTTCTAAGTGCACTTTTATTGTCACTCAGGCCAGGATGTATATTGATGCCTTGGAGGGTGGGTGGTGAGCCTTGCTCCAGATAGTGGAAAGCAGACATGAAAAACTAAGCAAGAGCAGCATTAACAGGTTGGCAGTTGCTTTTGCTTTAGGGTGAACTTACAGTGCATTAGATGGAAGATGCAGTTTCAGCTGAGTGGTGCAGTACAGCAGTCATATGGTAAGGCAAGGCAGTGGTCTCATGCTGAGCTGCTCAAGCTCATGAGAATGCATGCCTAGCACAAAGCAGACAGAGCAAGTCAGGTCCTACTACAATGGATGGTCTCAAGGCACTGCATGCCAGCAACAGATTGCATATGGTAAAGATATAGTATCTGGTGCCCAGTCAGCTGCAGGCATTAATTGTTCTACAAAAGAGGTGGAAGGGGACTGTAGGAAAGTAGAAAGGTGAGTATAGAAGGAAACCATAAAGGAAAATATTGAAATGTAGGTGAGCGGTCAAAAAGAAACAATGCTTTTGCAGAGCTAAGTCCTTCATTTGTATACACACACACACACACACACACACACACACACACACACACACACACACACACACACATATGTATATGTAGAGAGAGAGGATTATGGGAAGGGTGAACAAAAAATAGGTAGAAAGAAGGGAACAAAAGTTGGCAGTGGGGCAGACAAACAAACATGAAACAGTACAGACAGACTGGGGTGGATGTATTCACACTATGAGGGGAGCATATAGGCTACACTCAAGTAGACAAATCGCTGCTGGGATTGAGAAATCTACAGATGGTATACTACCTTCTGACTGCTCCAGCGAGAAAGAGATGCTACTGGAACTCAGTAGATGGAAGTCATGCACCTGAGTGGCCAGTGTTTTGTGCCATATCATGCTCTGTTAGAATAATGGCATGGGCTTGCCAGACTAATGAATTCACAATTCACTGCAGGAGGGGCTGATATGTGGTGACCTGTTGTGTCAATGCTTGCTCAACCACCATGTCCAGCAGCTGTTCCAGCTTCTCCTTAGCTGAAACAGGTGACTGGGCTAGTCTACTTTCCAGAACCTCATGGTAAGGTACTGCCACTTTCTCATCCTCCTTAGCTGCAGTTTTGTCCAAGGCAGCAAGCAGGTGATGTCAGAGCCATTGCAGGTTCATCTGACAACTGATGCCACTCTTCAATCTGGCACCAACTTCACATGTCTTAAAGAACAGGTGAGATATTCCATAACCACTCAACAGCATCTGCTGTCCTTTCAGGACCACCCCTTCCATGTCTGCCCTTTCTCTCTGAAAACTCTGATAGGATTGTTGTTGACTGAAATCTCAACTTCCTGCTCATTACCGAGTGGACAGTAACATTTTCTGGACCTTGAAGAGGGCTGTTAATGTGGAGATGTTCTAAAGAAGGACGATTGTGTAGGACTTGTTCTGCGGCCACATTAACATATGTTTTCTGATTCATGCAGGGACATGAAATGACCTGAAGCTATGTCTTCTGACTGGACTTTTCATTCTTTTTAGCATTTCTGTTGAAAGCTTTAACATTATTGTCTTCTTGTTTGTCATGTTTCGACTTGTGTTTTGTCAAACCTTTAAAAGTCACTGAAACGTAGACTTATAAAGAACTATATGTGCGGGGAACTGTGGTTGGGATGTTATTGTTTGATCTATCAATTCAATTGCTGACCATGAAGCTGTTATGGAATGCTAATTTGTGCCTGCTTAAATGCCTATTAATTTTAAGCCCGTCATATCATAAAACTTCACTAGTTCCATTTGTAACCTAGTCCTTCCAGCAATCTTTTGACTTTAACATGTTATTAAAAAAAAAAAAACATGCACAAATTGCACAGTCATGGAACTATGGAACTTCAATTAAAGCTTTTCTTTTCAGAGAATTTAGTCAGTGAACTGAAATCATTGTTGGCAGCTCTTAACATGTAATGAATTTTTAGAAGCTGTAGATCACATTTTCTCAGAATCAAAAAAAAAGAGGCTACATGAGACGTGTTATCAGGTTGTTGGAATTTTTTGCCAGACCCATTTACAGGTCCACTGCTTGCATCTAGAGATGAGAATGCTCCAGCCTTTGAAGTTGTTGCATTGCTATGATGAATGGCCTCTTTATATCACTTACGCCATACAATGCTAATTGCAATGATAACTGAAACATCTCAAAAACATTTGCTGGCAACATATCCAGTACTGGTGACTCCCAAAACAAATTATCATTCACAAATCTTTCTAAATGGTTAATCACATCAGCCTTTAGGCTTTCTCTGCAAACACATATTCTTTCCATTTTTTTCTCAGTGGATCCAAAAGAAATCAAGGTATACTAAATCTGGTTCCCCACTGCGAAGAGGTTTGAGAAACCTGTTCTAGTCAGTTGTCCTTCAAATGCATGCAACATTGTGTGGAAAAATCTGGAAGTTGGAAAAGCAAATAGAAATTATAACAATAAATAAAAATGCGCAATCAAGAAAAATAGCACTTTGCATTTCTGGTACAGAGCTCAATATAACAATTTTTGACTACCCTATCCACACTTTAGTTTGTGTCTTTTCAGTAAAACTTCCCTTTCCCTACAGACAATCAAAGTTAAAAAAAACAAGACAAACTAGTGAGTTCTGAAAGTTGCTGACTTTTCAAAGAAGTAATCAAGTGGGCTATTTATTTTAATTGAAATAGATTTTGGTCAGACTGAGCAGATTATGGAAAATAGAGTAATAGTTTGAAAAATGGATTAAGGCTTTCCAAATAAAGCATAGAATATGACACTGTACCTAGAACTGTAGAGACACTTCTCCAACCTACTTACGTTATAGCTTTCATTCTTCATTTATTTGGCTGTCAGACATTTCTGTGATTGAACAACAATTTTCCTTTATTTCCATTCACTGTAATTAGCTAAACCTGTCTACATTGATGGGATGACCGATGGATAGATGCACGGATGGATGGATAAGTGCACTCTTCCTTCCTTGAGATCTCTGATGTTTTTCATTGGTCTCCCTTTAGCCACTTTTATTAACACTGACCACATATTGCAATACTGCATTGTCATCTACCAGGACAGTAGCTAAAATCCAGGTCAGTATAGACCATTTGTTTTCTGATACCATCCAGTGAAAAAAGAAACTATTGTGCAGAAAAATTCGTTTTTCTGTCCCTCAGAAAGGGAATGTCTAAGTTTGTCCTATCTGATTTGTGGCTCCAACCCCATGACCCATTCTGTCCAGCCTTCCACTCAGTTTTTGAAAACACAAAACCTGCATTCTGTCTGCTCACCAGCTGTGAATGACAATGGTATCTGTATTGCCTTCTGACACTTTGAGAATATGACTGATGCCCTGCATTACTCACTTACTTCATTGGACTATGGAATCTATACTTTTCTGAAATTATGTGTATTACAAAAGTAAAATGTAGAATGTCTGTGTCCATGCATATACCTCTGAGCTGTTCATCATATTGATTACTGCTGCAGTATCCTTAGCTATATGGGTTATATCCTGCCAAAGATATCACAGCCAGCCAGCTTCCAAAACTTCAAAGCACCTTCCATGCACTCAAACTGTCAGTCAGCTCAAGCTGAGCTGACTAAAAGGCAAGTTTAAACAAAAAGTCCTTCAGAGCTTTACTGCTGCCTGTGAGTATGCTCCTATAAAGCTTTCAAGGATTGACAGTCAGCTTGTGCTGTTCCTTTGCTGAGCAGATGAGTTCCCTTTGGGGAAAAAGCTTCAATTTTCTTATTTATGTTACTGTTTTCTCATGTTCCCCTTAAGGAATGTTGTTTTAATTATAGGACTGAAGTATTTTAACAGACTGTCATTAGACTGTAACATACTTTCAAGCAGAGCATCCAGTTTTCCTTTTAATTTAAAATGTTGTAAAGTAACTGAAACATTTTTTCTATGGAGAAATTGTGTTTATTTTACTTTTGTGGGGTGGCTGGCTTGGTGTTTTAAAGTGCTTTTTACTGTGTGTTTTTCTGTCAAAAAATTACTAGATTGGTAGTGTTTACCAGGATTTGATGCTTGTTTTTCCTGGGGAAGGGACAGCATTTTCAGCTTGACCATGAAAAAGACTACCAGTCCCGTAGTAGGACCTTCTTCCAGTCACAGAAAGAAAAATAAGTAAACACCCTTTGCCAGCACATCAGGCTAGCAATTTACCTCAGCTGCAGGTGGATGATTCTGCTTGATGATTCAAACCATTTGTCTTTTACCTTGGGTCCCTCTGTTGTAACATCTACAGCCACTGGGAACCAAGTGTGTGGCATGTCCTCTGTGGCTGTTAGGGTCCCCTCAATGGGCAAGGGGGAGTCACTCTTGTTGAGCCTGGGAGAGGGAACAGGGAAGGTTGTATTAGAATGCTGTGCCCATCCCTTGGGAAGCAGTGACTGCCATTAGTAACGCACTTGACCCCATTTTCCTGTCAAAAAATAATCCAAAAACCAAGCATGAATTTACTTCTCTTCAAATTTCTTACGATAGGCATAGTTTACTGGGTCTGGCTCAGGGTTCAATTTAGGTAATGATCCTGCTTGTAAAGTAGTTTCTGGTAAAAGAAAGGATACCTCTTTTCCTGAACAGATTCAAGACTCTGAATCTGAACAGGAAGATGCAGGGACTGGTACAGTTTTTTTTTTCAGATTTCTGATTCAGACTCAATGGAGAGCTCAGCTTCTGATTTTCCATGTGGATGTTTCTCATTCTCTGAAACTATTACTAGCATGTACCAGTGTTTTAATTTGGAAAACACTGGTGTTTCTCAGTCCTTACAAAATACTATGAATTGTCACAGAAGGATTTTCCAGATCATATACCCATTCATTCTGTTCTGTCCTGAATGCTTTAGAAGATGCATGTAGTACTGCCTGCAATTTTCCTGGTAGTCAGTCAGCCAACTGTCCCTAAAAAGGCAGATAAAATATATAAACTTCCTCAGTCTTTTAAATTTTATACACTATTTCCAAACCTGACCCTACGGCTATAGTGCTAGTTGATCCCACTGTTACTAAGCACCAGTTCTTGTCTTACTCTTTCTGATAATGATGGTAAAATTATTGATAGGTATGGGAAAAAGTGTATACTTCTGCAATTTTGATTTTTAGAATTTTAAATTGTCAGGCTCATATGTTAAAATTTGTTCTGACAAAATGTGAAAGTATGAGGAATGTTTTATCTGCAGTTGCTTCTTGTAAGGACAAATCTGCTTTAAATAATGTAAGTGTATTTTATTGCAAAGGTCACTACTCATTGCTTGCAGCGTGTGTACGACTCTGTTGATACTTCTTCCAGGGCTATGGCCACTGGTACTGTTTTAAGGAGATTTGCATGGCAGAATTCTTAAAACCTCCAGATGATGTTAACAACTAGATTTTAATTCACCCTTGGATAAAGATTTAGTGTTTGGCCCCTCTGATGCAGAAGTGATCAAAAAGTGTAATGAAAGGGGCAAGCTATTTCAGGGAATCTCTAAGATTTTTCAGGCCTCATTTTCCAAAATTTCTAAGGGTGCTTCTATCTCCTCATTAAAGTTTGGCAAAATGCAGAATAAAGAGTCTCAACAAAATACAGGTAAACAGACATTTAAGAGGAAATGGTAAGGGAGCTCCAAAAAGAAGTGTTGAATGTTCCCAAACCAAGGACAATCCAACAGGTCTGAATGACTGTTCAAGAGACTTTGTGACACCCCCCCCCCCCCACTCTGGCCTCTTATTTTTCTTCCAGAAAGTCTAAATAGGTTCTAAAAATTATTCATCAAGGTTACAGATGGCAGTGGGGGAAATTCTTCCTTTCTAGGAGGCCATTCCTCATTCTCCAGATCAGACTATTTTGGTTCCACTGGTTCTTCATCACATGTTATTCTAAAGAGTGATAAAACAGTTCCTCTTTCCCAGGTGGAGGAGAAGTTTTTATTCAAGGATGTTCCTAGTGCCAAAGAAACAAAATGCTTGGAGATCTGTTCTGGATCTGTCTTTTCTAAACTTGTTTATGATAGTGCCTACATTAAAAATTATGTCACTTCACAACCTGTTATTTCTTTTTCCTCTTTCAAGTTTCCTGGTAACACTATACTTAAAAGAGGCTTATCACATCGGTTGCTCATCTTGTTTCCCATTATAGACAAACAGGCAGGGTAGTTCATTTATATGCTTTATTACATAGAAACGCATCAGGATGGATAGCAGCAATACAAATTATAAACTAACTGATAGACTACACAGACATGCATGCTTATACCTCAACGGCTTACTACAAAATGGCAGTCAGACTCACATGTGCTCAATATTTATACACTTGTCCAAACCCCTAAAAAGCTTCTTAAAGGCAAACATGCATATTGATCTACATCCTGCCTCTTTAATTAATTTCCTACAATATAATGACATTTGAAAAGAAACCTGCAATGGTATAGGCAATAAGAAATAAACACAACATTCATGTCCAAGTTGCCGTGTATCTGGAACATGGTCTGGAAATATGACCTGATCTAGTGATATAGCAATCAGAATTGGGTTTAGCAACAGAGACTGTGATTGGTGAGCAACTTGCTTCAGGAGTTTTGGGATTCTTCTCAGGAACAGGGATATTTACTGGAATGTCTATGGGAACTGGAATGCTGGATAACTCACTCTGAGATTTAGAGTCTTTATCGGAGGTTTCATACTGCAATACAGGCTCAGACATTGGGATCAAATGTTTCCAATTCTGCATAATGTACAATCTTGGCTCTGGACATGCACGTTTCACAACTCCAATCTGATCAAAACCTTTGGACAGCTGCATCCTCACTATTTCCCCTTCTCGTAATGGATTGAGTGGTTTGCTGGTCTTATCATAGTAGGACTTTTGGGATAAGCACTTCTTTCACAGCTGGGCTTTCACTGATCTGCTGTTCTTAACACATGGAACCAGTAATGAACTACTGATTGTTAGTGTGGTTCTGGTTTGTCTCGACAGAAGTCTCTGTGTAGGTGAACCAAGATGTTTATCATGAGGAATATTTCTGAGATTCAAGACGTTCAAGAAAACATCACTATTGTCTCATTTTGACTTCTCTAGTAATTGTTTCACACTTTGAAATGCACATTCTGCCAAATCATTTGATTGTGGATACTCAGGGCTACTCGTAACATGAGTAAAGTCCCACTCTTCAGCAAATCTTTTGAACTGCTGTCAGAAATAACTTTGTGTGGACTACCACAGACTACAAAATGCCGCTTCAACTTAGTAATTACAGTACTGGATGCTAGATTAGGAAGTAGGTTAATCTTGAACCAATTGGAATAAGAGTCTACTAACACCAAGTAATGTTGTACATTCCATTCAAAAATGTCTGTAGCTACTGTTGACCAAGGTAGTTCAGGAATCTGGTTTAACTGAAGTGTTTTTTTCTTAATGTGGCTTAGTACTATTACATACAGAACACGATGAAAGTACTCTCTCAATATCCTGTGACATAGAAGGCCAAAGTACTAGTTCTCTTGCCCTTCTTTTGGTAGAGTCAGGTCTTGGGTGGTCACAATGCAAGATGGTAATATACCCTTGTTGCAAGGATTTTGGAACAACCACTTTTGGACCTTTCATGATGTTAGCATTGTCAAACAAAATCTCATCTCTGTAAGGAAAATATGGTTGCAGGTCATGAGGTAAACAAGATTGCTTTGACTGCCTTCTTCGAATGATAAAGTGGTTGAGCTTCTGAAGAATTGGATATGAGGCTATATGAGTTCTAAGCTCATCAAGACATGTGGAAAAAACATTTTACACTTCCATGACTTCAAAATAAAGTTTCTCATTTTTATGCTGTTCAGTGGTATTTCTGGGCGATCTGGTTAATGTATCAGCAAGATAAAGAAATTTGCCTTTAGTGTAGACACGATTGAAATGATACTTTTGCAACTTCAACATCATGTGTTGCAGTCTGGTAGGAGCTGTATGCATAGGCTTTCTCAAGATAGTGCTGAGAGGTTGGTAATCTGTTTTGATCTGGATAGGTCTACCATAAATATAATCATGGAACTTTGAACATGCAAACACAATTGCCAAGAGCTCTTTCTCTATCTGTGCATACTGCTTTTCAGGTTGGGTTAGAGTTCTTGATGGATAGGCTACTGGTCTACCTTCTTGAAGAATGACTGCATCAAGACCAAATTTCAAAGCATCATAAGAAAGAGTTACTGGTTTGTGAACATCATAGTATCTAACAGTTGGTGGACTGGTAATCCTCTGTTTCAGGACATCAAATGCTCTTTGGTGTTGCTCTGACCATGATCAAGATACATCTTTGCATGTCAGTTCTCTAAGCAGTGCTGAAAGTTGTCTCGTCTAGAAGGAACTTGCTTAGGTCATTGACCATGCCAAAAAATGTTGTAGGGCTTGAGCATAGTCTGGAGGTGGCATCTTGAGAATAGCAATTTGCTTAGAAGGATATGTTCATAAGTCTGAACTGGTAAATAATGAGCAACTTCTCTTAGCCTGAATTTGCACTTCTGAGGATTCAGCTTAAGATTCACTTCATGTGCTCTTTCTAGAACTTTCTTGAGGTTTCTGTCATGCTCGGCTTCACCATTATCTCCTACTAGAATATCATCTACTGTGATAGTGTATGGATACCCAGAAAAAAATCGCTCCATTGCACGCTAGAAGACTTGACTGGCAGAATTTATCCCAAATGGCATTCTCAAAAATCTTTACCTGCCAAAAGGAGTACTGAAAGTGGTTAGCAATGAAGATTTTTGATCAAGTAAAATTTGCCAAAATTAACTCTTTGCATCTAAGACAGAAAAAACAGCGGCATTTGGCATGAGGGCAGTGACTTCTTTGATTGTACGCATTGGATGATGGGTCTTTTTAGTGTTTTGTTCAAATCTCGTGGATCAGTAGATATTCTGATATCATCCGAACTTTCCTTATGAGCAACAACCATGGAAGATACCCATTCAGTTGGTTCTTTAACTGGACAAATCACACCTTGCTGCACCACTTTATCTAGCTCAGCTTTGACTCTGTTTTGCATATCTACTGGAACTTTCTTGACTGGCCTGACAACAGGACTGACTTCAGGGTTTAACTTCATGGAGTACACAACTGGGAGTTTGCCTAGTTTGTCTTTGAAAAGACCAGTATAGGTAGAAAAAATAGACTGGATGAAATTAGAGCAGTGGTCTTTCAAGCTTACATGCTGGACTTCCTTATTAAATGAAAGTAGTCTCATTTTCAAACTGTCTCTGAGGCCTAATAATGACTGTACGTGCCTTTTGACTACATAAAATTGCAAGTCATAGCTGTTCCCAGTAGAGTAACATAAAAGCACTACGGAACCTTCAGTATGAATTTCTTCACCACCATAAGCAACAAGCTTCGCACACTTTGCGAAATCAAGCTTCTCACTAGCACATACTCTAGCAAATGTTTCTGCTGACATAACATTGCACTTTGGACCTGTGTCAACTTTGAGCTCTATGGGTCTTTCATTTATCCGAACAGTACAAAATACTTCATTATTTGCCCATAAATCTACTGCTTTGGGTGTTTTATTAAACATAGACACCCCATCAACACAAAAATTAGAATCACAGCTTTATAACTGATCAGTTTGTCTCTTTGAATGTTCACTTTTACTAAAAGAATGTCCCTATTTGATTTACAAAATCTTTTGAAATTATTCCACTTATTGCATTTGTGGCATTGTTGACCAGAATCTAAGCAATTTCTCTTTTGGGCTCATGGTTTGTACCACAATTACGATAGTTGACTATGAAACTGGGTGAGGGTACATGGTTTGTGTTTGATGACTCACTCTCATGCTTCACTGGGGCTGTGCGATTTCCAGAGTGAGCCTTGGAACTTGCTGGAAAGCTATGGGATTTCCCAGTGAGTGTTACAGGGCTTACAGTTGCTGCCATGTGCTTGGACCTGTTTCTTTTAACCACATGATGCATAATATGAACATGAGAACTAGAAGATACTAGAAGCATGCATTTCTCATTTTTAAGCATATTTGTGTGCTTTTCTGTGAGCTCATATATCTGACAAATCTCAATGGCCTTATTCAAAGTTAAATCAATGTCACAAAGCAAAATCCTTCTCACAGCATCATCTTTAATACCACACACAAGTCTGTCTTTAATCAACTCATCCCTTAAATCACCAAATCTGCACATTTTAGCTTTGTTTCTCAAGTCAATTATATATGCTGCAAAAGTTTCACCAGGCGTTTGAACTCTTGTGTAAAATAAGTGCCTTTCCATTGCAGTATTCATTTGGGGGTTACACCTTTCTCTAAATTTACATTTTAAGCACTCAGGGTCTTCCCTTGACTCAGCTGGTACAACTATATGGCAGTTCCCCCCTTCCCTGCAAATACAGCAGGTGCATACACAAATGAATGCTCTCTTTCTATGGCTTCTGAGCCAGCTAAATTAAGCAGAATAAATGCCCTTGTATGTGCATCTTTATATGCAGCTTATATGAAAATATTGTACTCTTGCTCACTCTCCAATTCTCTGCAATATTATTATTAAATACAAGTGCAGCTGGTTCTCAAAATCCTTCTACCATGCCAACAAATTAAGTCCAAACATGCTGAAAAAATGGCCCTTGTGATTGTGTACAAACATGCACATACAACCCTTGTAATAACATTCAAAAGCACAATAAACTCTTTGAAATACTGTACTTTGTGAAATATGCTTTGAAATGTCTGTATTATGCAAAATAAATGTACTGTAATACTGTACAATCATGCAAACTCTCTGTATACTCTGGATATCCTGAATAGCTTTAATTAATGTGAAAAAAGTACTTGCTATGAGCTACTTTGAAAAAAATTGTGGTAGCTTTCCTTATTTTATTAATTTTATGTGATTTGGACTTTATTTCATACATTTTCCGTAGTTATTCAAATATTTTATCAATGCGTTGCAGTTTTTGACATTTCCTTTACTTAGAAATTCATTTAGAGTGTTCTGAGTGCTTCATTTTATATTTTGTGAATAAGAAATCATTTAAATAAGCTTTGATACCTGAAATTCATTTCTGCCCTGTTTTTGTGAATTAAACATGCAATGGGGATGATCCAGTCCTGTATATTCCTCCACCTTTAACTGAGTGCCTTTTCCATCCAGAATCTGGACTTCTGGATCCCATTTCTGATACCATGTCACTCATCTTGTTTCCCATTAAAGATGAACAGGCAGGGTAGTTTGCTTATATACTTTACTACATAGAGACACATCAGGATGGATAGCAGCAGTAGAAAATATAAATTAACTAATTAACTGACAGACTACACAGTCATGCATGCTTATATCTCAACAGCTTAATACAAAATGGCAGTCAGGCTTGTATGTGCTCAGTATTTATACACTTGTGCAAGCCCCTAGAAAGCTTCTTAAAGGGATACATACATACGTAATCTACAACATCCCTATTCTTCCAGACATTTCTTAAGGTTTTATGTGTCTGGATCAGATGATTATTTTTCTACCTTACCCTTTGGACTGTCCAGCATACCAAGTGTATTCATAAAGTGTCTAGTTCCAGTTATAGCTCATTGCAGGCTACAGGGTATCCACATTTTTCCATAATTACAGGACTTTCTTATCTTTGCAGAGTCTTTTTTCAAAGTGTCAGGAATCTGTCTCTCAGGTGAGATGTCTATTACACAAACTGGGATTCCAAGAGAACATTCAAAAGTTTTTTTCTTGACTCCATATAGGATTGTGTTTTTGGGGTGTCAACCAGACACCTGAAAGCAAAGAGCTTTTCTTCCCCTGGAAAAAAATAGATCTATATCTAGATCTATTTATAAGTTGTTTTCTAATCAGACTTTGGTTAGTATGAGGGAATACCTCAAGATTTTGGGTCTCATGGCATCTATGATTCTCATGATACCCCTGGCTAGACTACACATGAAAAATATATAGTGGTATCTGAAATCTCTTTGGTGTCAGCATCAACACCCTTTATCTTTTTAAATCACAGTGTTGGGGGTTGTCATAAGAGAAATCATTTGGTGGAGACAAAAGATATCCTTAAATCTGGGTCTCCCCTTCTCCCTCTCTGCTCTAAAGTAGTCAGTCACCACAGATGCCTCAGATTTTGCTTGGGGAACAGTTTCAGGTGGGATTAAAGTGCAGTGTGTGTGGGATACCAAGGACAGTAAATATCAAGCTGATGCTTGCACTGATCAAGGTACTCAACTGTCTGAACCATCTATGTTCCCTGAAACCTCTTTGAGTGGTTACAGACGATGCCACATTCATATGGGACATCAAAAATCAGGGGGGGGGGGCAGGTGCACTCACTTTGCACAGTCTCACTCTACAGGCATCCTACATTCTGTCAGCCAATATGAGCAAGATCAGGGCAGACAATTATGAATGGAAATAGATCGGAGGTCTTCCAAGATTTGATCCCTGTCTGGAAAGTTCCTTAAGTAGACCTCTTTGCCTCCTCTCTAAACAATCAACTGGCAAAATTCGGTTCCAGAACTCCATGCAAGAAGGCCTAGAAGACAGATGCCTTTTCATTTCCTTGGACAGGAATGTTCCTATATGCTTTCCACCCTTTCTACTAATAATCAGGGTACTTCTGAAGTTTCAGAAGGAATCCCCCCAAGATCATTATGGTAACTTGAATCTGGCCCAGGCAACCATCATTATCCGTTCTTTTGGAAATAGCCAGGAGCAATTACTACAAGCTTCCTCACAGACTGGATCTACTCACATAAGAACAAGGATGTTTGATACACCCTGACATTAGTCAACTTCAACTGACTGCCTGGCTTACAGGATCTTAATTCATTTTAGACACCTGTTTACTGAGGATGTACAGCAGGTACTAATGGAGGCAAGAAAAACTACTAATAGAAAATCATATATTAGCAAATGGAAAAGTTTTTTTTTAGTTAGAGCCATCAACATAAACAGTACTCAATCTGGGCTAAGCTGTACTCTAGTTTTACAATATTTGTGTGAGTTACTATCCTATGGCCTTTCTTATTCCTCTATCAAGGTTGATTTATGTCTTTGAAAGGGGTTTTGCACAAGAGGCCTTCAAGAAAACCTGTGAACCCTTCTTGAGATCTTAATTTTGCGGTGGAGACGCTAGGCCTTGGTTCATTTCAACCAACTAACCTTGCTGACTCGAGATTCTTATCAAGGAAACCAGTTTTACTAATTGCTCTGACCTCTACTAGATGGGTATCTGAGTTGCAGGCTCTTATGGTGTGTCATCCTTATCTCATTTTCCATAGAGACAGTGTTTCTTTGAAAACTAATATTTCTTTTATTCATAAAGTGGCATCCAAGTTTACTATAAGCCAAATTAATCCATGTCCACATTTTCTTTCCTGCAATTAAAAATGAGATAAAAAAGGTTCTCCATACCTTGAATTTCAACAGACAACTCTGATACTATTTTGACATAACTAAATCTTTCATATCTTGTTATCAATTGTTCGTTTCTTGGGTAGGTAAGAACATGGGACAACCTGGGTCAAAATGGACCACTTCCAAATAGTTGTCCAACACTATCACCTTTTGGTATATTCACCACTACAAAACTATTCCAGGCAGTGCCAGCACCCATTTTACCAGGACCATGTCTTCATCTATGGCTTTTTGGAAAGGATTGGATTCTAGAAGTATTCTAGAAGCTGCTACTTAGCCCTGTGTACATACTTTTACAAAGCACTGTAAGGTTGATTCTTTCTGTATGTCCAGATCAGGCTTTGCTAGGACCATTCTCCATGGGCTCCTGGTGTCTTCTCCTTCAAGCTCCCAGATTTAGTTACCTAGGATAATCTGCCCATATAGCTAGGGCTACTACAGCAGCAATCATTGTGATGAACATAGTGCAGCTGTGTATGTAAACTTACCATAACAGTAGATGTTTGAATGATCACTGCTGCAGTAGCCCCCCCCCCCCTTTTTGATGTGATTTTTATGACAGAGCATGGACATTTATTTTTTGTTATTCCTAGCTGTGCCCTTTCAGGGCTCAGCCTCCCTCTCTCTCTGTAGGCAGGAAAGCTCTGAGTGGCTTTGCACCCAAACTTCTCTTTTAGTTAGCTCAGCAAGAGCTGCCTAACTGATTGGATGCATAGAAGATGCCAGGAAGTTTTGCAAAGTGGTCGGCTGTTGTATCATTGGCATGATATATTCTGTATAGCCAAAGCTACGACAGCAGTGATCATTCGAACATCTATTTCTATTATAAGTTTACGTACATACCTGTACAGTCTTCACTCACCATTTCCTTCATGTTCTTGTGCACTATTTAGCCACTTTGTGATTGGCTATCAGTTTGGAATGGATGTGGCTATCCTGCAGCTTTATGTGGTGTATGGTGCATTTAAAAAAAGAGCTGAAACTGTGAGTTTTGTCTTGCATTGTTTGTAACCTAAATTCAGAGTGGATTAGATGCAATAAAACTGGATGGAATTTTGGTGTGGTTTCAGAGAAAGCTGATAGACATAAAGTGGCGAGGAGTAATGCTGCCAGACAGAGTAGGGAATGCACAGTAGCTGCTCTGTAAATTCTTAAATAATTTTTAAAGCGCAGCCAGAACCTAGAAACAATATAGTAAAGCATGCAACTAGGAAATACACCTGCTCATCTGTGGTGTGGGGAGAATGACTTCACTTCTGCAGAAAGTTTTTTGTGCTACCTTACTACATCAGAAAAAAGCTGTGACTAATTCCAGATGCATGTAGAAGATGTACAGATGAAAAGATTATTCCTTCAGTTTACTCAGGTTTTCTGCCTGCAGTACAAAGTAAAACAAATGTAAACTGCTCCCTGTGACATCATTTTTCCATCGTGGTGCATATTCAGCTTGTTAAAACATTATGTTATTTACTTTTTTGTTTCTTTGTTTGCTTGCTTATTACATTTATGTGCAGGGGTATGTTAGCACCTCTCGCAAGAGAATTTTGTCAGAGACCATAACATATGAATTCATGTTCCAGTGAGATTTTTCAACTTTCATTATATATTTTGTGAGCAAGTCAAAAATATTTTTTGGTTATAATTATTTGATTAAATACATTTTTTAATGGAATACAGACTACATTATTCCCATCTTATGTCTGTCAGTGTGGATACATATGAAAGAAATGTTGCCAAAATATTTAGCTCTTTAGAGCATTGCTATCCCCGGGAGTCAGTAACGCCTACACTAAGTGTACACTGTTTGGAGTGAGACAACACAGGCTTAACTCACACCTTCTTCCTCCTAATTTTAGTTTTCCTTCTGATATTATTGCAGCTTTAAATATTGACAGGGATTCATAAAGGTTACCACAAAGAGTAGACTATGTGTACACAGTGTAATGTTTCTGAGTGAAAGTACAGAAATGTGATAAGAATGTTCTTGAATACATATCGTGTATACTTAGTGTACAGATAGTGTAGGCTTTATTGAATCTGGCCACATGTTTTATTTATCTTTGTCTATTGCAGTTGTTGATAGAGTGTGCAGCAAGGAGCTCATTAGGTCAGGGTAAAAAGCTCTTGAGAATACGCATTTAAATTGTATGGCAGAACAGAAACTTCTGAAGTACAAATAATGTACAAGTATATTAGAACATATTAACATTCACAGTACTATGCACACTAATGTTTACATACTGCATGGATGCAAATAACCAGTACCATGCTTCTGGATAAATTCATATATAATCATAGCATGATAATGTGTGATAACACAACTGTACAAAAATACAACACTAAAAAAGATCTACAAGATATCATGCAGAGAACCACAACAGAAACAGAATGGACATTTATTTTGAGGAAGTGACATGGCTTCTGAAGAAAAAGGAACGTTGTGATGTTACACACTGTGGTATCACACTAGATTGCACCCCTCACTGAGTAGGAACAAAATTGTATTTCTGAGGTTAATGAGCAGAGCATTGTCATGGGAGCTTGTAAAGTATCACTTTTTAACACATCCAAAGAAACTATGGGAAACCACTGAGAGAAACCTTGAAAAGGCCATTGAAGGTATGAACTTTAAGACAAAAATCAGTGAAAGTTGAAAACCTTTCTTATAGAAATAGGGTGAGAACATGATGATCTAAATCGGTCAAATCTTGTGACTGAGCAGGGCAGTAAAACATCAGCCAAATTCTAGTAAAACCTAAATTATTCCTGGGCCATGTTTAGGGTTGATGACTTGTAGCACAGTGAACTGGCCCTTAATGACATCCTCACGTTAATAGTCTTAAATGTCAAACTGCCGGGAAGGCATCAACTAGTCAATAAAATGTGGGGACATGCCATATTCATTCAGAAGCTGGAACTGCTGCAGAAGTATTGGGTCATAAATAAAGTCATCCACTTTCCAACTGTATACACAAAGCCTGCTGACACAGCTGAATAAAAACACTGTATGCTGATGTTATAGGTCACTAAAGAATGCAAAGAGTTTGTATTTAGAACTGTAGTTGTCCTCAACTCATGTGGCTGGGACTCATCAAGTTTAAAATGACATCTTGAGCAGGGTATTCACAGAGAGTATACACTTCTGAAGCTTTCCATTAATTATGTTTAGACACAGATGTACCTTGTTGTGGCAGAAAATCTTCTTAAATTTATTGCACTTTTTTAGCAAAGGAATGAGAAGATAAGTGCGACGTAAAGGAAGATTGTGGGGCAGAGTATAGAGACTTTGAATGGTTGCAGAACAGCTACACTAAAGAGACTGAAGTACAGCATGAGGACTGGATAAATGACGGAATTGGTAAGGGGAGGGGGTGGAGTCTAAGTCCTATAGGGTAGGGCCAGCACTTCTGGCTGCTGCATAGATGATACGGTTGGCTGCTTAAATTAAAAAAAAGAGTAACGTGGAGGGTGACTAGTGAAAGTCTGTAGAGGAAGAAGTAGTTTTCCACAAAATGTGGTGTGGAATGAGGGGATATAATGACTGTACAAATTATATAAGGAAAAAATATACAAGATGATATTAAGGCAGGCATGGGAATTTTGCCTGTCAGGTATGGATGGAATTAGGAAAGAGTAGTTGACAGGGGAAAGATAGGACTAATGTTTTTGACTGGATGAATGAATGAGAAAATGCAGTGGGGTAGGACCTGAACTCAATACATTAAAAGAGACATTGCAATTGGTAAATGAAGTTAAAAGGGGGTGTGGGCTGGGGTTTAAGTTCAGAGTGAGCAAGAGACTATAGGGCCATGGATTAAATGGTACGAGGATAATGTGGTAAAGAATGAGAATAGGAATTGATGAGACAGGAACATTAGAATAATCAAAATAAGTTAGAATTACATTTGAAATCTGTTAAATGGTGTGGCATTGTGCAGAATTAATCTTAGAGTAGCTTGCACATGGAATATCACTAGCATATCCAGGGTGGCATAGTGGAGCAGCAGTTAGAATTGTCACCTCATAGTAAGATGTGTATTGGTTCGATTCTTGGCTGGGGTGCTCTCTGTGTAGAGTTTGCATGGGTTACCTCTGGGTGCTCTAGTTTCCTGCCACATTCCAAAGATATGTGTCTAGAGCATTTCTCCATGGCTCTCTGCTGAAAATGGGCCCTGTCCCAGACAGATCTTACCAGTAATCAAATGTTAAATAAATATCCTAGCATAATATAGCATCTTTCCCTTAACCCCAGAAATTATCTTAGGAGACTCCTGTTAAAACTCAATCCTTATTTATTTTACATTTGTTAACCGGGAAATTCCGACTGGACTAGGTCCATTCACAGCAGAGGCCTGGGGAAAAAAGCTCCACATTGTTAAGCAAGAGAAAAATATTTTTATGCAAAGTAGTATAAGTTAAACAAGAGAGAAATATTTTTATACAGAGTAGTACAACAAACACATACATTATACAACAAAACAATCAGATATTCACATTAAAACTGCATACAGACAAGACACTTCTCAGCAGTCAGAGAAGTTACAAACAATAGGGATTAAGAGCTACTTACAGACTCGGCTAATGGCTGTTAGAGTTTTTGTCCCATAGAGGATTACAGTGACTAACTTGGTATTGGTGAATGGATGGCTGTGAGTTTTAGTCCCATAGACGATTACAGTGTGGCTATTAGGGTTTTAGTCCCATAGAAGATTACAGTGTGGCTGTTAGAATTTTAGTCCCATAGAGGATTACAGTGACTAGCTTGGTATTGGTGAATGGGTTTTAGTCCCATAGAGGATTATAGTGACTAACTTGGTATTGGTTAATGGATATCAAGAGGAAAAGGTAGGAAAGCTTAGGTTTAAGTAATACAAGGACATAGACAGGTATTCATCAGATGTGATTTGAGGGAGTTTTTGAAGTGTAAGGTGGTGGAGGCAGTGGTCAGCGAAGGTGGAAGGCAATTCCCATTTCTAGCAATGGTGTGGGAATATAGCGCTTTTCCTGCAGTGTTGTTTGCTCTAGGGATACAGAGGAGAAATTTGTCACTTGGGTTGGGAGGGTGGCCTAAGGGTTAAGGTGTTTGCCTTACAAACACAAGGTGCAGGGTTTGAGTCTCACAAGGGATAATTGGCTAGGCTTAAAATGGCTCACAAGGGCAGTTAGCTTAGTACTAATCTATGAACTAGAATGGAGAGGGCAATTTGCTGTGTAGTGGGTAAGTAGTTGGGTTAGTGATGGGGTTTTATCAGGATATTTAAGAATATTGTAGACAGTAACTAGCTGGTGGTAATTAAGTAGTTCAGGTAGTTATAGCCAATTTAGGTCCCTTAGAGCAACACAGTGATGTGTTATGAAACTGGTGTTTTTAGCAAACTTGGCGATCTTATTTGTAACATGATTATAGTTTGTCTAGATCTATTTTTCTGATGTGGGTGAAAATTGGTGCTGCATACATTAGTGTGGACAATAGCTGAGTCGGGGCTAGGGTGACTCTTGCTTGGTCTGAAAGAAAGTTTTTGAGCCTATATAATGTGCCCATTTTTTTAACCTTTTTGATGGTTTGTGAGATGTGGACATTGAAGTGAAGATTATTATCAATTTCAATGCAGAGCAGTTTGGTATGGTCAGAAGGGGAAATGTTAGCGCCATTTTTAGAGGTGATGGTGAAGGAGAGGGGAGCAGTTTTTGATTTGTTAGGGGTAAATAGTAGTAATTCAGTCTTATTGGGGTTTACGATGAGTTGGATATCAGAAATCCATTTTTCTACAGAGTTAAAGGTTTCCTGGGTGAGTTGTTGCAGAATGGCTGGAGATGGGGTTGTGCAGATTAAAGTTGAATCATCTGCATATTGAATAAGTGTAGCATGCTGGGTTGAGCTATATAGATTATTGGTAACGATAGAAAAGAGAAATGGGCCAAGTACTGAGCCTTGTGGGACACCTATGGTGGTAAGAAGTTGAGGGGACAGTACACCTTGCCATTGGACAGATTGTTGCCTGTCAGATAGGTAGTTTCTAAACCAGGCTATAGTAGATGGGGCAAAGGATAGCGAGGCTAGAGAATCTAGCAGAATGGTGTGTGAGACCATGTCAAATGCTTTGGAGAGATCAAAAAAATGGCAGATGTAAACCTATTGTTGTTCCTGTATTGGTTAACTAGATTAGTGAAAGAGAGAAGAGCAGTGGTTGTGCTATGATGTGGGTGGAAGCCATGTTGTGTGGTAGACAGGAGTTGATGTGTGTTCAGAAATGTAATGACTTGGAAGTGGATACACTTCTCTAGAAGTTTAGATATGGGAGGATAGAATGGCGATGGGTCGGTAGTTTGAAAAATCATAAGAGTTCCTGCCTTTATGAAGAGGAAAGATATATGAGACTTCCCAGAGGTTTGGGATATGGGATTCCTGTATGGAACGATTGATAAGGATGGAGACAGGGTAAGATATAGATTCAGCAGCCATTTTTAGGCAGTTAGCAGGTAGGTTATCGGCTGCAAGGGTGGTGGGTTTCAGTTTTAGAAGGAGCTTTTTAATTGTAGAGATGAGGACTGATGATAGAGTAAAGGAGGGAATGCTTTCTGGATGATTGGTTGGGGTTCATGAAGGGATATTTTTGGATAATTGGTTGGATAATGCCAGGATGGAGTCTGTAAAGTGGTGATTAAATTGAGTGGCTATGTCCATGTTGTGGTTTTGCCTGGTTTTAGTAAGGAGTTGGTAGACTGCCAGAATTGTTGTGGATTTTTTGAGTATTTGCTTTGGGCCCCTAGGAAGTAGTTCTGTTTATACTGTTTGATTTGTTCCTTGGCCTGATTTATAAGCTGTTAGTAGTGGTGTTTTCCTTTTTCCAGATTTTCCAGGCTTTATCTCTGCATTTTAGTAGGGCTCTAGTGTCGCTACTTAGCCATGCATCATAGTTGGCTTTCACCCTAACCTTCCTAGTAGGGGGCGAGTCTGTTAAGGATGTTGAGAAAAGTAGTATTAAAGTAGTCAACTGCCTGGTCTAATATAAGGGTTTGAAGTGGTTCCCAGTTACAATGGCTTAGAACAGTGTTGAGATTATAAGGGTTTAGGTTGCGAACATCTCGTATTAGTCTACAAACTATGGGCTTGGGTAAGTTAGTGCGTTTGCGTAGTAGAAATGTGGGGAGGTGGTCACTGAGACCATCTGGTAGGCAAACTGTCTGGTAGTTTTGTTTGGGGTAATTGACCAGTACCCAGTTTGGATTGTTTTTGTGATCTTTTATCTGTTCTAGTGGGTTCTTGAATAAATTGAGAGAACCCATAGAGATTAATGTGATTTGTGGGGTTATTGGAGTTAGGTTGTCCAGCCAGTATTTAGGTCACCTAGTAGGATAGTTTCTTGTGGTAGGTTATCTTTTGTCCACTGTAAGATTTTCTCTATTATGGGAGAATTATTTCCTAGAGGAATGTAGCAGCAGACAATGTTGACTTTTTTGTCTTGTTTAAGCATAGGACTGAAAAAGGGTTTTGGTGATAAAATTTAGGTAGAGGGGTTTGAAGGAGTTGGAGGTTTAATGCGTTTTTAAAGAGAATGGCTACCCAACCTCCTTTTCTGCCTACTCTATCCAGTCTTAGGATACTATATCCTGGGGGGAGGAATTCTTCCTTTTGGATGCTAGGCTTTAGCCATGTCTCTGTGATGGTCAGTATGTCAGGTGCGTAATGGGTTATAAATGCATGCAGTTCAGGTGTCTTATTAGCAATACTTCTTATGTTAATATTAAGAATTAGTAGGACAGATATCTGTTTGGTTTTGAATGGACCTGGGTTTGGGTGTATGTTACCAGAGATTAGTAGTCTCTTTATGGTTGATAGTATGTGTTTGGTTATGTGTGTTATTTTAGTGCTGAATCTATATGAGGTTTTTCTAGTGTTGCATCTTGGTATGCTAAAGTTGTGTATATAAAGTGTAGAATTAAGATAAAGAATTGTGGGGCTGATAGAGAAGTTTGTGTAGGTTTTTGTGGGTGTGGAAATATATGTTGTATGGAATGTGGTGTTGTCTAGAGGTAAGTTAGTTTTTATGGATGTGATATAGGCTAGTGTTGTAAGGGCTAATGAGAGAGATGCTAGTATAGTTTGCATACTGTAGGGTAGAGATGCCAGGATGATAGCTGTTAGGTAATTGAGGTGATGAGGCTGTAAGGTATTTGAAGTGGTATGGGGTGTGGCTAGTAGATATTGTGTGTACGATGAGGCTGGGAATGATGTATAGATTATCGATTAGCATATGATGTTGAGAGGCTGGGAATGATGTACAGATTATCGATTAGCATATGATGTTGAGTAGGCGATAGGTGTTAGTGAAGGTCAGGTGATGTGGTGCCAGACCAGGCCACGAGATTGCAGAAACAATCAGGTTTCACGTTTCAGGGAAGGTAATGGCCAAGGATTATCTGTACTGGTTTTGTTTAACAATATTCCTTGAATTTAGCTACAGGGTTAGTTGGGGGAGGCCTACTGTGAATTGCCAGTGCTGCAGAATCCCCAAGCGATATAAATACCAAAACCTAGGAACAGCATACAAAACATAAATGTATGTCTTTTACACAGTATAAAATCAGCATAGATACTGTTATATAAGGTCTCAATATGATATATACCCCACCTACACTTGTAAATACTTGTGTGAAAAAATGGCAACTGAACAGCATTCAGTAAAGCAAAAAGCTTGATGTACAACCTTAATCAAACCAACACTGTGATACCAAGACCTGCTGCTAAACAGCAGTCTATTAAATATTGCCAATATTGATTGGATTACTTAACACAGTAAAGTACAAAACCCACTTTCCGACATAAGTTGTTATTCAATTCAAGTTTCAACACCCCAATCCACAATATGTATCCCATTCAATAATATTTAGCCAAGATAATAATCTTGCCCATAAAACTACAGGCCATAAAATAGCACTCATAATGATCGCTTTGATAGTTCGTGAAATATTAAGTCAATTAACTATTTACAGCCCACCCTATTACAGGACCATACAACATGGATATGTAATTTCCAAATGTCTCTGTGGCCAGCTTGGTAGAGCTGGGCATCCTAAGGCAATGTAGGAGTTGTCTCATATTTTTGGATAACCAGTTACTCATTAAAGAAAATAACATGGTATGTGAGAGATGCAAATACACACTTTTCTTGGAGGCAAAAATCGCACATTCAAATGAGGTTGTCATGAATATTGACACTACATCCCATACACATACAAATGCACACTGCTCATTGCACACAAAGATTGTCTTATGCTAAGGTACTTAAAGAAAGCCTTCCCAAATTGTAAAGACCTCCAAAACCATCTAATGGTAGCACTGCTCCTCAGCCATCACTAAAGCACCCACCAAAAGCAGCACCAAACATCTCACATAAACTTTCACCCAGTGGTCCCCACAGCAAAGCCCATAAGGCAAGCATGTGCTTTACCTAATACTCTTCATTGGGGACTTCATTGTGTGACATACAGTCAAGGAGAAGATAACATTTAATTGCTTGTCTGGAGCCAGGATCTGCAATATCACACACACACACACACACACACACACACACACACACACACACACACACACACACATGCACACACTCAAGTCACTGGTTGTGGATGGGTAGATGGATGGATGGATTGACTCATGTCACTGCACCACAGGTACCTACCAATATGATTCTATCCTAGTCCATGTGGGTGTAAATGACGTGAGATGTACCTCACTTGACTGTATGAAAACAGACATAATGGATCTCTTGGAGCATGTGCCACAGATAGGGATGAGCCTTGCATTGAGAAGCATTCTACCCTCACCAAGGATGAGGCCACAGTATGAACATGAAATAATTGATTTTAATAATTGGCTTAGTTTCTGAAGTTTCTCCAGGGGGATCCAATATCAGTCAGCATGGCAGGACATGGTCAACAGACCACATTGCTTTGCCAAGGCTGGGATGCACCTGTCCCCCCTAGGCTTTTAGATATTGGCTATAACTTTATCTACCCCAGAGCCTTTTTTAAGCAATGCCAAAAAGACAAAACTACCAACATAGTGAAAACGTTTCCAAGTAACCTTAATATTTTACTGCAAAATGCTAAAAGCATTAACAAAACAACTTCACACCCTTCAAGCCTTCCTCACTCTGGAGAATGTTAACATCTATGCTATGACCAAGACTTGGTTTAAAGCCATAGACAATACTTCAGCATTGCAAGGCTACTTAGCCTTCCATACACTTTGACCAGCAACAGCACATGTTGGGGCCAAAGGTGGAGGCATCTCAATCTGTGCTAGCAACAAACATACCTTTAGGTCAGTTAAACAGGATGGTAACATGGAGCTCATCCATGTGCAAATCACAGTAAATAAGGTCCCTCACCATATCATGTTTAGCTATAGGCCACCATTTATGCCTCTAGAGTCTCACGACTCTTACCTAAACCTACTAGAGGCACTCATCAATCAACTAAACACCCCATCCATGGGTGACTTTAATTATCCATCTATAAACCGGGAAACTTACACTGCCTCAAATTCACAGGCACAACACTCCTGGACATTACAAACCCAAACTCCCTCCAACCAGAGGATCAAACATACTGGATCTGGTACTCACCAACATGGATGAGCATTGCACCGCCCCCCTGATAAATTCAGTTCAAACTTCACCACCCCACACTCCTCTCCAGATTCACCAGGGGACCCCCCCCCAAATATTAGCATGGACCAGGTGCTGGCAGCACTCATTAAAGAGAGGAACACTGCCTCCATGGTCTTGACAATATCCCCGGTTGCCTCCTGAACAGTCAAAAACATGACCTATCAGGACCACTTTAGGCACCCTTCAAATACAGCCTTGAAACAGGGTACACTCCAGATGAATAGAGGACTGCAACAGTCATATTATTGCACAAAGCAGACCATCATCTGACCCAGAGAACTACAAACCCATCAGGCTAACAAGCCCAGTATACGAAGCCATGGCACAAATTATTATGGAAATGATAAACAAGGACATAAACAACCTACAGATATGGGATCCATCCCAATTTGGCTTTAAGAGAAGGTCATGCTTAATCAACCTGGTAGACTTTTTTGAGAGGGTCATCAAGGAAATGGATGAGGATAAAACACTGCATACTGTGTACGTTGACCTAGCTAAGGCATTCACTACAGTACAGCACTCAGGCATTGTTGCCAAGCTCACTGAACTAGGCATCAATCCTTATATAACTCACTGAATTGTCAGCTGGCTCACAGACAGGACCCAAGAAGTCAGGATCAGTGAAACCACCTCCACAGAGACTGGTCACCAGTGCAGTACCCCACAGCTCTGTACTGGGCCTGCTCCTGTCTGGCAACTATTTCTCAGAAGTCAAGGCTAATGTTCAAGGCCTCCGGCTCAATAAGCTTGCAAATGGCTGTAAATTGGAAACTATCATAGATTCCCCCAAGACACCAACATCTTGCAAGAGGGTTTAACACAGGCAAATGACTGGTGCCAAAGCCATGGCCTAAAACTCAATGCTAAAAAAAAATGCATTGTAATGTCCTTTGGAAACTGATAACCCCAAATTAATCATTCCATCGATAAAACACCTCTATGATTTGGGTCCCTATTAATTATTCTAACTTTTTAAAGTTTGAATGTCATATGGTTGACACCATATGAACGAACTTTAAAAAGTTTGCAGGTGAAAAGCAACGGCTCCGTACAGTGCAGAATGGGAAAATTTCCCTTTTCTGCATTGAAGTGCGATCTCAGAGTTGGTATACTTAAGTAGGGCTTGCCCCCCTGCTCAGAGAGCTGAGGTAAGTTTTTTTTTAAATTTTTTATTATATATTTGATGTTTCAAACTTCTCTCATATGTTGTCGAACATATGAGGTTCGAAGTTTTGAAACTTTGAATATATAATATAGACCCTAAGATATGACCAAGAAGTAAGGGGTCTGGGAACATATGTAGGTGGTAATCTGATCTTTTACCAATATGTACGTGAGATAGTAAAAACATTATTCTATGTTACCCATCTTATAGGTGAGGGTATATTATAGCACCACTGTGTTCAGCCCTTATCAGACCTATCATTGAATACAGTGCACCCTTTTGCATGTGTCTAACCAGACACTTGCAGCAGTTGGAACACCCACAAAGGTTTATTACAAGGAGAATTCAGGGCATGAATACACCAATCTCCTACAGGCTGTGTCTCGGTATTCAGTCTTCTACAGGCTGCTGAGAGAGGATCTTTGCCGACTTACAAGGCTTCCTCAGACCCAGCACTGATGGATCAGTTATACATGTGCAAAACAAACAACACCAGAAAGACTACATCCACGGATCTCAACTTTGCTTATAACTTAAGCAGGACATGTTAGAGAGATAGATATCTGTCCCAAAGGATCCCTGCAGTATGGAAAAGGATGACCATACATGTAGAACACTGTTCATCCTTGATTCTATTTAAATGAAATCTTGACAGTTGGATGGGAAATCGTAAATTTACCGTGTGTCTAGCCACCATGTCCCTTATGGACAGAGACCATCAATAAGAAAAGTAGTATCCTAACACCTCCCCCTAGAAATCCTTAGTTACCTCCCAACTAACATCCCCCCTCCCCATGTAGATGCACATTATACTTGTGACCAAAATGGTTTGGGGTACACAGCTAGGCTTGCAAGGACCCTAGTGATCAGTAGCCAGCAACCTATGATCCTATCGTTCTGCGGTATGTAAGTATATATATATATATATATATATATATATATATATATATATATATATATACACACACACACACATGTTGAGTATAGCAGTATGTAATAAATATATATATATATATATATATATATATATATATATATATATATATATATAGATTGATTTATTAGACAGATATATATATATATATATATATATAGATATAGATATAGATGTAAATATAAGTAGAGACTTATCTCTCTCTCTCTCTCTCTCTCTCTATATATATATATATATATATATATATATATAAACACCCCTGTTAAAAAGCCAGGTGTATGTTTTTTATTTTTTATATTTTTTCTCATAACAAATTTGTTTGTTTTTCAATTGAATTGTACAGGTTATATGTCACATTAAAGGTGGGAAAAGTTTTGAAATGATTTATTGTGGGTCTCATTTTTTTATATCACAAAAACTTGGCATTTTAACAGGGGTGTATAAACTTTTTATATCCACTACTACTAATTATTGTCTATTAGTGAGATACCTAATGAACCATTTAATAGTAGAGGGAGATAAGTTGAGTTGTGATAGCTTATCGAGAAGTTTGAAGTGTGATATCATATCGAATGCTTTAGAAAGGTCAAGAAAGAGGCAAGAAGCCAGTAAATTTTTGACCATGGCTTCAGCAACAGTTTAAGTAAAGGACAGTAGGGCAGTATGATGTTTGTGTGTGTGTGTGTGTGTGTGTGTGTGTGTGTGTGTGTGTGTGTGTGTATGTGTGTATTATGAAGCATTCAGTGCAGACATACTTACCTGAGGTTTCAATTTTTTATCTGTTTTAGTGACATAAGCTGATAGCATATGGTAGATGTGAAAGTGAATGGAAAATACATGGAATGATTGAAACAAAACATTGCTGTGCATTCTGGAAGCATTTACTGCTGTGAAAATGTCTTTTCATGAATAAAAGGTAAATATTTGTCACAGATGTACAGCTGGCAGGAGTACTTTACATTGGCACATCAACTACTGCTGCAGACAGACAGACAGAGAGACAGACAGAGAGTATCTGGGAAAGTAAATGCAAAATTTCCAAGTAATAAGCATTATCTAACATACATGTAGATGATGGAAGTCTGAATGTAGCCAGTCCTCTTTTTACATAGCCAACCACCTACATAGTTAGTACTGGTCTTAAGGTGTGTCTTTTCTCTGAATTTTAATTAGACCTGGCAGGAACCATTTAATGCTAGTTGCAAATTTTTTTTTTTCAGCTGGATTTAGACAGTTATGACAAAGGCACTGTATAAAATATTTGTCACATAAATTGATCTGAAGCCTCTTGAATTGTATACAACCAGTCACTGTGGCCTCAGGCACAGTGTTAACATAATTGATTCACACCTCCGCATCCCCTTTGCTCCTTGACTAGGCCAGTTTAGTATTTTGATATAGACATAAAAAGCAGACATATGGTGAATAATTGTAAGAACCACCATGCTGTGCCATCTATGGTAGTTGGGCCCTTGCTAAAAAGATTGGACTGCCCTGGACTAAGCGAAGCACCAGACGTTGTAGTCTTATGTTACAGTTTTGTATGAAGTGATCAGTGCCTGAAGAGAAGGAATGTTTAAGATGGCAAGGAAGGATGAGACTTTGGTGATGGGGGTTGTAATATGCCAGCTGGTAACAGCAATACTGAGGCTGAGGCTTGCCTTATTAAAGGAAAACCTCGAACACTGCTGGAATCTATTCAAAGAAAGAACAATCTTGTATTGGTAATAAATGATAAAAAGAGATAGACAGACAGAATAACAACCTGAAGATGAACAGCCTTTTCAGAGAGGGTATTCCCTGATTACTATGTTTCACCATCAACATTGCCATAACATTAAGACAATTAAAAGAGAGGGTTGGGTATTCAGTAGGGCAAACATTGACACGCTGGGTCAGTTTCTCAAGTATTAGTTCAGCAAGGGTACATGTACAAGGATAGAGACAAGATTGCTTCCTATGTGCTGATTTTTGCCTTTCAATTTATGTTGTTTTGATCTTTGTATTTTGAGTGCTGCTTCCTTCGGCGACCAGTTAACCAAGTCTGAAGGGAAGGGAAGAATTTTACTGTAGAATTATGTTGGGCAAGTATGATTGTTAATTGAATGATTGAAAGTTGGTCAGTAGGATTAGCCTGCTAAATAAATAACACTCCAGTAAAGGAGAAAAGAAAATGGCAAAAGATAATAACACTGTTGTCAGAAACGGAGAGTTGCTCAGGTAGCACTGAGGACTATACGGGCATGAGAGATCATGCCAAATTCAAATATCATCATACATTTCAGTCTGTAAGTTCAACAATTCTGGGCAGAACCAAAAATAATGGGGGGGACAAAGGCCCAAAAATTGGTGCATATATGAAATACTGTTCTTTTTGACTTAGAAAGTTGCTAGAATAACATGTTTTGTGCTAGTATCCATTGTCTGTAAGATGTGAAGTCAGCAGCCCAAATGTGGGCCATTATTTAGTGATGTCAGTCTTCAGTGATTTGCTAGAAAACCATAAATTTTATGAGGGACAGACAAAAAAATGAGGCAAAAATCTACAAAAATCTTTACAGTTGAAAAATATTAATGCTACCTGCTCGGCTGCTGAGCACTTTTTTAATTTCTCCAAATCTTTTGGGTTTCTAATACCATGATGGGAATGGACCCCATTCCTAAATCAAAGTGTGATTAAAGTTCATGAAATCAGTATTGTTTCAATCTTTGATGTCAGCCAAAAGTGCTCTTTGCAGCACCTGCAATGTGCCCAGTAATGACTAGTTTTGCAATTCGTATGGGGTTACATGGATTGGTAACATATCTAAATACGATTGTAGATTCTTTTTTATAAGACCCATTGCTCCTACTACTAATGGAACTATTTGGGTATCTTTCTTCCACATTGCTCTCTTTCCTGCCTGCAGATCCTGATATTTTATTACTTTGTTTCTCTCTGTATGCAAGACACTGTAGTCACTGGGTGTAGCAATTTCAATGATCAATGCTACTTTTGTTTTCTTTTCTTGGACTACTATATCCGGGTTTCTAGCATCTATCTTTTGAACTGTTGTAAATGGGTGATCCCATGTGATATAAACTTCATCATTTTCTATGATGCTTTGTGGCTCATGTTTCCAGTGTTTTTCAGCCACTTCAATACCATAATGTTTGCACAATCCCCAGTGCAGCAGTCTTGCCACATTATTCCTTCTTCTGTTAGTATGTCACAACCAGCAACAAGACGTGCGACTGTTTCCAATTCAGTTTTACAAAACCTACATTTGTCTGTTTCTTCCGCATGTTCAATGGACTTTGTAAACCAGCATGTATGTAGCCCACTATCTTGGGCTACCAATATTAGCCTTTCATCTCTTGGTTTGAATTTGCCTCTCCTTAACCTGTGTTCGATCGTGAACAACATGAGATTCTTGTAGAAGTTTTCTATACTTGCAACTATATTTATGCTTTTTCCACATTTCATGCCCTGTCATCTGGTTCTTCACCTTATATTCTTTCTTTTGTTTTTTGGCTCATTCACTTGCTGCCTGATTTTTATTTATTTCTGGTTTCGATATCCATTTCTGCTTGATGCCGATATGCTTTTGCTAAATTAAGCAGAGGAGTCATCTTAGATTTATTCTCATGTTTCAAAACTTTTACTGCATTTGTGTCTTGTGAGGTCATCAGATATGTGTGGAGTCCCAAGATTGCAGATCTATATAAGTAATCAATTTCAAGGAGGCCCATATCTTATTTGGAATGGGGAATATATAATCTTGGTATGCACTGATTTTATAAAGCATCCTTCTTGTTTTCCTATCTAAACTATCCAGCATGTTTTGGGGTCAGTCAATCACTCCAAAACTGCAAGTTAGGACAGGAAGAGTAAATTGGTTTATAGCTTGGAGTTTGTTTCTAGATAGTAACACTGTTTTCAGAATTAATTTGTCTTCTAAAGTATTCCTTAAGTTTTACTTGCATTAGTTCTTGTTTTATTGTTGATCCTTCATCAGTTCCCAAATATTTAGACACTCCCTCTTGCTCAGTTTTTTTATATCACATTCTTGTTCCAAACTGATGTTTTCTGGTGCTGCAATTTTCCTGCTTTAAAGGGTGCTTTTGCACACTTATCAAGATTACATTCTTATATCATCTGAAATAGTATTGGCAACCTGCAACTGTGCTTTCAGTTCCTCATCTGATGAGCTAAACAGTTTTAAATCATCAACAAAGAGAAGATGAGAGGTCTTTACACTTTGTTGTTTTTTAGGAGCCAAATTGTAGCCATGGCCTAAGTCAGTGATGGCGAACCTTTTGGGCTCGGTGTGTCAAAAAGTCGTAAAATGCTTAACTTGACTGTGCAGTATGTCACCCCCACTCAACAAAAGAGAAACAATTCTTTGCAAGTTTACATACTCATTTATTTAACAAAAAATACAGCCCAATCATGGTATTATAAAAGTAAAAGAACAATTAGTGACTTACAATACAGAAAATATTTCAGCACTGATAATTGGGCTTAAAATAGTACACTAACAAGCTCAGTCCTCAGATCATCCCAGTGATTTACCAAAAAACCACAAATGTTATGAGGAATAGCTCAAAAATATTAGGAAAATATCTGGACATTATGTAAAAATCTGTACAGTTGAGAGGTATGCAGTGTTACGCAGCTTGTGCAGCAAACACCCCATTTTTCTGCTCATTTATTTATTTTTTAAGTTCTCTTAATAATGCTTGCCTTACAATTACTTACCTTTTCTTTCTGACTCAGTGGAGAGCTGATGCCGCCAATATTTTCGTGTGGTTGGACTGGACAGTCTTTCCTTTAGCTTTCTCTCACGTGTCGCTGTATCTTTGTGCTGATTGGTTATCTGTAAGCTCAGATAACCAGTCAGCTTGAAGAAAGGTATTGAATTCTGAGTTTCCAGGTTTATACTGGACACTCCGAACAGCCGCACAAACTACTTTATTTCTGGACAATCCAGATAAAACAAAAATGAAAAAAAAAAACCCTTCTAACTTTCCCAGTAAGTGCGCATGTTACTGAAAATGTTATAACGTGTCACCTATGACACGTGTGTCATAGATTCGCCATCACGAGCATAAGTTGTTAAGTTAACAGCTTAATAGGTTAATGGTAAGACAGAATAGCAACGGTGACAGAGACTCACCATGGAATATCCCCCTTTGAATTTTTATCCCTGGGATAATAATCTGTCCTTTATCATGGCTTAATTGCAAGGTGGTCTGCCACTGTTTCATGGTCACTGTAATGTAATCAATCAGTGTAGGATGTATCTTATATATTTTAAAAACTCTAATATCCATGAATGCGGAATACTATCAAATGCCTTTTTATAGTCAATCCATGCCATACTTACATTCTTCCCCTTTTTAAAGTTCTCCAGTATCACTTTATTTAATGACAAATGATCCTTTGCTCCATATGACTTTCTTTTTTGCCCTTTTTGTTCTATTGCCATAATTGAGTTTTCTTTTAAATGACTATAAACTCTGCCAGCATCAATTCCCATGTATAGTTTATACGTCATTGGAAGGCAAGTTATTGGTCAATCATTTTTAGGGTAGCTTGCAGGTTCACTCTTAAGAAGGAGCATTGTTTTGCCTGTTGTTAGCCAGGTTGATGTCTGTTTGGGGTGTGCATATAAATAGTTCTTACTCATGGCTAAATCCTTGTGCAAAGATGTTAATACTTTCACCCAAAAGTTAGGTACTGCATCTGGGCCTGGGGTTTTCTAATTAGAGGCTTTTTTAACTTTGCATCAATCTCTGTGGCTGTTACTTCATCCCATTTCATATCCTGCACCTTTAAACTTCTTATTCTTTCTTTTACTTCTTCTATCCATTTAGCATCTTTGTTATGTTCCACAGGATCTTCATAGATACTTCTCTAAAATGTATCTACTTCCTCTTTTTTTGGCGGTATTTCAATTCCTTTTACTGTAGTTCCCAGTTCTCTATGAAACTTTTTTGGTCATCAATAAATTGCTTATTTTGTACTTTTCCTTTATATTTATCTGTGTATCTTCTAAGTTTTTCCACTTGTGCTGAAATTTTCCATTTATTTGCGATAGTGCATGATAGATCCTGATCTGTTCTAATACTGTGCATTGCTTTAATCAAATCCATCTTTCTTAGTATTTTTGTTGATCTATTCCCTCTTCTAAAGTCTTATAACACTGACACTTCTTGTCTTAATTGCTTTATAGTTTTCTCTTTTTGATACTTCCAAGATGGTATTTGATTTATCCCCTTCTTTTCCCTCACTACCCTGTGTTCTTGTAGTAGAACGTTATCAGTTATTAAATTAGCAGCACAGTAATATATCCTATTTACTTCTGTTATATCACATGGGTCTCTATGGACAGTCCTAATTACTGCATTCATTTGTTTTATCAGATGTCTGACTTCTGGAGTTTTATTAACCTTCTGCAGTCTATTTCTCTCATTGATCTTGATATATCTATCCATGTCTATTAAATGAAGCAACTCTTCTCTTAGTGCATTTTCTTCCAAACTGGGGCCACATCCCTTATTTTCCATTTCCTGTGGGAATTCTATAGAAGGTTCTATAGCATCTTCCCGTGGCACATTCTCTTCAATTTCATCCTGTGCCATCTGTTGCTCTGTCAAATGGGAACTCACTGGCCTATCAGTCCTCAACACTGACTGCATCAGACTTTCCACAGTTTCCTGTTCCTTTCCTTGCTGTCTAGCTTCAAGTAAATGTTTATACTGATTTCCTGTGGAAGAATCCAAAATATCTTGCTATGGCACCTGACCAATTGCTTCCTGTTCCACTGGTTTCCCCTTAATTTGGATATCCATTGCTCTATCCTGTTGTGGTGCTACATGCATTGCATACATGATACATGGGTATCAGTTGGGTACAACAACCCGTGTTTTCAAAAGTCAAACATTCCTCTTATGCTGTGCTGATGATGCCATAAGAAGGCAGAAACATGCATGTCCACAGTTAGAGGGGTTTGACTTTATTGGCCTGAAAATTTCCATATATAGACTTAAAAGTAAAAGTAAAAGAAAAAGTTGTGGACATTCAGAAATGCTATTTAGCTGAAACACCTGATATCCTTAATGGTTAATTTGCATATATCCCATGATGCCACTGATACAAGAGGTTTAAGGTATCATACAGTGGAAAGTCTAGCTTTGCTAGATTTTTCTTTTTGCGTTTTTTTTTTAATAATAGTAACAATACATAATGTCTTTCTTATCCTCAACAGTCCACTCTATTGTCTTTAAGCATCTTCTTTGGCCTATCAGTTTTTGTGACTTTTGTGGACTGCTACTTCCTTCTACAACGGGGGGGGGGGGTGCATCCTTCCCCTGGCCTGGCCCCTTTGTAGGAATGTTTCCGTATTTTGAGAATTTTACACTGTAATTGTTTTCCAGTCCAGGCACTTTTTTTTATCCTTGGTCTTGTGCACCCAGCTATCTCTTTTAATTTTTGACCTGCTTCTGTCCATGATCTATGCTGTATAAACACACTGTATATATCAGTGTTGACTCAGTGAGATTTTGTGAAAACAGGGTCCACCTCACAAAGGTACTCACTAAGACTTGAGGATGAATTCAATTTCAGCACTACTCCTCTCCTTTGCTTGCTGACTTTTATCTCTCCAATCAGACCCCTGCATAGCAGCCATGTGAGTGGTCACATGTTTGGGAAAAACAGAAGCATGTTTGGGATGGTGTCAAGATACTTTGGTGCTGCTTCCAGAATGTTGGAAAGGCTGCATGGAAGAAACTAGAGTTTTTTTTTTCATTACACAGGAAGGCAGAGTTCATTATTTTCATTTTATTTTCATTTACTAGCAATTTATGTTCCAAGAACTATTTTTCTATAGCACAAATATATTAGTAATATATTTATTTATTTATGTTTTAACCAGAGCAGAGGACTGATCCAAATAAAACCCTCAAACCACAACCTGTGAACATAATAGATTAACAAAGAATGGTTTATAGTGGGGTTAAAATGTCGTTAGTTTAAAACTGAAAGAGGGACTCACTCAGGGGTAGCTCATAGTACTGGAATGCTGGACTGCAGCCTTTCCAACTGAAAAGTAGAAAATGTTTCACTTTTTTACATCCTGTATTTGTATTGTTTTATATATGCATATATATATATATATATATATATATATATATATATATATATATATATATATATATATATATATATATATTTATATACACGTGTGTGTGTGTGTGTGTCTGTGTGTGTGTGTATATATATATATATATATATATATATATATATATATATATATATATATGGGTCTACTGCTCTACATCGAAAATACACTTCTTCGAAATAGAGCAGTGGACCCTACACTTCAGTGAAAGTGCACTTAAACGAAAGTGCACTTTCGCTGAAGTCTAGTTCCCTGGGCTACCCCAAAAAAACAAAAAAAACACTAAAAATTGTTTCTGCAGGGAGGCAAGCCACCCTGCACCCCCATATGGGGGGCTGTGCCCCCACACTCCCCCTACTTAAAGATACCAACTCCAAGAATGCACTAAAGCGGGGAAAAGGGAATATTCCCATTCCGCGCTGTAGTGTGACTGCCGAAGTCAATGTTCGAAGTTTCACTACTTCAAACAAGTGAACTCGGTGAAGTGGGGTTCGAAGTAGTGAAACTTCGAACATATTGACGGATCCCATATATATATATATATATATATATATATATATATATTTAGATACACACACACACACAAACACACACGCACACACATATGTATATACACACACTCTCACACACACACACACACACGCACACACATATATATAAATCTACATATATACATACATTCACTTTAGAACACTGAAAGCCCATAACATTGACATTCAAAACATTGAGACCAAAATCTTGAAAATTCAAAACACTGAAAATTCAAAACATTGAATCCCATAACACTGAAAACACTTAGGAAATCAGCATGTACTATATTCCAGCACAGCTACATACAGAAACAAATAAAAAACAAACCATATTACACTTCTTCAGCTATAAGCAGTGGGGCAAGCCCCCCCTGCACCCCCATGTGGGGGCCTGCCCCCTCAACATACACACCCTGCTACTTAACTGTATCAATTCTGAGATCACGCTACACTACACTAAGATGTGTTATGTTGTAGTATAGTAAGTAAAATGGGAACGTGACTGAGGTTACCTATGAAACTTTGGTAAGTATGGGAGAGATATATAGAAATGTGTAATGTTTTAACAGTGAAGTAATGTTACTAAGAGAAGGTTGAGGATAGTTTTTTACAATTTAAACATGCAGTCATGAAACGCAGAATGGTATGTTTGCTGTGTTGTGCGATCTCAAAGTTGATATATTTAAGTAGCAGGGGGTATAATATGGTTTGTTTTTTATTTGTTTCTGTATGTGTAGTTGTCCTGGCATATATTAAATGCTGGTTTTCTATGTATTTTCAATGCTATGGCATTCAATGTTTTGAGTTTTCAGTGTTTTGAATTTTCAAGATTTTGGTCTTAGTGTTTTGAATTTCAATGTTATAGGCTTTCAATGTTCTAAAGTGAATCCACACACACACACACACACATATATATATATATATATATATATATATATATATATATATATATATCTGGAGAGATATAGATATACAGAGAGATATATAGATATAGTTATGTATTGTGGAAGACTAAAAGGTTGACACACAGATTTGGTTCTACAAAGAGTTTTATTTTTCCAAACTTAAAGTAAAATAGGTCAAGCTGGGGTTCATAGGACAGGAATACTACATATAAGCTGTAACCTTTTAGCTAGCAGTAGGAGTAGATATGCAGAACAGGTATGAAAGATGAGACTTATCCTATTGTAGCTTGGATGAATAGCCTACGACATCCATTTATGACTCCAACTCGTTAATTAATGATGATCTCGCTATTAAAGCAGATAAATACTGCATGCTGTGTAAATACAAACTGTATTTAGATTGATGATGCTCATTTAAGGATGAAAGTGTTCATCTATTTGTTTTTTAATAAAGAAATTTCGATTTCTGAACATGTTATTGAGCTTGTCTACAGTGCATGGTTGTTTTTTACTGATTTTTTAGGATTCTCAGCCAGTAGCATTGTTGCTCATGAGTACCAGTCTCCTTGTGTTCTATTGTTTTCCTTATGGGAGGGAGACATCTTTCCCCCAACGGCTAGAAAACTATTGTGCCTCAACACAAGGATCTGTGCATTTATATAGATATATATATATTATATATGTAGATATATACACACAAACACACACACACACACACACACACACACACACACACACACACACACATATATATATATATATATATATATATATATATATATATGTAAATACACACATTGTTGCATTCTACTGTACTACCATTGTCTACTGTGTTTGCTAAATGTACTAATACCTATATGTGTTCTTTATGAGTTAATTTCTGTATACTGCCCCACACCCCACAAATTTAAATATATAAATTCCACAACCCACCAACTCCATAAAGGGAGATACATACTACTCTACAACATGCATCAATAATACACAAGTGCACAGGCAAACCTTTACAGATCTATACCCACTCTAACCATACCACAATGTACCACAACATACACCCTACCCATACCACCCATACCATGATGTACCACAACATACACCCTACCCATACCACGATGCACCACAACATACATCCTACCCATACCACCCATACCATGATGCACCACAACATACACCCTACCCATACCACCCATATCATGATCCACAACAACATACACCCTATCCATACCACCCATACCACGATGCACCACAACATACACCCTACCCATACCACCCATACCATGATGCACCACAACATACCCCCTACCCATAGCACCCATATCATGATCTACAACAACATACACCCTATCCATACCACCCATACCACGATGCACCACAACATACATCCTACCCATACCACCCATACCATGATGCACCACAACATACATCCTACCCATACCATAGTGCACCACAATATACAGCCTACCCATACCACAATGCACAACAGCATACACCCTACCCATACCACAGTGCACCACAATATAACCCATTTTCCTACTTGCAGTCTGCCATTCCCAATATTCTGGCCACACTATTGTTTACTTTAATACATCTCATGGTGTGTATGATTGGAATATTGTATTTTCACTAATAAACACATTATAAACACATGGATAATTTCACAGTTTGACATTTTGCACTCATACCTCTCAACTGTCCAGAATTTTGGCTTACATTTCTGGTCTGTTCCTCATAAGATGTGTGTTTTTTCTGGCAAATCAGTGAGATGATCTGAAAATTGAAGTAACTAAATAATGGCATACATTTGCATTTCAGACTTCAAATCCTTCAGAAAATGTATGTTAAAACAAACCCTGTTATTTTAGCAACGTTCTATTATCCAAAACTCAAGACTGTTTCACTGCAGTTGAGAATTGGTTATCAGAACGCCAACTGATCCTTAATCCAAAAAAAACGAAAATGCTACTCTTCCATCCTACCCATAAAACACCAACTTTTCCCTTTTGTGTACAATCCAACAATGGAACCACCATCACCCCCGACCCTCATACCAAGCTATTAGGGGTTACCATTGACAACAAACTCAGATTTGATGTGCACATCAACCAAACTATCAAAACTGTTAATAAGAAACTGGGGTCCCTTTATAGAATAAAATCTTTTCTGACTCCCATGGCTAAAGTTGCCATTGCTCGCACCCATCTCCTTTCTACCCTCTTGTATGCCTCCCCCATACTTACAAATCCCAACAAATCGGATCTATCTAAACTCTCTTGTTGTTATAATCATATTGCAAGATTTGACACAGGCCTGCCCTACAAAACCCATCACTGTACTAATCTTCAGAACCTAGGTTGGATAGAACTACCAAATCTACTTCTACAGAAGCAACTTATTATTGCTTACAAAATACTCTCTCAACCTGAAAACACTCCCGGCCTGTCTGGAATAATTACCCTTATACCAACCTAAATAGACTAAGATCATCTCACAGATTACTCACAGACAATCAAATCCTGTAACTCAGGAGGTGACTCTCTGTTTTCAAACACAGTGGGTAAAATATGGAACTCTCTTCCACCTAGTCTCACGAATCAACCTCCTAAATACTTTCAGAAATGGCCTCTCCCACCACTTCAAATCCCACTGGCTTTGCCAATGTTCTAATCCAGACTAACCCATAGCTCCCCTCAACCTCCTCAGTGAAATTACTATCCTCCCAGGCCTCAAGCCATCTACTCCCCTGAAACTAACTACTTGTAGGTTTGTTTCTTATAATAATTGTTCACTGTACATCCTAATGTAACTTTTCTTACCTGTGTATACTAACTATATGATGCTTTGTTTTTCTCTTTATAATTGTTATTGTACATACTAATGTAACTTTTTTTTCTTCCCTGGGTATTTAGTGCATAACTACAATCGTATGTTAGCTGTCAAACATTGTTGTAACCTACTATGTACTATTGGAACTTTTTGTAACCTACTATGTACTATTGGAGCTTTTCTCCCCGGGCCTCCGCTGAAAATGGACATGTGTCCAGTCGGACTTTCCCGGTCAACAAATGTAAAATAAAATAAAATAAAATAAATAAATAAAATAAAATATTCAAAATATATCCCTATTTTTGGGTCTTTGTCTTCCCATTTTGTATGCTTTGTCTGGAGTTCGGATGTATATTACAACCATGAAAAATCAGTTCAGCGAATGGCTTTTACATCTAAAATGCTGTTCGTATAGCTCCTCTTGTGGGGGGCTGCACCCCTCCCCCATGCCCCGCTAATTATATATACCAGCTGCGAGACTACATTACAGTGAGGAAAGAGCAAATTTTCTGATTTTCACTGTACCTTAATCTCACTAAAACAGTTCGCTGAATGGCATTTTCGATGTAAAATGCCATAGGCTGAACTGACTCTTCGAACATGTAATATGGACCCCCAGATTTCTTGCACTAAGAGGTTGCGAGGTATGCTTTCACTGCAGTCATATATGTTGTGTGTGTGTGTGTGTGTGTGTGTGTGTGTGTGTGTGTGTGTGTGTGTGTGTGTGTGTGTGTGTATGTGCATGCATGATTATATGATTATATGATTATAACAGCAAAGAATGAAAATTGCAATATTGTATATTCACATTTGACTTCACAATTTATACTACCTGTCTCATGCCTTCCTACTGTATACTAACTCCAAAGATATACATCTACAGCATACGGGCATTCAGCAAAATGTATACAACTGGTTCCTCCATGCAAGTTAACAACAGCAATAGTCAATGAAATGTGAAACTACATTTGATACACTGTTTATGGCTATCTAACCATCTTTGTTGACAAAACCAGTGATAACTATATATGTATCTGTTTACATCAGGAAATATATAAAACTCAAAATATCAAACCTCAAAATATCAAAAAAGCTAGAAAGAATAAAGCAGTGAAAACTCACAATGTCAAATCACAAAATATCTAATAATTCTATCTAGGTAAAAATATCCTATATCATACGCCTCAGTTTCCAAACCAAGATCAAGTGTTGACTTGGTAGTGGTACTGTTAGGGAAGTGGTTTGTAGTTGCATAATGTGTAGGGTTAGGGTTAGGAGCAAGGTTAGGGTTAGGCACTGGAGTAAGGTTAAGATAAGAGGTACAGTTAGGGTTAGGGTTATTATACAAGGGTAAAGTTAGCCTACACATTATATTACCAAAAACCCTTTCTCTAACTCTCCCACCACACAATACAAAAGGACATAGAATACACACAACACCAAACATGCAAAACAATAAATCAATCCTTACCCTAACCTGTGAACACTCACTAATACACACAAAGCACTATAACCTTTTCAATCATACATTTATTTTCCCGCACACTCCTATTTATAAATACTATAAAAATGATAATTTTGTCATTTGCATATTCAATCAAAGGTATTTTCAATAGTTTGTGCTTTTTGCATTTTTTACCACCCAAAGCTTTTCAGTGAAATGTGCTTTTGACATTTGAGATGTAACCATGTATCTATCTATAGCTGTACATACCCACCCCTCATGCACATATCTAGCTATCTATATTTATATTCATAATATCTATATATGTATCTATATCTATAATGCCTATTCATGCAAGAAATAGAGGCATGTTTAGCATTATCCTGTTTCTAGTTCCAAATTTGCATTTATTAGTGAAGCTGGCAAAATATTTATGTTGGAAACGCACATAAAATGGTGACAGGATTGCCTTTTATATGCAGGTGCATTTGGTAAGTGAGAAAGAAATAAAGCAAATAGCTTCATTGGTGAGAAACTTTATTGTGCTGTCCAGCATACCATTTAAGTATTGCATTTGTAAGAAATGGTAAGCTGACAAATTGCCTATGAGTGATTGCACTACAAAACGATATTTTGTGACTTTGAGGTTATACATATTTGATAATAATTTTCACTTGAGTGGTGAGGAATAGGTGTACCAAGCAGGCAATTTTTACTTTACTAATAATAACCAGCAACACATGTCAAAGTTAAACCTGAATTATAAAAATATACGAAAAATGTTTATTTTTTTGGTAACTAGTCTGAATGTAAACAATTTAAATGTAATACTATCTTAGTCTTACTGGAAACAATGGAAACAATTTAAATGTAATACTATCATGTCTGAAAAGTGAATTCAATCTAGAAATAGCTGTCTTTATCAATATGAATTTTGCAGTAGCATTTTTACATGTAAGGTACCAATGATTCCTCATGTCTACATTTGAAATTAGTATATTATTTTCTATGATAAAATACGAGTAACTTTCTTCTTAACACAAAAATGCACGATAGTCTTAAAGACTGATTCTTTATTAAAATGTTAGCATTATTGATGAGTGGTTATAGCAGCATGAAATCAAACAGATCCAGCATCTTTTAAAAGTAGGACACAAGTGCTGATATATGAAGGGAGTTATGGAAAAAAATGCTAGTTGTCTTATCAATGAAAGGTATTGACATAATTCACCTGCCTAGACTATTTTTGAAAGAATCATTCATCATGATCTAAAGTGGGGTGTTGCTAGATGTCGTCGTTAAATGTACAGAATTTCTGTTTTATGAATTTAACTAGTCTTGAAATTGTAAAACAAAATATTGGATAATTTTAAGCCCCGTTGTGTTTTTGGATCAGAAAGATTATTGAAAGTAACCAAATAATGGGTTTATATTACTACCTCGAAACTTCAGTTTTGCGGATACCAAAGCATCGACATGTAAACAGCGAAGTACGAAAAGTATGAACGGCCACTTCCTTGAATTTTCTCACAGGGAAAAAATTTGTTTGGCTTAGCAAAAGCAAAACAAACTTTCAAACCCTAATCAGGTGGGGGCTTTACCCCCACACCCCCCCCGATGTGAGTGGTTGTGCCCCCTCCAACTAAATATACCAAATCCAAGATCACTCTACAATGGAGAAAATGGCAAATTTCTGATAATGGCCAAGCAAATTTTTTCCCTGTGAAAAATTTGCAGAAGTGGCCGTTTGTACTTTTCGTATTTCAATGTTTACGTGTTGATGTTTTGGTATTCGCAAAACTGAAGTTTCGAGGTTGTAATATAGACCCCAAATAACTACTATTATACCATAGGATTTTTAAAATAGCCTTATTTGAAAAGTCAGATGATTCTTGGTGTAGTGAATTGCAGAAGCAAAACAGCCTTGGAAATATTATTGTTTTAACAATAGACAATCTGGTAAGCAAGCTAAGTTTGAGTTGATTCCAATTCTCATGTCAGCTTTAACTCTATTCAGCATTATTATTATTATTATTATTTTGCGAATTAATGTGTAAATTTTAGGTATACATTTGAATCCTAGGTATTTATGCTCAATGAGTAAATGCTGATGCTCAATTCATAAGTGAGGAGTATGTTATATTATTGGTGTACTTGGCTGAAAACATTAATTTTCAAGATTTAATTAATAGTTAAGCTACTGTAACTGTTAACACTTTCCAGAAAACACTGGATAGTTTTTGTTGGATTTTGAATGTAGAAAAGAATAACTTCTGAGAAAGAAGTTATATTTATTAGGTAGTGCAACTATTTTGCCTGTTAGTGCAAGGCACTGAAGGATTTTAAAGAAGAATAAAATACACTGACAGAAGTCACTCTTACCAAGTATGTGTTTAAATGTCTGTAGTAGCTAATAAATTACTGTTTATAACAAGGCACTAGACTGTGCCAAATTTTGATAGCTAGAATATAACTGTTTGCAAAGTCAATTTTACTAGTAATGTGCACTCTATCAGCTAATTACATGTTGAGTGCCACAGTTTGTATTGTGATATAAAATTTGCTCCAGCATTATATTATTGTCCTGGATCTGTCTTGACCCTATGAAATGGGATATGGAATACTGAAATCAAATAGTCAGATATGAAATGAAATCTTTTAGCAGTTTAGCTTATCCCCAGGATTCAGCAAGCTCTGTACGGTGTGCAGGAATAGTGCAGGAGCTGCTGCACTCAATATGCCATACTAGCGATCCAGGAACGAGCTTCCGGGACGTGCAAGAAAGCTCCTACACTATTCCTGCATGGACACCACTGCTCTATGCTAATTACCCCATTTACTGGTGAAAACCATGCAAATGAGGTGAATTAGTGATCCAGGAAGCAGGCAGGCGTCTGTGCAGGAATATAGTGTAACCTGCAGAAATGTATTCGGTTACTAACAGAATACGTTTCTGCAAATTACAAAACGGAGGCATGACAGCTCCAAAGAAAGCATGTATTCAATGGAGTAGGCATGCCAGTGGCCAAATATATGGCCATTGGCAAAATTATAAAAAATAACTTTTATTTATTTTGGCCGATTTTGGTCGTTTAAACATAGGGCAGTGGTGCGCGAATGGGATTGGCCTGAAAATAAGAAAAAAGTTGGAAATAAGCTTTTAAACCTAAATCAGCATTTTGCCATGATAGTCAATGGCATGCATAAGACAATAATAGCAGGGAATAGTGGTTGCTAAGGGGGGAAGGCTCAGTGTGAGTGTGGCAACTATGAATTAGCATTCTATTTTATGCAAATGAGGGGACTGATACTGAATCACACATTTCCTCTCAGTGTAGGTGCAGCAACACCATGGTATAAGTATAAGAGGCAGATGACCTCATAAGAGAGATTGTCATGCATGCTGTAAGCTTATTGGAGCTCTGTGCCCCGTGTTTGCCCTTACCTAAGCACAGCTAAGGAAGGGGGGTGTCTGAGGCTGCCTAGCAGTGTTTACATTGCTAAACTGATGTATGCAATGGGTTTTAAACAAACAAAAAAAAAAACAGTAAATAGCAGCTTTGTTCACATCTGAGCACTGGGTATGTGTGGCGTGCCTTGGGACTTAAACGGGAAGGCAATGGGAAGGGAAAACAGCAGTAGGAAGGCAATGGGAAGGGAAAACAGCTGGAGGAAGGCAATCAAGGAGAACTAGAATAGCTGGCAGGTGAAATATATCAGAATCAGCCAGTTACACAGGCAGCAGCCCAGCCCAGCACACTACTATAAGTCATGCAAACACCTTTCACTCTGTTTTTTCCCGCAAACTCTACACCACAGGTGTACACAGATGGGGAAATTTTACAAACCCAGGGTAACATACCAGGGGCTACATGAGCTGGAGATAGTGGAGTGCTGTAGGGTGGACAGGGACATTTTACAGCAAATTGTTGACCTGTGCCAGCCACGCATCACACACAGAACCGACAGAGGAGAATCCATCCCCGTGGATACCAAGGTATGTGTAGGGTTAAGAATACTAGCCACAGGTACCTTCAAAAGGCTAATTGGGGATATCTTGAGGATCTCACAGGCATCAGCATCCAGGGTACTCCACCAGTTCCTGGATGCCATGTCAGCAAAGGCTGGTGAGCACATATATTTCCTCAACACCCGTGAGGCGTTGACTAGCAATATGTGTCTCTTCCACCAAACAGCAGAATACTCTGAGGTAGTAGGTGCTATAGACTGCACACACATACACATCAAAGCACCACCCAGCGAGCGGGGTAGGATCTACATCAATTGCCAGGTCATGTGCGATGCACAGGGCATTATCAGATATCACGACTTCCACATCTGGCATATGACACAGCTGTACCAGAAATTTGCCAATGGGGACATCCCATATGGCCACCTAGTGGGGGATGCTGGTTATGCACCGGAAATCAAGTGTTGCGAGGAAAAACGAACTCAATAAAAAAATTACCACTGTGCTATCTTCTCAAGCAACAAAATGAGGGAACACAGTAGTAAGCAACCCCAGCCAGACGTTTATTGAAACAACTTAGAAAACATATTATAATGCATATATCCAAAAGTTAAGCGCTTTCACCTAACATATGTAGGCTTCATCAGAACTGACTCATTTTTAAAAATTTCACAATTTAAATAACCTTTTTGGCGCGAAATTACAACTGTTGATCGTTGTATTTAAAGTTGTATACACCTTAGAGTTAACTAAACAACTAAATTTGTGTGAAATAAAATATGAATAAAAATATATACATATGTGTATGTGTGTTACTAATAATACTATAACCTCCTCTATATACTTACTTACTACATAACATATAACAAGATTCTTTACTGCAAAATATGTACCTTAGAATGTGCATATACTATGTTAATGATGTGCAAATAGCAATATTCATAAAAATGTTCGCTAAATGTATTGAAACTTCTGTTAATAAACACCCTTAACAATATAATAATTGAGTGTTGTTGTAGAATATAAATTAAAATTATAAATAACAATATGATTGTAATATTGTTGAAAAAATGAATGTTTAAAATATGTTAAAAAGTATAATTATTGATTAAAATGTTGGGAACATAGTGTGCAAAATCGTATACAGTATAATTTACTGTCAATACTAGGATATATTTAATGCTTATAAATATTGTAATAATAGTGTGGGTTGTGTGAATAATTTGTTAATTTAAAAAATTATCTAATATGATATGTTGTTGTGTAAATAATTTAATAATATAAAAAAAAATATCTAATATAAAATGTATAAAATAACATTATTAACATCAATTCGTTATTAATACTTGCATAAAAAGTTTTAGTTATTAAAATTAATTAATTCATAAAATGTGTCTAGTCTGTTGTGTTGACTGTCTATACATAAAAAAATTTTCATTGTATATTGGAAAAAATTATTATATATCAGATACAATTTATAAACACTAAGGTATGTCAAATAATATTACAATTTTCAGTTATCCCAGTGGATACCAAGGTTAGGTTAATATTAGAAATTCACATTTTGATAATTCAGTGCTGAAATTCATTATATATAAAAATCAATACTAAAAACGTGAATATCAAAAAATCAACATTATTAAAACAACGTTAATAAAAAAATTTTTGTTGTTAAAAAATGTTTTTTTCACTAAAAAACTTTATGATGTTATTGGCTCATTTAAAAAAAAAAAACATTTGCTGTTTCATTATTTCATTAACAAGGGTTTTACTGCTATAGTATCATTCAAACCAGGTGTCGTGGCTGAATCAGTAAATAACGGCCACCATATTTCTTTGTAGCTTAATAAATCTTTGATACTACCCCCTTTCAAATCCGGTTTAATATGTTCTAATATGCCAAATTTAAAACTGTGTTTATCACCCTCACTTTCCACATGCCTGTACAATGCATTGTTTGTGTCCTTCCTTCTAATACAGTATGAATGGTCGTAAATTCTCCTTTTGAAGGCCCTCTCTGTTTTTCCAACATAATATGCTGGACATTCATCACATTTGGCAATATATATAACAAAGGGTGTATTGCAGTTACCCTTGGCAAGTCTAATTACTGTTCTATTACTATTGTCTAAACTAAATTCAGTTTGCCCCATTATAAATCTACATTGATTACAGTTGCCACATCTTTTAGTAGATGTTAGTCCTCTATTTTCACCTCTTTTTAAGTTAGTCTCTTTACCAGTTTCTAAGATTTTCTTCAAATTCTGTGACATCTTGTAAACTATGAGTGGTTTGTCCCCTAATATTCTGGATAATTCTGGGTTCACTCGAAAAATGCCCCAATGTTTCTCCATTATTTCCTTGATTATATTTACATAAGGAGTATAGGGCAATATACATGCCTTTTGATATTTACTAATTTTGTTTAATTCTTTGTCCTGATCTGTTGGGAAGATGGCACCTAAAATTGGTTGGTATTTTAGCTCTCTCTGAGATATAACATACTGTTTAACATCATGTAACATTTTTCTGTTATATTTCCTCTCAGAAAACAAATTAGTAATGTATTCAACTTCTGTAAGCATTTCTTCATTCCTAGATGTCATCCTAGCTGCTCTAATTATCTGCCCTTTAAAAATGTTACGCAGCATCCTCCTAGGATGGTTGCTGTCGTATTGTAGATAATCATTAGAAAAGGTATTTTTCCTGTATATGTTTGATTTGAAACCTTTTTCATCATGAGTCACAATAGTATCAAGATATGCTAAACCTTTACTACTTATAGTGTGGGTGAATTTTAAGAATTCACTGCTGTTGTTGATAAAAGTTATAAAATTATTCAGCTTCCCTATATCACCTTTCCATAGAATGTAAATATCGTCTAAAAACCTTGTATAATGAATGACATGTATAAATAATTCGCTTTTGAATAAAATTTCTTCTTCCCAATATAACATTACAAGGTTAGCAAATATGGGAGCACTTGCTGAACCCATTGCCACCCCCTTGCTTTGTTTGAAATATTCTCCTTCAAATAGTATAAAATTGTTCTCCAAAACTAATGACATACAGTCCATAATCAAACATGTTTTATCCCAATCAAGGTTGGTATGTTTCCTAATACTTTCACAAAACATTTCCAAACCTTGTCTATTGGGAATGCAGGAGAATAGATCGATAACATCTATAGTCACATAGTAGAGATTATTTGTATCCAAATGAATGGGATATTTCTTTAAAAAATCCCACGAATCCTTTAACAAATGGGGAATACCAAGGTAAATTTCCTTAAGCCAGATGTCAACTGCTTTACCTAAGGGAAACGTTTTTGCTCTGCTACCTGACACTATAGGTCTAAAGGGGGGGTCTACTATATCTTTGTGTATTTTCGGAATCCCCACTAATACCGCCATTATAGGATACTGTACTTTCAAATAGTTATATGTATCATTATTAATGCGGTTATCAATCCAAAATTCCTCTAAATAAGAATTGATCCTCTGATAGGCTATGTTTATTTCATTCAAAGAAATTGGTTCATAATTGCTGGTGAGCACATATATTTCCTCAACACCCGTGAGGCGTTGACTAGCAATATGTGTCTCTTCCACCAAACAGCAGAATACTCTGAGGTAGTGGGTGCTATAGACTGCACACACATACACATCAAAGCACCACCCAGCAAGCGGGGTAGGATCTACATCAATTGCCAGGTCATGTGCAATGCACAGGGCATTATCAGATATCACGACTTCCACATCTGGCATATGACACAGCTGTACCAGAAATTTGCCAATGGGGACATCCCATATGGCCACCTAGTGGGGGATGCTGGTTATGCACTGGAGCCGTGGCTGATGACACTCATCAGAAATGCACACACACCCAAACAAGAACTCCATAATGAGGCACACGCACAAACAAGAATTATAATAGAGCGTGTGTTTGTGATGTTCAAGTCATGGTTCCGGTGCCTGGACATATCCGGTGGAGCCTTGCAGTACTCTCCAGCTACATGTACACAAATTTTCATTGTATGTGCCATGCTACACAAAATGATCCTGCGGAAACAGCTGCAGCAGGAACAGCACGGGGCAGGGCCACACAGCCCCCCACCATTGCCAAGGCCATCATAGGCACAGAGGGACTCGGAGGAGGAACAACCTGAGCCTGCTCATGTAGGCAGAAGGAGGCATGACCAGTATGCCCAGGCTTTGGCAAAGAGGCAATGCATAGCACATACACTGACATGGTAGGAACCCAGGTAATGACACCTCTCTCTGACTCGCACATACAGTAAAAGGGATGCCAAACATGATACTACCTGTGCTTTACCATGTATAGGGAGTGTACTATGTGCATCCGACATAGTCATCTCTCTAGCACCATCCTTAATACTGGCACAGCCACAAGGTAAGTCACGCTTACTATCAATTGCTGAATAGAGTGGTATGTTCTGCTAGCTGCAGCTATGGTATGGATGTGTGCATGCAAGGGAATCGGGTGGCTGAATGGGACGGCAGCAGATAGTAGACTCCTATATGGGCAGCATGAAGTCCATAACAAATACTGCTGTCAACAAAGTAGTCAGTACTAGACAAGCTGACAATTCCCACTGCAGTACATGTGGTGGGCCAAAGGTGTTTCCAGAGGACACACACATGTATGTTAGTGAGCCTCACATAACCAACACCAGCCTCAGCCAGCAAGACAGGTGTAGATGACCATAAAGAAAGGCAGTGCTAAGGCATCCAATTGATGACAATGGTGAACAGCCCCTCTTTAGACCTAGCAGACAGACTACAGCAGGTCTGGCAGTTGTATGTTAGTTTTGAAGGGTAAGAAGTCTGAAACAAATGTAGGTCAATAAAACCTAAGATCTGTACTCTACTGATATGCCTCTAGTCTGCATAATAGGTCAGAATACAAAATGAAATGAAAGCCAACAGAGTACCTGAAATACCAGTACAGTCATAGCAAATGTTTACAGTTGTCAGGTGCCCCCCCCCCCAATCCTATGTAGAAATGCAGTAACATGTACATGTGGGTTTAATAACAGTGGAGCACAGATTACCTGATCTGGACTAGGATAGATTATTGCATGTGTACAATATGCAGGGGTCCATGTGTTAGGCTGTAGTGTGTTCTATATTGTGTGGAAGTGGTCAGTATGTAGGCATGGAGGGTTGTGTCTTGGTAGCTATGGCCAGTACTATTGATGACAGGGCCATGTTCTGACAACTCAGTGCCAACCACAATGCATATCAGCAATACCCATGTCAGCAGTCGTCCATACTCACTGTCCAGATGTCAATATCTGTCACCGTCTGAAAGATGGACATGCCATGAATGTGGGCCCAGGCATACACACAGTACACAGATGGAAGTACCCTAGACAGGGTACATAAAATGTAACTGTCAACTGCACACACCTTTGGAATTGTACATACAGGTTAGCAGCACATTAGTATAGTATGGAATACTGATGTAGTCTGGCCAATCACTGGCAGACCACAAAATGCACAGATATGAAGTAATGAGAGACTGCCTATGTCCCCACACAAGGCAGCATAAGGGGAATGTCCCAGGTATATATGTGAGTCAGCTGCAAGAAGCTTCCATATCACACATGCACTCAGCTCACCCCACCATCAGCCACAAGTTTATCACAGGTCATATCCCTGCTGTTGGGAATGAGTACAGTATGACCTCCACTTCTGTATGGGAATACCCACAGAATGCAGCATGCTGAAGAGGTGTCCCATGCAGGTGTATCCATAGCTGTAAGCAGCACCCTGCCAGCATCAGACCAATGGATTAATATGGACAGGCACTATTGCCATTAACACCTCATACACTTACCCTGTCACCCCAGGGGAATCCAGTGGCTTGCAGTCTGGGAATGTAGGAGTGACAGAATGCACTGGCCTGCTACAGATAACCTGCATCACTACCAAATGCCCTACAGTCCTCTGTCAAAGACCTGTGCCTCACCCGTACTGCCAATGTATATCTCATGGGGTCCCAACTAACAACATAACACAGTCCACAAAACACAAATACAAGGCCATGTTGACAAATCCCAGTAGCATGCCCACCATGTCCTACTGCATGAGGTGTGGACCAACCCCTAAATACTGCTGGGAAGAAGGGACAACTATAGGGATACTTCTCAGATATCACTTGCATAGTGTTAGGTAGAGGATAGAATAACAGAGTGGGGAGTGTAGAAGCATGGACGTCATGGAGTGTGTAAAGTCTGAAGCTCTGATGTGTGCCCATATTACCCCTGCTTGCAAACCCAGTAATGGGCGGCTACAAACCTGCTTGTAAACCACAATGTGAAAGGGAACTGAACAGATATATGACCCCTGCCTCTGGGTAACCTGGGTGAATCTCTACAGTTGAGAGGTATGGTCACAGCAGGATATGGCCAATCTGTAACGGAAATAAATGTACAAGCAGGTAATCCTCAGCCACCACAGTACCAAGGTGCTGGACCATTTACACAGACCCAGCAGCAAGTGTCTGCAGCTACCCCTCCAGAATGGCATGAGTGTGCAAAAATATGTAGGCTGCAGACCACAATACTGGACACAGCTTCATTCATCTTGTATTTCCCAGGAAATAGCTGTTAACAAATAAGTATATTTGTCAGTAGCTGACATAATACAACACAGTGTAAAGCAGTACATATGCCTGAATATCTCTGCTAACACCAACCATATAACACAAGCAGCACAGACACAATAGTTAAAATATCCCACTATCTTTCGCCCATTGTGACTCCTATTGTCAACCTATCTACAGATATCCTGCAAAAACAGGTCACAAGCTGTAGGTGTAGAACACCAAATCCTGGAGTGGAGTGCAACCTACCTAGAATGGATTCACAAACTCAATACAGAAGGTCATACTGGGCATGCTCCTACACTTAGAGAAATAAAGCCCATGTCTGACAGCAACAGTGGACTATACATATCTGTCAGTCGCAGATGTCTGTTCACACACACCACATTGCACACCATTCATGCTTTGCACACACACTGGATAGGAATACTCACACATATCCAAGGCCAACACACTATAATATGTCAGACATACACACACAGAGATGTGGAGAAGAGAGAGACAGACAGTGACAGAGAGATTTCCATCATGAGGCCTGTCATATCCACCACACATCCAATTGGCCAATATCACATGATGTGCCAATGTCAGTCACTGTAGACATTGCTTTTGGTAGCTCTCAGCCCTATAGTGTTGTGGTGTTTGTGATAACTGTGTAACATGATAGTACAAATCAGTATTCAGCTAGCATTTGTATACCCAGTCCTGTCAAATGTAAAGTTGTGTGTGACTGAGTGTTGTGTGTGTGTTTCCAGAGGAATGGTTTATAGCCCATTCACACATTGCACTTCCCATTGCCATGTTTGCACTCATGCTGATGTCAGTCACCTTGAAATAACACTCTGGCCAAGTCTCAGCCCCATAGTGCTTGTGATAACTGCATAATGCTATAGTGTAACATACTAGTTAGGTAGTTCTAATCTCAAACATGGCAACTGTGAAACTCTGTGTATGTGTGTGTGGAGATGAATGATTTTGAGGCCATTCACAGTCAGTACACCTCCCTTTCCCTACTTTAGCAAGCCTGCTAATGTCAGTCACCTTGAAATAACCCTTTGGACAAGGGCCAACCACATAAGCTCTGTGGCGCTTGCAATAACTGTGTAATGCTACAGTGTAACATACTAGTTAGATGGGAGCTCTAATCCCAGCCATAGAAACTGTGTGTGTGTGTGTGTGTGTGTGTGTGTGTGTGTGTGTGTGTGTGTGTGTGTGTGTGTGTGTGTGTCTGTGCGTAAATGCATATCCAAAAAAATACTTTAGCAAGCCTGCTGATGTCAGTCACCCTGAAATAATCCTTTGGACAAGGGCCAGCCCCATAAACTCTGTAGTGTTTGCAATAACTGTATAATGCTATAGTGTAACATGCTAGTTAGGTGGGAGTTCTAATCCCAGACATAGAAACTGTGTGTGTTTGTGTGGAGATGAATGATTTTAAGGCCATTCACAGTTACTACACCTCCCACTGTCCTACTTTAGCAAGCCTGCTGATGTCAGTCACCTTGAAATAACCCTTTGGACAAGAACCAGCCCCATAAGCTCCATGGCACTTGCAATAACTGTGTAATGCTATAGTGTAACATGCTAGTTAGTTAGGACTTCTAATCTAGACATAGCAACTGTTAAATTCTGTGTGTGTGTGTGAAGATGAACGATTTTGAGGCCATCACAGTCACTCCACCTCCCATTGCCCTACTTTAGCAAGGCTGCTGATGTCAGTCACCTTGAAATAACTCTTTGGACAAGGGCCAGCCCATAAGGTCCATGGCATTTGCAATGACTGTGTAATGCTATAGTGTAACATACTAGTTAGGTAGGAGTTCTAATCCCAAACATGGCAACTGTGAAACTGCATGTGTGTGTGTGTGTGTGTGTGTGTGTGTGTGTAGATGAATGATTTTAAGACCATTCACAGTCAATACACCTCTCATTGCCCTACTTTAACAATCCTGTTTATGTCAGTCACTTTGAAATAACCATTTGGACAAGGGCCAGCCCCATAAGCTCTGAGGCTCTTGTGATAACTGTGTAATGTTATAGTGTAGTATACTTGTTAGGTAGGAGTTCTAATCCCTGGTATGGCAACTGTGAAACTGTGTGTGTCTCCTTGATAATACCTGATATTATGGACATTCACACTTACTACTCTCCCCTTACCCCTCCTTTAGCACTGCTGCTGATGTTAGCCATTTTCAAAGATACCTGTGGAGAGCTCTCCATCATGTGAGCTCCATGGTGTGTGCCATAAATGCAGAACAATGTAGTAGCAGTAACTACACAGGTATGGGCTTGAATCTCATCTGTGGCAAGTGTTTATATGTGTACCTCAAAGATTGTGGCCCCATTTACACCCAGTACACATCTGTTGCCAACCCTAAACCATGTCAGGTCAGTGGCGCATGTGGTAAATGTGTAACATGATGGTCTGTAAAGATTGTTAGATAGAGGTTTGAACCTCACCCCTGGCAGAATTATTTTTGGGATCTCTCACCTACTATATCAGCCAATGCCAGTATCTACAAGGGTTGGTGATGTCTCTCACCTTAGAAGTACCTTGTGACAACATCCATCCGATAAGCTTCGTGGGATGTGCGATAAATGCGTTACACTATAGTAACAATACATAGGTAGGTAGGGGGTTGAATCTCAGTACTGACAAGTCTGTGTGTGTGTGTGTGTGTGTGAGTGTGTGTGTGTGTGTGTTGTGTGTGTGTGTGTCTGTTATCAGTATCCCGTGTGGAGGTTGCTCTGATTGTGTAATCACAGGATCCATTGTGGGGCGAGTTTTGCTAAATTATTATGTTGACGACCTAGTATATGTCACAATGTCCACCTTACAAGGACAACAGATGTCAAACATCAGAGAGGCTGGTGGAGACAATCCATAGCCCTACGTGTGACATTATGGATTGGTGAACAATATAGGTAACTCTTCTATTACTCAGAGAACACTCTTCACCCATGTCTCATACACAAACACACTTGGTTAGGCAACAACCACTATATTGGTAGTTCCCTGCATATTGCGTCACAGGTAGTAACCACAGTGTGATTGCATTGGACTACATGCCTGTTGATCACAACAGTGCCACCTACATTAGAAAGTACTGTGATGTTTTACATCTCCTGACTGAGTGCATGTTATCCAGCAAGTAAAAGGACATGGAACCCTGTTCCATCCCCGCAGTAGGCAAATAAATGCTTACAGTGTCCCTTTTGCTATGTTCCCCACTGGACACCTGCAACAATTGCAGAGTCTGCAAATGTAACCCACAAAGTGAATACCATGCCTTATATACATGGCCTGTATGGACAGATGCCACTAACTTCACTGAATACCTGTATCATGCTGTCAATGTAGGTGCAAGCACGACCTCAGTTCTATAGCCAGGTCTCACCAAATGAGGTCAGGAATGCTACATCAGTAGATAACAGTCTGTCCGCACAACATGCCTCAAAGACCTCAAGTACACTTCCACACATCAAAGAACATGCATGTAAAACATGGGGACAATGCAGACACTGTCCATGTTATGGACTATACAGCACATACATGGGAAGCAGTATGACTCCACTACATGTTATGGGCATATGTTTATATATATATATATATATATATATATATATATATATATATATATACACACACATATATATGTATATATATATATATATATATATATATATATATAATATATAAATATACATATATATATATATATATATATATATATATATATATATATATATATATATATACTTCCGTGGTGGTGCAGCGGTAGCGTTGTTGCCTCACAGCAAGAGGTTCCCATTTGATTCTCGGCTGGAGTTGGGGGGAGTGCCTTCTGTGTGGAGTCTGCATGTCCTCCCCGCGGTTGGGTGGGCGTTCGAAAGACATGCGTAAATGGGCGTGCCTTCGTTGAATGTTGAATGTCGAGCTGGCACCTCAACGTTCATGAAAATCTACTGCCAATCATTAGCGGATTGGAGTTCCGCTGTGGTGACCCCTAACTGGGAAAAGCCGAAAGACAACAACATATATATATATATATATATATATATATATATATATATATATATATATATCTGTATATATATCCATATCCTTGTTATGTGTAAACATGAGCGTTGTATATACCTTCCCAGATGTATCCCACCATATTTATCTGATATGTGTATATTTAGATATAACAACATGACTGACTCAACACTATTTTCAATTACAAGTACTAAACAATTGTAGTAGTGAAAGCAGTACTGAAAGACATATTTGAAAAAAATAACAAACATCATCACATCCCTGATGGCTTAGTGGTTAACTGCTGTGACTATCATGTACAGGGTCCTGGTGTCAAGACCTGCAAGGGCTGCTTATTTTGTTGCTAGGCAGAACAAGGACTGTTGGATACAGAGTGGTTAAGGCAGTTTTGAGTAGCTTTAAGTGGGTTTGCGTGTGTTTGCATGAAGGTAAGCGGTGCTAACGTACTGTTAAATGAAAAGGTGCTTACACTGTGTAGACTTCACTTGCCAGTGTGCAAATGTGCTTAGCACTTACATTTAAGCAATGCTTACACCTGCTAAGCATAGCTCAGCTCAGGTAACCAGTGATCACATTCCACTCTGATAAAATAGCAGGGTAATGACATCTTTAATAAGTGTATTTAATTCCATGTACATAACATGCTTCTATGTGCTGTCATTACAGTAGCAAGGGGTGTGAGTATACTTTATGGGACACCAGAGTATATATGGCTAGTACAACAATCTTTTCTCTTTGTATGTTAAGCACATAGAGCACATAGATTATTACTAGGCTAACTGCCCTTATGGACCATTTTAAGCTTAGCCAATTAACCCCTGCGAGAATAAAACCCTGCACCTTGTGTTTCTAAGGTAAGCACCTTAACCATTACGTCACCCATGGGACTTGTTACATACATGGGACGTGTTACATACGTGGGTAGTATCCCAGGTTATATGCAGTCACACTTGCATGTATTGTATTATTACATTACTACTGTTAACATTTCTTTCCCAAGTAAGAGTAGATTGCATAGGTTCATAGGTTCATAGGTAGGTACTAGGCTATCTGCCCGTTTATGCACGTTTATGGCATTTATAAGTCTAGCCAGAGTGTGTCAGCTTTTGCCACCCCATTGATTAATTAACTGAGCCTCTGTCAAGAAGAGCCAATGAAGTGATCCCAGGGGTGTATTTTCTGTTACCCATCCACTCATCAAGGTTTCTCTTGAAGAGTGTTAGTGAGGGGCTCTGTCTAATGTAGTTAGGAATTTTGTTCCAAAGCATGGGGAGTCTCTGTGATAGGAATCTATCCCTCCAGCATGTTCTATTTATTGTTGTGGAGAGGTTTAGCTCACTAGAGCGAGTGGCTTGCAGTGACTTGGATTTCTTTAGGTGGAGCATGTCCATCAATTCTGAGTTGGACATGGCTTTGTAAGTCAGGCAGAGATCACCTCTGAGTAAGCGATATGCCACTGAGTACAGCTGGAGTTTTTCTAGTCGGGCTGCATAGGACATATGTTTGAGGCCAGTAATCCTTTTGGTGAGGTACTTCTGTGGTCTTTCCAGCTGTTGCAGGTGTCTTGTAAGGTACATCCCAACTGGGGCATTGTACTCTATGATGGGTCTGATGAGTGACGAGTAGAGGGGCACTATAACCTCTTTATTTCTAGATGTGAACCCTTTAGTAATTAGATGTCTACATAGAAGGATTTCCTAACTACTTTGGCAATATGATTGTCAAAGGAGAGATTACTATCTACCTGGGTCCCCAGGTAAATAGTAATCTACCTGGGTCCCCGGATTTCTTCTGTATTAAGGGGGCTGCCACCTATGTGGTAATTCATGGGTGTTTTGTTTCTCCCAAATGGGATGACTATGCATTTTTTGGCATTTAGCTTGAGACCATGACTTTGACACCAGTTGTCCATCTCAGTAAGGCCCTTTTGGAAAATGTCCATGTCAGCCGGAGAGTCAATTATGGCTCCCAGTTTGCAGTCATCGGCAAACTTTTTTTAGCCATAGTCCTCCTGTGTTTGCCTGTACTTCTGAGAAGTATATGCTGAAAAGTAGGGGTCCCAGGACCGAGCCTTGTGGGACACCACTTGTGACTGGTTTAGAGTCAGACCTGGAGCCCACTATTCTTACCGTGTGAGTTCTGTCTGTAAGCCAGTTGGCAACCCATCTCATGACATAGGGGTTTATGTTCAGGCTGGTGAGTTTTTCTATAATTCCTGAGTGGGGAATGGTGTCAGAAGACTTGGCGAGGTCAAGGTAGGCTGTGTGAACCACCTTCCCTTCATCTGTGGCCTTGTTGACTGTCTCATAGAAGTCAACCAGGTTTGGTAGACATAATCTGCCCTTAACAAATCCACCTGGGTCAGGTCAAGTGTTTGGAAGTTCCCAATTTCTTTGTTAACTAGTTCCATGATGATGCGCTCCATAGCCTTGCAGACCAGGCTAGTCAGGCTTATTGGATGATAGTTACCAGGGTCAGTTGTGGCCCTCCTTTGTGGAATGGAATAACCACTGATGTGCGCCATTCTATGGGAACGTAGCCTGTGGAGAGGCTGAGGTTGAACAGTGTGTTTAGGTGGGGGGTTAGTTTGTTCTGTAGTTCATGCATGACGCAGCCTGGGACATCATCTGGCCCCATTGATGCTGTGCTTTTGGCTTTTGAAAGGGCTATTTTCACCTGTGCATGTGTGATTTCCGGTACACTACACTTTTCCGGTATTGTTGTGGGCCCTTTTGGGGGTGAGAGGGGGGTGAAGTTTACACTGAATCTATCTGCCAGGATGTTGGCAATATCAGTAGGTTCAGTATATTTTGTGCTATTTTGCACTAGCTTGGAGCATATCTGGGAGTTGCCGCTTTGTGGTTATCTTTCAAATCATTGGCTATTTTTCTTTTGAAGTTGGCCTTGGATGATTTTATGAGGGACCTTAGTTTTTTACTGATACTGATCAGGGATGTCTTTCCTTCTTGGGATTTGCTTTTTTTCTGAGCTAGTTTCCTCCTTCTATTGTACAGCCTGTTTATGCAGGGGTCCACCAGACTGGTTTCCTTCTCTTAGGGGAGTGATTCTTGGTTTTGCTAGGGATGGCACAATCCATGCATCCTTGTAGGTGCTCATAGAGTGCATTTGTAAAGGTTCCTGCATCTTGGACACTGTTATCCTTTAGCATGGAGCTGTGAAACTTACCACCTCTGTCTTAAGTAAGGTGATGTTTGCTATAGAAAAGTTTTTCACTGTGGTTTTCTTGGTTGGGGGTGATGGTGTGGTGTGGACATCCAGAGTGATTAGTTTATGTTCTGATCTAACCAGTGATGGGTTGATCTCTGGTGCGGAACACCTGTCTCCCATGTTGGTGATGACCAGGTCCAATATGTTTTCACCTCTGGTAGGGGAGTTTACCAGCTGATCCAGGGCATTTGAGCTGATAAATTCCAGGAAGTGCTGAACCTGGGAGTTTGTACTTGAGCAGTTTTCTCAGTTAATGGTAGGGTAATTGAAATCGCCCAATATCAGGGTGTTCGGTAAGACCTTCATGTTTTCCATTGTCTCCAGAAAGGCGGAGTGGTGGTCCTGGGTCATGGAGGGTGATCTGTAGCAGGCCACAATTTGCATTGCAGATTTTCCCGATGTTAGTTGCACATGGATGATCTCAGAGGTATCATGCTGCGCCACTGACCTAGAGGTGTAGGTATACTTGATGAATATGGATACACCCCCCCTCCTTTTGTGTTTCGGTCCGTGTTCTGTGGCCGAAATGTGCGTTATGAGTTGTAGCCCGGTAGTGCTGGGGTGTTCTCTGGAGCCTTAAACCAGGTTTCAGTTACTGCACAGATGTCGACGTTCTCCATATTGAGGAGTGCTTCGAGCACATGCATTTTGAGATTTAAACTCCTGGAGTTGAGTAGCATAACCCTCATTGTTTTATTTGTGCTGTTTACTGAGGTGGGTTTGACTTTTGAGCCTTGCCTAAAAAAAGCACTATGGGGGCAGCTAGAGCCTTGGCCAGTATTCGAAAGCCTAGGGGTGACAGGTGCAAGCCATCTCTTGTGAAGCAACGAGGCCTGTCGAGTATGTCATCCCAGGCTGACAGACACTGGATCCTCTTTGAATGACAGCAGAAGCTTAGCCACTTGTTTCAATTGATAATTTTTTTTCTTTATACTGCGGTATCATTCTTGGTTAGGGCAGATTGGTAATCATGGTCAGGGTCATACCCACCTGGGCTACATGATCAGAGTGCTCTTGCATGTCTCTTTTCATGTAGTCCAGGGAGGTATGTCTCAGGTCATTCACACCAACATGAACAATGACAGAGTCATATTTGTACTTGTTCTGGACTGACCTGAGTGCTTGTGTTATGTGGCAGATTCTGGCTCCCGACGGGCAGCTAACAGTAACCTTCTTTTTGTCCAGCCTAGTGAGTGGGATGTCAGTGTGCCTGATTATAGAGTCACCTATTACTAGTGTGTTAGGTATGTTATTTCGCCTTAAGGGCTGTGATTGTGTGGCGCACTGATGTTGTGTTTTATGTGTTGTCTGGTTTGTGACGGGAGGTGCAGGTTTTTTGTGTGTCTGCTTTGGAGGTATCTGATGCTTTTGCAGGTTTTTTAGAGCCTCAAAGTATAATTTTGTGTATTTATGTGTATTGTTTGCCAGTGCTGGTTTAGTATGTCTATGTGAGGCTGGAGGTGTGGTGCAAGTGTTAAACTTCTCCTCATGTCTGCCTGTTCCAGTCTTGGGTGGAGAGAGCTTAGCCTCCAATTTAGCTATATAATTGCATCTCTCGCATATGTTAATGTTTTGTGGTAGTAGGAGAGGGTTGTCTGTGTACATGAGGCAGTTGTAATATTGTCTTAGAATACCCAGGTTCACCAGCTGGACTGGAGAGTAATCTGAAATTGCCCTTTGGTCATGCCTGAATAGTAAGGTGAGCTGCTTAGTCGCTTGGTTGGTGAGGGGTGAATAATGAGCCTTGCCCTGCTGGGCAGTCAAGTTTTGGGGTATATTAGTGCTTGCTATTAGATCTGAGCAAGTGCTGGACTGTAGGATGTTTTTTAAGTGCTTAGGTTGAGAGTTAGACTACTTTCAAGGGAAAAACTGAAGAGGAGACTTGGTGGAGCCGGGAATAATTTAGCCCTAGCTAACCAGCACTGTTCAGACATACAAAACCGTGCAAACACAGTTTTTACAGCAGGGAAATGAAAGAGATATAAATTAGCCCAAAATGGCCTATAAACTACTAACTTCTAGCCTGGAACCACTCCTCCAGGGACAGATGGCTGCTCAAAGATCTCTCTCTCACAGGTGAACAGAGAAACCTCCTTCTATCCAAGTAAGGTATGGGCAACTCAGAAACCTGTAACACAGCCCTGAATTCAGCACTAGCCTGAAAACTGGACTATACTAGCTTAGAAAGGTGGGAAACAAGGACATTTTTTTTTAAAAGATAAGGCAAAAACAGTAAAAAAAATACACTTAAAACATATTTAAACGACTACAAACAGTATAAAATACACTTAAAACAGTTTTAGATGACTACAAGCAATCAGAAAAGGCTTTTAAACAAATTACCCAATTAATAAACCAAAATGCTGACACCAACGGTCCACAGGAAATCCAAGTTTAATGCCAGAAAGTCACAAAAAGAAAGACTTCTCACCCAGTCGCTGCGCTTTCTTCACCAGAAGTAGTTACGACATGATGCAATGATACGCAGTGTGCCTTCAGAAGTGCATGAAGCCTTCAGCAGAGCACAGAACTCCTTGTATTTCTAAAGAAGTTGGTGACGAAAACGTGATTTGGAAGCGTTAGTGTTTACTTTTGTGGGTTCTTGTGGTGCAGTTGTTTCTTTTTGTGACTTTCTGGCATTAAACTTGGATTTCCTGTGGACCGTTGGTGTCAGCATTTTGGTTTACTGGTTTAATTCGACACCTACCATATTTTAAATTACCCAATTAACCAGTAAAAAATCTCAAAACTGAGCCCTGTTCCTGTAGTCTTCAATCAGACAAGTTCTAACTGCACACTCCTGTCGCTGGGGTGCAGGGGAACCTTCTCCAAAAAGGAAGGCCTGGATTAGTGCTCAAGTTATACAAACAAAGCTAGATTCAGCAGGCTCAAATCTATTTTATATGACAGCAAACAAGGCACACCAATTTCAGTAAGAAACAGTTCAAATATGTAGGCAGTATAAGCCTCTAACCAGAAATTCCCAGCTCAGAATGGCAGAGTCCAGCCTCTCCTCCCACAAGAGTGCAAACCACAAAACTTCTTAATGTAAAATGACTGGCCTGAAGCCCAAGTTCTTAAACCATGGCATGTACTGTGCACCATACCTCACAAGTGTACACACCATTGCTGAATGTGTATATGGGTGGCAGTTATGTTTGTTCTGTTGCTCACAGCCCCTATTGTCTTAACACATACCTGGGATGATATGAGGACAGATGTTAATAGTGAATGTCTGACCTTTGATTTGCAGATCTCATCAGCAGTGCATGTATGAGCAATTAAATCTGATTACACTGACAACCTTCAAAGCTTACTGTGGCTATGAGGAGTGTACACGCCCTTGTTGACATGCCAGCTTCTTCCATGATATACAATGGGGCCACAAGACTGCATATGTTAACATTACACACACCTGATATGTGACATATGACCTGTGCAATCAAATGCAGTATCAAACAAATGTGTTAGTCATGCAGATGCTGATTGAGATGCATAAAATATGTGGGTTGCATAAGTGTGCACACCCTCAACCCAATGGTTTGTTGCAGCACCTGTTAAGTGAAGGGGTATACTAGCATGGCCCATCTTTACTTGCTATTATTTGGTCACTCAACCCTACAAATGTCCCCCAACTCTGCCAGATTGCAAGGTCAGCTCATGTGCACAGCCCTTGGAGGTCACACTGTGCCTTCACTATTGCTGTGGAGTCAGGGTTATGTCTGGCACAATTCATGACCTTAACTGTTTTCAGATACAGCCATTCTTAGCGAGCTTTGGATGTATGCTTCAGTTCACTGTTGTGTTTCAGGATGATACCCCTCCCCATCCTCAGCCTTATTGCAGATGCTTGACAACTATGGGCCACACGTGAGTGTCATTTTGCAGTGTTCCAAATTCAGAATGCCATGTCTACCAACCTAGTTCCTGTTAATAAACAGCAAACCTTAAGGTGTACACTGGCACCAGCTAGGTAAAGATGGGGATGGTGGGCCTAAGGTGGAGTGAGGTGTTGCTTGTGCACCACATGTATCTGTATTAATACTGTCTGAAGGTTTTAGCCTAGGTCTCAGTACACCATTACACGTTGCAACACATGCCTTTGGGAGACTTGATGTTATGCATATGCTACTTGTAGAGAGCCCTGGTTGATGTTTCCTGTGGAACAACTCTTCCATCTGATTACCCTAACCCATAGGCCACACTTATACAGATTCCAGGTGATTGTTGACACAGGTACTGCACAGGCAGTACTTGCTAGACATTCCTGCAAGTCCCTCAGTGTTGCTGCATGTTTCTGGGCAGCCGCTATAACCAGTTTGCAACATGTGTTGTCATCATCTGTCTTGGATGGGCAACTGTTTATTTTCTACATTAATGTTGTCCCATACTTCATAGTCACATACATGACTGTCTGCACTGTTTGCCATGGTATATGCAATTGTGAGGTAAGGCTACTTCTCCCACTCCTGAGTGCTACCTTTTGGATATGGGATCCATTCCATGGTTTATAAGATGTGTGCAAGCCACGGATGCCTCTGTTGCAGGTGAGTGAGCAAATGTCATGGGCATACTTCTTGGACAGCAGACCGTTACTTGGTGTGACATTGAGGGCCTGTACTTGATGGAATGTGTGTACTGAAGAAGAGTGAATGCTGTCAGTACCTCAAAAGCTGCTTCCACAATATGTTATTTGGAGTGAGTGCACACATATGCTTCCAGTGTTTGTTAAGGTATGTATTCCCCATTATTTGTTGTCCTAACATAGGATTCCATATTACACATTCATTGCTCATGTTAGGATCACATTACAGGTTGTAAAAGGTGTGTAATGTGGTACTGTGATTTGCCGTTGTGTAGATCTGTAACAGTTGCCATTGTAATAGTGGTGTATGCACTTTTGTAGCCACTGTATAAGGTTAATGTTTCAGACATGTCCCTACTGTAGGCCATATGTCTCACCATTATGTTCATCTCTGTCCACACATCTTGCACTGACAGGTTGCTAGGTATACTGCAGGACTCTTACATACCCTTCAGATATGCCACCATGGTGACCACTGTGAAGCAGTGCAGTTAACAGCAACAATAAGTGAACAT